>NC_086155.1:147029619-147400869 GCF_035149785.1 Candoia aspera
GCAGAGATCTGTCCTATCATCTATTATTGGATCTGTTGAAGATACAAAAGGTTATATCTTTTGTACCTGGGATCTTCCTAATCTGGAAGAGGAGCCTATGTTCAACATTTTGGAATAGGAGTCTGTGTTCAAAAGGGCACATGCCAAAAGTACTTGTATGATCAGTAAGTGAGAAACGATCACCGTGTCATACAGGATGTTGGATTGGATGGGCCATTGTCTTGGTCCAGTGGGGTTCTTTTTATCTTCTATGTTCATTAGCCACACACTGTTGTCGCAACCAAGAAAAACATTCTTGCTTTTGCATCCCAATCCCAGCACAATGCATGACACCTTTGACTTCTCAATGGAGAAATATGAGAAATTTAACATGAGAAGATGTGACAAAATGAGAAGACAATGTGGATATCCTGAGAGTAACATCTACTCATGGTAAAAGCTAAAACTAAAACTACTCATTGCTGGTTTTGCTTTGTCATTCTAAACTGATTGACAAATCCTACAGTAAAACTAAACAGTTTTTAAAAAAAAAAATCTCCATTATCCTTCAGCATTGTTTTTTGCATCTAAAGCAGAAGAACAAGGGCAAGGATGATCTGATTATCATACAGGTAGCTGAGGCTATGGGGCAGACACACAAGAAAGAAGGTAAATGTACCATAAATGTCTCATATAAATTAATTTCATAGGTCCCAAATAGCTTCTAAAATATTTGCTGCTGTAAATTAGCAGTGTTCATTACTGCCTTGTAAGAATATTTAACTAAACAGCTAAGTGCCCAAATGGATGCAATAGATTTTTAATAAAAGAGGTCTGCTGCAGAGCAAAACCAGGAAAAAGAAACCCACCCTTGACAAAGTAAAAATCAGGCAGTCTTGTCTTTCACTGCACTGGCAGACAGCTCACTCTCTCTTGAAAATGGTCTCTATTACAGAAAAAAATGGTCCTTCTCCATAACAGTAGCAGGTTGTTGGTTCTTCCGAATCCATTTCTGTGCTCACATACAGATCATAGAAATAATTACCCTTTTCTTTTCATTACCTATCTATCATTGTTTAGTTTACTCATATTTTTTTGTGGCTCTCCTGATTTTCTAATCTAGTCCTTTCGTTCACCCTTTGTTACATTTTTAGAAGTGGAGTATGATGTGAAGAATTGGGTGCAATGTCTATCTTTGTTATTAAGCACCCTGAATGAAAATCCAAGGATGTCACTATTGCCATTGCTGCCACAGGGAATCAGGATTGGCAGATGTATTCCATATAGCCATTATAGTCTGGCAGGACTGTTTTTTGGTTATCCGTCTATATATAGCAGATAAAGGCAAATATGTAGAAATGGAGTTGGATAAATCCTGTTGTCTTCCTTTATGTACCTATGAGTAGGGGTATTATCTAGTTGGTTTGGTCTGGTTTTTGTAAACCAGTTATTAAACTCTTCCTCTTCCTCAAGGGAGACACAGAGGCTTAGGTTGAGTGGAGAAGTCATGATCACCCCTATCAGACCTACACACTCAAGCTTACTTTGGCTTCCTTCTCTATAGCTGTAGTGGCTTGGCTGACTCTATAGAGTAAAAAGTTGGAGGTCTCCTACTTCCTGTCCCAGAAACCCTCTCAATCTATGCCCCACCTAGCCATACTTCCCACCTTGATGCAGTGGCTTGGTGTAATTCCTGTTGCCACCACCCTCTTCCAGGGGGAGGCATTTACTTAGCATAATCCCCCCACCCCAGCTGGGGTGGAATAATGCTCCTGCAGCCTGCATGACTTATTGGCAAGGGAAAGGGAAGTGTTGAGTGTGTGGTTTGGGAAATCAGCCCCTTCTCCTCCTCTATGGAGGGATAGACCAATCTTACAAGAGAGAAGTAGAATCAAAATATATATTTAAAGAAATCTCCAGCCAGCAAAATCACATCCTTTTGGTAACTCCCTAAAGCAACTTTTCCAAGTAAATGTTTATACAAGCTGCAACCATTATACAAGCTGCAACCATTCCTTGATATAGCTAGGTCTAATCATGAAGAGAGTCTAGAGGAGCATGCAAAACCAGATGAAAAGTGTTAGAGGGGAGTATTTACTCTTGAGAAAGACTATTGAGAACCTATATTCAGATGCTTTGCTGAGTCCTGAATTTTAAGTAAAATAAAAAGGCCATTTAAAAGACTGATTAAACTAATCCGATTATGATATAACTATGTTCCCACAAAACCTGGAGGGAAAAACACTGCAAATGTGGTGATTAGATGAATGTATAATAAATTATTTCTGGTAAAGGAAGATACTATTAGAGAGAAAAATTCACTATCAATTGCCCTTGGAAGACTGTACTGGAGATTTGTAAACTGAGGTCTGATATCTACCAAGAGCTCAGTAACAATAGAAGCAAGCTGGTTTGATAAGTGATGATTTGTTTAAAGATATTTTACTGAATAACCACAATTAACATGTCCAAACGTAAACTATGGTTTACAAACTGCAGATCTCCAGCTGAAGAGGAGGCTGGATATATTTTAGCTTAAAGTTTAAACTAGTAAGCTGCTTCATGAATGCTTGGAGAAATACTGGGCACTGCAGAGAAACCCCTGGTGCTGTATCCTGTTCTGTATCATATAATTTTCCTGGACCATACAACCCTATGCTGAATGTAAAGGGTGAAAAAGTGTTTCAAGCATGTTTCCGTATGATGTTTTGTAAAGTAAGAAAATACAGAGCTTCTCTGAAAGTCAGTCAGTTAAATAAGTGGCCTTCAGCTGAGGAATAACTGCTGCATGTAAACCCACGCTAAGCTCCAGTAAGGAGAAAAAAAGAACAAAATATAATTTATATTCTTCAAAGTGACATTTCAATAAGTGTGTCGTTCTCAAATAAATCGCTGCACAGTAATTTTCAAGAATGGCCTGCCCGTGTTACTTTCTCTGTCACATAGATTGCTGAAAAATTATATTTCAAAATGTGTTACGAATTTCAGTGCATGAAAAATGCAGCCAGATTTATAAAGGAAGGTCTACCCTTTGATATAAAAATGCAGAATATCTTCTCAGTACCATCTAGTTTTGTTAGTTTCCAGGATGATACATTACTAGTAGATACAGGACTATCAACATCCTTTTATCAGGCTCAGGAGGCTAAACATACTTGGCCTCAGGGAACCTTACCGTGATAGTTCCCTTTTGCAGTACTGCATAAACTTTGTGTTGTTATTAGCCATTTTCACCTTTTTCTAATAGCATGTGATTTCTGTTATTATGGATCACTCTTAAAGCAAATAAAGCAGGTTGGAAAATGTCTTCAGGTTCCAAATTCTGTTCCTAGTACCTCTAAAGCTGAGCCATCTGCTCTAAGTTAAAAGAAGCCAGGCTTCACGACCTCATCCGTAGTGCAAACGCAGTCTCATTTCAGCTCAGAGAAAAATGCTTGCCAAGATAACACAAGCACTAAAGGCTGTAAAAATATGAGAAACAGCCAAAATATAAAAATGAGGAGAAATTGCTTACAAGAATTTAACTCTGTGTTTTCTAAGAACTGTAGCGAACAATCTACCTCTTCCTCCTCCTCCTCCTCCTCCTCCTCCTCCTCCTCCTCCTCCTCCACCACCACCACCACCACCACCTCCTCCTCCTCCTCCTCTTCCACAGGTAATATCTACACATCTGTTTCTTCACATCTGAGAATGTATATGAGTCTGCTGAAGTTAGGGCAAAGATAATTTCCCACAATTCCTAATTGTAGGCATGTTCTCAATTTATAGCATGTATAGTCGCTGAAGAAGTTTGCCTACCCCAGTTTAGTGCTTCCACATACAGTAGTCTGTGGGTTAAGATGCTTCTTCTTACAGGCTACAATTCAGAAAATGTTATTTAAACTTTATTTATATATATTTTATCCCATTCTTTTTCCAGGGAAAACAAGACAGCATAACTGCTTATTCTTTCCATATAATCATATTCTGGCAAGACAAGGTTAGGATGAAAAAGCCCCACCTTCTGTCAGATTTGATGGGGCAACTGAGAGACAAGGAGTCTTCTGACTTCTCTCCAGTACATCCAGCAGCTGAAAAGTAAATCAGATGAAGATGTGACAGTAGCAGGACAGAATGAGGAGCACTCTACATAGTCTTCAAATGCTGGGAGGTTCCATGTGTCACTGGAGAGGGGACAGGCTGATTTGTTTGATTTTTCCTTCTCCTACCTTTCTTGAGGAAATGTCCTGGTGCTTACTCAGCCATTGCTCTCAGATCTGGCTGCTGGTCTGCTTCAAATAGCCAACATGCATGGTAGAGTTCAACCACATGAAGCTTTCTGTATTTTAAAGTTAAATAAGATGCAAGTAGCAAAACAAGCAAGCTATATTAAAGAGACACCATGTCCCCTTTACTTTTCCTCCCACATGTCCCAATGATTTTAACTTGTGGGTACACTTATCCGTTAGCTAAGGTCTGGTTGCTGATTAATGGAACTGGGAGGAATGTGTTTTTAACAGCTCTCTGATTGGTAGCTGAGAGTGTACACACTTCCTCAAAGAAGAGTAACTCCTCTTCCAGCTAGGTATCTAGGTGGTCTGTTCCTGGTTTTCTCTATCACCACCAGTGCTTGGCAGATTGAGGGGCCACACAAGGAGATATGAGAGTGTCCACTGGAACCACAGAGGAGTGAAACATCCTTCCCCCATAATATTTCCCTGCCACAAGCTCAAGGGTGTCCATGGAGGGGGGTCCAAAAAGTCAAGATGGGGGCTTTAACCACGTGAAGCCCCACCCAATAGGTGGGGCTTTGATCATGTGTCCATCGGAGGCCCCAGCAGTGTTGGAGATGTTAACAAATCAGCATGCCTCATTTAGCATATGTATGTGTGAGGAAGCTGTTTGTTGCCACTCCCACTTCCTCTCTCTCTCTCTTCCTCCTTCTTCACCACCGGGAGAGAAGCATGAGGCATATAGGTCCTCTTCCTCTATCCTGGGCCATGCAGTAGGCCTAAGAATTCAAAAAGAATTTTTCCCATTTTCTGCATGCAGCTTTTAGCAGCTATGAGGGCTAAGAGTTCATTAACAATGAAGATGAAGCAATGAAGATACTGAAGTGGTACGTAGCATTTTAGGACTGAGTATCCTAAAGGAACCAGTAATTATAAATTTGTCAGACTAGCATTTGGCTAGGGTAACAATGAAGACCTTGGAAAAGGTATTCAGATGCTATAATGTGTCTAACTGCAAAGATCATAATTGTGCAGGCAATGATTTTCCCTATGACACTCCATGAAAAGAAAGCTGGACTTTGAAAAAGTGAGATGAAAAGAGTATTTTTTTAAAATTTTGGTGATGGAGAGACTCTTGAGAATATCAAAACAAACAAACAGATGGACATAGAACAAATCAATCTAGAGTTTTTACTTAAGGCACAAATGACCAGGCTCAAATTATATTTTGCTTTGATGCCTGTTGTTTGCTTTGGATGAAGGAATGCATCTTGGAGAACAAGAAACTACTACCGCTTGAAGGACATGAATTAAGATTTGGGTGGCATGCTTATTTATGGTATGACAAAGTTTAAAGTTAACAAGGATTTTAAAAATCATTTAATCAGGAATGCCATACTGAGAATTTGGAGTGAATATAAGGTAAGGTTATCCCCAAACGTACCTTTATGGTTGTCACCTCAGGAAGCATTTGTTAGAAGAGAAAATGTGGGGGCCACTGCATAAGTTGGTTAAAATATAAAGATCTGTTAAAGTTTGAGGAGGGTGAACCAAAAATTAAAACAAGGGTAATGTTAGAATTGGATGGATTTACATGTTATTGGTTCACCTATATGCAACTGGTAGAATGTTTTAAATTGGACAAAAAGAATTATAAATTTGTTAATGAAATAACTCAGTTTGAAATGGACCTTTGTATAAATGATGATCGTGTTATTACTAAGATGTGTAAGATTCTGTTACAGATGAATATGGAAGATGAACAAGTTAAGGACTGCATGACTAAATGGGCTAAGAGTTTTGGATATAATATCATGTTGGATCAATGGGAGAATATGTGGATGAAAGGTTTGAAATTTACACTGAGTTATAATTTGAAAGGAAACTTCTATAAGATGATGTATCATTGGTATTTAACTCCTGATAAGTTGTCAAAAATGCAGAATGGTGTAACTAATGTCTGTTGGAAATGTTTACAGGTTGAAGGAACCTTTTATCATCTTTGGTGGACTTGTGAGAAGGCTAAAAAGTTCTGGGATCAAATATGTATTACTAATCAAAGGATTCTTAAAGTAAATATACAAAGAAAACCAGAACTTTTTCTTTCGGGATTGATGGAAAAGGAATTAGAGAAACAACATGGAGTGCTGCTGTTATACATGATCACGGCTGCAAGATTGTTATATGCACAATGATGGAAAGATCCACAAATACCTATGGTTGAAGATTGGATTCTTAAACAAATGGACTTGGCTCAAATGGCTAAACAACAGCTTTAATAAGAGATCATTCTGTTTCTGCATTTATATCAACCTGGCAACCACTTTTGGACTACTTGCTTGTAATAGAAAAAAATGTTTTGATTTTGGATTTTAGGGATTAAATGGCTTGCTCTAATAGATATAATGTTAAAATAGGTTAATTAATTTAAGAGACTAGATTTTTAAACTTACCTATATTTGTATCGGAGAAAGTCGGAAGACTTTCCTTTTTTGCTTTCTCTCTACTGACACTTTTATAGTTTGTTCTTTTTTCTTTAGTTCTGTTTTCTATCTGTTCTGTATTTTCTTTTGTTTGTATCTTAACTATATCTTGAAAAATAATAAAGTTCTAAAGAAGGGAGAAAAAAAAAAGAATTATTAGGACTAAGCTAGGGTGGTTAAGAAATTGTTTTAGTTTTAGTTTTAATGGGGTTTTATTAGAATTTTATTGTATATTTATTAGAATTTTATTGTATATTTATTCTGTATTGTAAACCACCCAGAGTCCCTCCGGTCAGAGGAGATGGGCAGTGACAAATTCGATAGATAGATAGATAAGATAGATAGATAAAATACTTGTGATAAATAGAAGTACTGTATGCTCTCTGCTAGGGAATTTCTTTAGCATAGGATGGATAAAAGTTGTCTGGGATGTCCTATAGAAAAAGCAGTAAAGGAACACAGGACTTGAGGACTCTACTGAGCTGTCCCTCAATACATACGTTGGTCTAGGGGGTGGGGACCAGATTTCAAACCAAGGTTTGCATCTAATACAGGGGAAGCCAGGAGAATCTGAGAGTGATCTTGATAGAGGAACCTGGAGACTAAGGACTGATGTTAACAAGCCTGCCCTAGGCAGATTTGAGAATGAAGCTGGAGAAGATCCAAGTTCAAGCAACTAAGCAGGTTTTTTGCCACTCTGGCAGACAATTTATTCCAAACACTCACCTTGTTGCAGAACCGAGAAGATAGTGGGCTTTTTCTAGGAATGTAGTACTTGCTTAGGGTTGAGCAGACGAATTAAAAGAAAAATGATTGCTGTCAAATCAAGTTCCAGTATGAACAAGTACATAAAACCAAGTTCTATTTAATCACATTGCCCCTTTTTAGAACTCAGAATGAGTTCCCCATTACACTCTCCTGACAGTGCCATTTAGAATGGTAGTATCCAAACTATCTATTAACTGGGCCAATTGAAGCTTGTCATATTACTATGGTTGTCTTTGGATTGTTGGGCCTGGGAATAATGAACTCCCTTTGGGGAGAAGAGACCACTTAAAATACTCTTGCAAGGGAGAATCACATAGGTAGTTTATTCTATGCTGATTCTCAGCAGCACATGCAAATATTTGTTTTCTCCACTCCGCCTATAAGATACCATTATTCTAGCTTTTCAGATTATGTGGGAAAGCACTACACTTATTAATCATTCTCCACTCAATAGGAATAACATGTCAGAAAGGAACATAGATCCGATGGGAGGGGACAAATTGAAAGAATGAATGAATGAATGAATGAATCTGGTCCTCCCTCTCTTCCCAGGAATCCCTGGGCCTACCAATATTGAGGTTGGATTCCTGAAATGGGAACCTCTCTGCTTGAAACAGGCCCTTATCAAGCTACGCAATTCTAAATCACATGGAAGAGCTAACGTCTGTAAGGAATGACCCTCATTGCAGAAGTTGATTACATTGTTCAAAAAACCTAGAAAGCCAAAGGTTTCTCACTTGTAAAGGTGTGGAATACAAATTACATGAATTAGTATTTTTTTTTAAATGTATTTCAGTCTGAGGTTTGGAAATGTATTGGAATTAAGGGTGGTTAAAATTCTGTATAAAGAATTCTGAATTGCAGAAAAAGTACAGAGGACTGGGGCAGGTAAAACATTTTTTAGCAACGATCGAGTTGAATGTTTAAATATCTTTGCATTACTGCTTCCGTTACAGTTTCTTTTGCTCCTCATGAATAGTGTCATTTATCAGTCCACAAAGAAAATCACAGTACACTGCATGCAGTAATCGTAACATAGTTACTGACATCCCAGTTTTTAACTCCAATTAAAGGGAGGAATTTTAGCTCACTTAAAATCAAGATCAATTTTACTACTAAGCAGCATGCATAGTTGCCTTGACAACAAAATGCATTTGCTTTATAGATGTTAGCACATTTTACATCAATATATTCAACCAGAAAGATACTTCAAAAAGAATTACTAATAGAGCTGTATTATTTTAGATCTTTCTTTTCTTTCACTCAGACAGACCACCACCAAAGTGCACGGTGTCATACAAGGAAATATAAACAGACAAGTTTAATTGAAATTTAGCTAGAGGATGGGAAGATGAAATAAGTGTGGATAAACATTCCACTGAGCTAAATCTACTTGTATGAAAGCAAGTAATAATTTAATTCCTAACCATATTATTCAAAAATATTTATTGATGACCTTTTAGTTTTTTTAAATTAAAACCATTCTCTCAACACATGTTTTTTTTGAACAGTAGTGACTCAAAATAAAACATCTGTTCAAATACATTAAGAACTCTATGACTGACCTGATTTATAAGTATTCCTAATCAGTTCAATTAGCAAATCTAAATGGTTTAGATAGCAAGAATGAGAGAAATTCCACCAAACACACTTTGATCTCATTCAAAAAGAAATTAAAAATTCATTATATCTAATCTTGGAAAAGAGACATCTTAGGAAAGCAACAATAGAAAAATTAACATTTGAATTCATGACTTGAAAACACAGCTTATAAAATGTCTTTTATTAAATGAAAAGAATCTGTTTTGTAGATCAAATATGAAATAGAATGTACAAAAAACTTTACATCTGTTCTTTCAAAGAAATAAAATACTATCTAGAATTAGCTTGCAGCCATTCCCTTCAAATACAGCAGAAAATAAAAGATTTTTTAAATGGCAGTACAGTAATACACAGAATAGCCTGTGTTTGAACTGCAATTATAGGTTAAAATTTAAATGGAATCTTAAAGAATACAACTAATTCATAAAGTAACAAAACATGAAATTCAATTATTACATTTCTCTTAGAAGCAAGCGGCAAGTACATGAAGTGCAGAGTTCATAAAGCTTGCATATAGCCTTCTCAGTTCCTATACAAATATAAAATGTTCCTCTTAAAAAAAAATCTTTTTATTCCGTAACATCACACTCTGAAGAAAACATCCCAGTCAATATCCTTTTAGCTCAATCATGCAATAGATTCCTTAGATCTTTCTTTTTGAAGCTTGGTTCCCAAAGCCATCACAGGAACTTTAAAAAAAAACTTTCAGTTCAAAATTTTGCACTGTTGTATAAGGAGGTTTTACAGAACTTATGTCTTTGGCATATCACACTGAGTCCCTCTTTAATACTTTTCCTTTAAAAAAAGTATACATTCTTTTAGTAAGCATCTTAAAAACATCTATTTCAGACCTTTTAAAATAATGCATTATACCTCCAATGCTGCTTTGCAAAATATACACCTTTTTTGGAGGTGATGGGAAATACCCGCCCATTCGAATCTTGAGTGGTTGCAAATAGCTCAAATAACAAGCTCACTCCCACATGAATTCAGTTACATAAAGTCATTCAGTTCAGCTTCCAGTGCTGCTGCCATTTCATCTGCCTCTGAGCTGCTACCCTCCTCATCTTCATTGCTGGATCCTTTACTTGATTCACTGGCAACATCATCGTCAGCTAACTTCCGCTTGTGACCCCTGCAGGTATGGACAGAGATAATAATGGTCATTAAAACCCGATGATTACCATGTAAGCATGTTGATCAACTGAGCCAAATCCAGTGTTATCAGAGGTTCTGTGTCACTTCAGAAACAGGTCTTTGGATGCTGGGTACAAGACCTTCCTCAGGCTGGCCCTGAAATGTTCCCTTTATACTCATTGTTTTAAAAAAAAGAAAAATGAAAAACATCATTTTATTTATTTTAACTTTTGAGTTTCTGATGCTTACAACAGGAAGAATGCTTAATTTTGGAGTTACTGTAAGTGTCGAAACTTAATTCCCCCAACTTGGAAAAGGCAGGTTAGTAATATAGTGAAGCAGGCTGCTGCTGCTGCTGTTTCTTCTTCTCATTACCATATATACTAATTAGCATTAAAATTAATACTTAAAAAGTAATAGTATTACAAAATATAATGCTAATTAAAACAATTAAAAACAAACCAGAAGAAAGCCTGGACTAACAAAACCATTAAAACCAAGCACAACAGTCCCCCGCTCCCCACATCAATCCCTGGCCTGGGACCAAAGCCAGGTCTGGCCATCTTCTTCTCTCCTGCCATCTGTTTAATACTTTAACTGTGGCGGGGAGGAATAAGGAGAGGGAAACAAGCAGAAGACAACATCAGGTACTTATTTCAGTTTAGTGTTTTTGAGAAATAGAAGTTTCAGAATGTGATGAAAAATGTCTATCGAAACTGAGAAGAGGCAGGAAACCAAAAGAAAAGAATGGAAAAAAACTAGGGAACTGACTTAGCAGAGACAACATATTTCTCTTCTCAAATGTTTGTACTAAGAGTACAAATTGGCTGGAAAATATCACTGCACTGAATTCACTCAATTCCCTTTCCTCCAAATTCCTTTTGCCTGCTGACAGCCTCTTTTCCTCCTGAAAATGATGAGTGGAGGGGAGTGACAGCAGCATAGCAGAGGCCTTCTCCTTCAAAGCACTCAAGCAGCTCTTGATTGAGGGAAGCTAAGATTCAGGGCCAGAAGGAAGATGCTTTGGGTGGAAGTTCTCGATCCCTGATGAGCTCTGGAAAGTCACATATTCTTTCTTAACACATTAAAATTAAGTGAGAAATAAGTAGTAGAAATTTTATTTTTCCCACTTTATCTTTTTCCTGTGCCGTATGTGCTAAATAATGCTGACAATAATTACTGAAAAGAGTTACTGTATGTCTGAAAAAATATATATGAATTAAATATTTCCCTAAGAAATCCAAGGAAATGTAACATCTTCTGATGTAACTCAAATCATGGTAGGCAATTGGGCTATTCATCCCAAGTAGTCTTTTACATCTGTTACCACAAGCAAAACATTATAATGTATCTCGAAATACAGTGTGAACTATGCAGTTAATACCTTAATATGGATGTTTTAATCCTTTGCTGATAAAAATTAACATTCATTCTTCAGGATCAAGCTATCTTTTCCCTCTGATTCACAACAAAAAGATCAAGCAACCTTCTCCCCCACAAGAAAATTGCATAGCATTTATTCAGTATTCTTCCCTGAATGCTTTAATAGCAATGGGAATCTATAACTAGGAGCCAGCCAGCCAGCCAGCCAGCCATAAATAAATAAAGTGGTCTATCCAAGGGAACAAAACTATATTTTGGAGGTAGAGGAAAGCAATGACAGATGCCAAAACAGGGTATAGACAGATAGATGATAAAACACAGAATTTATAAATGGATCTCCTATTAAATTAAAGAGTGATGGCAGAGCGCTATAGTTTTCTGAAAGTATAGAAGCCATATCCCTGCTGCAAAACAAAGAAGGATTTTATTCTGAACAAGAGTTGGACAAAAAGTAGTTAAAATGGCAATGTCCAATATAGGCCTGCCATCCTTAGGAAGAGTAACGCACCTAGAAGAGAAAGTGGGAGTTCATTCCCCTTCAGGAATGCTCTCAACTGCCCTTTTTGCAGAAGGAAACTCCCAACTTAACTTTAGAAATGCTTTAGGAGCAATAGGGTGATTTGATGTAAAATGACCCTAAGTGCTCAGACAGTAAACCTGCAAAATGTTTAATAGAAACATGTTAATTATGAAAGCGTGTGTACTTTGAAAGTGAGTCAGGTGGTCTGAGAATAGCTAGTAAGGGAGACTATCAACATCAAAACAAGCTGCTTGGAGCCTTGAGCCTGGCACTTACAGCTTTGCTGTGCTGAGTATATAGGTGGTGCTGATATCCAGAGAGAAACTCTGGGCACAGGAAATGCTCTTTTCATCTGAAAGTTTGGTAGCCTTCAGTTGAGATAGGAACCAGACCACACTCTATAGTGGGAGAGGATAAAGCACAGGGGAACGAAGATGTCCTGATAAACGACTCCAAGGTGTTTTGAAGGACAGTTGAAAGATTATAAAAGGAAAAACTAAAGAATTATGATAAAGCAGGACAATTAACTTAAGGATCAATGTACTGATTTGCTAAAGTGGTTACAATTGAAGGGGTTCACTGATATGTGAGGGGACAAGACTCCCATGAAAGAATTTTCTAAGTCCTGGAAGATTCTGCCCAGGCACATAATCTGTGTATGTGAATCACAGAGATTATGCTCCCATAGCCAGCCAGTCAATGGTATGGCAAGCTGGAGAAGACGACATAACTTAAAGTAGGGGGACAATGTTTGGGTAGAGTTTTTCCATGCTCAATCCTTTCAATATAAATTATGTGCTTATCCTCTGTTCAGTTGGCAGGGTTTTTAGATTATAAATGCATTCTTGATCCCTCCATGGTTCCAATGCCCTGGTTCCCACATGTTAAGAAGAGGAAAAGAAACTAATATGGATGATTTCTGTGTATATGAAGTCAGTGAGGCTGGGGCTGAGGAAGAAAAGCTGTGTATCTATATGTGCATGCCTATGTCTGTAGGAAACACCTGCCTCTGGCCCATCCACCCCTGGAAAGTATTCCCTGGCCATAACAATCCCTGAGAGCAAAAAAGTTACTACTCTTTGACTCAAAAGAATGCACTCTTTTCTGTGTTAAGAAGGATAAATATTTAAAAATTATCAAAGCATTTTTTGTTAGAAGCAGTTTTAATTCATTAGTTTCTTAGATCCTTTCTTTTTACTTTTATTATTCTTTCATTCTTTTCTTTATGTACATCTCTATAAGATAATAAGACAGCAGGCTATTTTTCACATAAATCTTTAAAAAAATGCTTACTTCTGCATGGAGGACCTTGAGTCAATCCCTATACTATAATTCAGTGCATATTATTTTGAAAGCAACCTGTTCAGCAGCAGTTTAGACAGATGTTTTAAGGGTTTACATTACGTCAAAGAGCAATTAAGTAATGCAGTGGCTGAGATTAATGTACTTCGGTTATTACAAAGATCTGAATTGTACTTTTAGGATTCATTAGGAAAACAACAGAACCCCAAAATATCCGTATTTTCTTCTGATTTGCTCAACATTTTGTTGACTGTACACTAGGGTTTTTCAAACTGTGTTCTGCAGAATATTAGGGTTTTGTGAGAGACTAAGGGCCAAAAAAAAAAAAAAAGTTCAGTCGAATGCAGCCAATTTTTTATCACTAGAGCTTTTGCCTCTTTATCAGAGGTTCTGAGAACTAACAACAGACAAGCAAATAAACAAACCATTTCTGTGGCATGAAAAAGTTTGAAAACCATTGCTATAGACCATTTATGCTTGTTTTAAAATCAGAATTTCTTTTTTACACAGGTATAAAAGCTTTCCATGCTTTATACTGTCATGCATTTGACACAGACTTCAATATGATACACTACTGATTTCTGATTAAATCGCCTCAAAAGCATGATGTGTATTTTAAAACAAGGTCAACAGTTTGATAAGAATGTGGTAATAATAATATGCTAAGATTTCCTGAATATTTGGATCCCTGTTCTGGAACACTCACCTCCCTCCCCTACTGCCCCAAGATTCACCTGAAAATGCTTTAACAAGACAAATAATAGTTTGGGTAAGGATAATAATTTCAGATTGCTCAGGTGTGCATACCAGACAGAAATGGGGACATTCCTTATCAATATTATCCTCAAAGAGAACTAACAATTAGAGTTTGACATATTATCATAATATATTTCACTTGTAATAATAAAGGTAAAGGTTTCCCTTGACATTAAGTCCAGTCGTGTCCGACTCTAGGGGGCGGTGCTCATCTCCGTTTCAAAGCCGAAGAGCTGGCATTTGTCTGTAGACAGTTCCATAGTCATGTGGCCGGCATGACTACACGGAACGCCGTTACCTTCCTGTACCTATTAATCTACTCACATTTGCATGTTTTCGAACTGCTAGGTTGGCAGGAGCTGGGACTAGCAACGGGAGCTCACCCCGTCACGCGGATTCGAACCGCTGACCTTCTGATCAGCAAGCTCAGCGGTTTAACCCGCAGCGCCACCGCGTCCCTATTTCATTTGTAATACTTCTGCCAAAAATCTACACTCATGAGATTAGAAGAAGCGCCATGATAATCTTAAATCTACTGTGGTAGGAAAGAGTTTGTTCCATTTTGTTTTTCAATTAAAACTCCTGACTAAACCATATTATATATGAGAACGTGTGTAATCTGCATCAAGGTACATGCATTATATTTCTATGTATTTGTGAACATGTATATGTAGATTAGTGGTTAAGATGCTGGGCTTGAACCCATGTTCCAGTCCTCACTCAACCACTGAGCTCACTGAGTACTTGGAACCACAGCCCAATCCATCACACAGATTTTATTGTTGTGGGTATAAAATGAGGGGAAATCCCCATGTATTTCACCTTGAACTCTGAAAAGGTGGAATATAAATGCAACAATACAAAAGTAATTATTATATATCCTAATTGCATTTACTCTGCAATATAGATTTAGATGTACAGTCATGTGAAAAGGTATTTCTGAAATTTTTTACAGGCAGTTCTTATTTAGCAACAACAATTGGAACTGGCAGCTCTCTCGTTAACCAAAGCAGTCATTAAACTGGAAATCATGTGACTTGTGCTTTCCTTTTCCCCACTCCACTGCCCTTTGGAATGCTCACCCTGGCACTGGGATAGCTGGCTCGAAACTGACAAGACTAATCAGTTTCACACCTCCTGCTTTTGTTTGCCTCCTAACAATTTTACTTTCACTTCCTTTTTTCTCCACTCCCCCACCCTTTGGAATGCTCAACCCAGTTTTGGGATAATTAGCAAGAAGGGAATTAATATCTGTATTACATTAATTGGAGACGAAGAGATTACAAGAGAGTAAGCAGGGACACAATGGGAAATACACACTGAAAGGAATGCGGTGGTGCTTATTCTCTTGTAATCCCTTCCTCTCCAATCTCTTCACTCTGCAAGGGGGGGCAGAAAGAAAAACAACAGGTCAGGCACAGAACAATGGTGATCAAATGACTGAGGGATCCTGTGAAGGTCATAAATGTGAGTTTTTTATTTTTTGCAACACCATCGTAACTTTGAAAAGTCACTGAATGAGGCAGTCAGGAAGTGAGGATTACCTGTACTTTTTCAACATATTTCAGTGTAGATATTTGATATTCATTTTAACAATATTGATAAAGGGGATATAATATAACAAACATAATGTGCCATTTACATTTTGTAGTCCATTGTGTGATTTAAATAAACATAAATGCAAATTTTGCATGTGGAAAAAGTAACTACACCCCTACATTTATCACCACTTCCAATACCTAAAATTAGAGTCCTGTGTACCAGATCAGGGGCAAATTATTACATCATTACAGAGGATCTGGGAGGAACCTGTCTGATTGAAACCTCAAACATTTAGTTTGATTTGCTTGTTGTTGAAGTGTGTGGTATCATCATCCCTAGATAAAAAGAGCTTTCTGAGGCCTTCAGAAAGGTTATAGATGCCTATGAGTCTGGGAAAGGATTTAAAAAGATTGCCAAACAATTGGACATCAATCATTCCACTGTCCAGAAGTCTACCATTAGAAAGAAGCTGCACAAATTAGATCTACATGGGAGGTGTACCAGGAGAAAACCATGGCTGTCTAGGAAGAACATCAGGGCAAGACTAAAGTTTGCTCATGAACCCCCAGGCAAAGACCAGGATTTCTGGAACTATGTGCTCTGAACAGATGAGGCAAAGATAGAGTTATCTGGCAATAGTACCAGAAGACACGTTTGGAGAAAACCAAAGACAGCATTTCACCAGGAGAGAATGATACTAACTGTAAAGCACGGTGGTGAAAATGTTATAGTTTGGGGCTGCTCTGCTGCATCAGGGCCTGGGCAGATCATCATCACAGAATCCATTATGAATTCTTCATTGTATCAGAAGGCGCTCGAGGATAATGTGAAACCCTCTGTCAGAAGATTGAAACTCAATAGAAAATGGACCTTTCTACATGCCAATGACCCTAAACATTACAGTAAATCCACAAGTTGTGGCTGGGAAAAAAAAAAAATCGAGTGTTCTGGAATGCCAAATCAAAGCCCACATCTAAATCTCATTGAAATGCTCTGTGGTGATTTGAAACCAGTGATCTATGCAAGAATTCCCACACAAACATTGCACAGCTGAAAAAAATCTGCATGGAGGAGTCAGAAAAATTTTTGACTCAGTCAATGTCAGAAACTAGTAGATGGTTATAAGAAATGCCTACCTGAGGTTGTTCCTCCCAAAGGCGGTAGTACCAGGTATTAGAGCCAAGAGTGTACTTAGTTTTCCAGAGAAGGAAATGGCATATCTGTTAATGTTTTGTTAAATAAATGATTGCAAGTCCATTTTTCATAGTTTTTTGTTCCATTACATCACCTTTATATTTATATACTGTTTGAATGAAGATAAAATATTGACATGCCCACATATGTTAAAAAAGAAAAGAACTTTACATTGGGTGTACTTTTTCATATGACTGTATTTAGTTTTTTATTTATGGAAAAATAAATGCAGTGTAAAAAGCCCTCTGAGTTTTAGTGACAGCAAAGCAAGCCAAACAGGTTGGCAGGGCTGTGGGAACAGTATACATTGCTACAGAGTTCATATATGAAGTGACAGTAAAAATACCTTGGCATGGCAGATAAAGGAAGTTCTCCTGTAATATTTGTTACATAGTCATAATCCAAAGGTCTCTGTAAGGTGATATTTAAAGATCTTTTAAGTTAGCAATTCCAAAAATACTTGAGCATAGCCAGATTTTTAATGCTATACTTTTAAGGTAAAGACTGGCCTTTTTGAAATATACTTTTTGGAAAAAAATTATTTTCAAAATTTACTTATTTACCTCCACTGATTTAAATTTGATTTTTAATTACTGTGAATTAGCTAAATACAAATGAAAAAATACTGATTCTGATCTGGTTTTCTCAATAGCAATATGAGCTCTAGCAATGCTGAGTTCTGGGGATATTATATTTAAGGTTTTCTGCAAGTTCCCCATAATAGCACATTTTCTGTCAACATTCCAGGATTATCTTAATACATGCCTACTGGCACCTTCTATCACTTTATAGTTTCTGGAAATATAATTAATCCAAATAACAGCTGTGCCAATTAGATAGCACACTGGAGTGAAACATAAGCTGGCAGTTGCTAGAAAAAAATTTCCTTGCATATACTTCAGATAATTTGCATTGTGCTTTTCATATAATACAAGCAGCTCCTGAAAAAAAATTTTTTTTCATCTATCTCTAAGGAACTCCTAGAGTTGCTTTTACTGAAGCGTTCTCTGAAAGTGAATATAAAATTAGGTTTGTACTTGACAAACTTGTATCTACTCCTGCTACTGGGCTTTGCCTGGGATTATCTGTATCTCAAGACAGTTCATTGGTCTCTCTGCTTCTAACCAAGCTGTCACATTTGCCTCTGATGAACTGAATTTAATACCTCTTCAAGGTCAGGTTTTGCAGGAGACAGTGGCAACCCAGCCAGCTTATCATGGAAGAGCTGGTGATGACCATTCTTCCTAAAGAAGACACAGCTGGAAATAATGAATTGCTAGAATCCGTTACTTCTATTGATGCAAGACTGGAGGTGACTGAGGTTGCTGGACCAAAACCTAATGAATGCCTGAGATTAAGAGCTGGAAAGATCAGGACTTCTTATATATTCCCTATAACTGAGCTGCTTCTTTGATGAATTTCTCCTGTATCCTGAATCATGTAACAGGGCTTTCAGATTGATTCATAACAACATGGACATTACTGCTGTCAATGAAGCCTAAGAATGAATTATGGACTGTGACATTAGTCAGCAACTATTAATTTTGGATATTCTATCCTATTTTCCATGGCTTTTCCTCAGCGTTAGACCTCCTACACCAATCTATCAGAATTACCGCATCAGTAGTTATCAAACATGAGACAACCAACCAAAGTATCTAGAATAATTACGTTGATAACATTGAAATTTTTATGATACACACCCACGCACTGTGTGTATATATATATATAGCCTATAACTACGACATAAGTTCATTCTCTTTGTGACAGCAACAATAATAAAATGATTAAATCCCACTCTGAGGAAGAGAGAACCTATCCAGAACAGACTGAATCACAATGCTAAAGTCCAGTCAATAAATGAACTTCATATTTTCTGGATTTAATTTAATCTAGTCTGTTACTGAATCTAAGCAACATTTAAATACACTGATTACTTTTTTAGGCTTAGCTGGCAAGTAACAAAAGTACAAAGCATCATCAAATTCTAAAAGCACTCTATTGTACTATTCTGGATGACTTACCCTCCAGTTGTTTCATGGGTATTTTAAATAAAAGAGGGGACAAAACTTGTAAAACATTACAGATCAGTTACTGTGGTGCTGAACATCAGTTTCCTAGTACTACCTTCTGGATATAGCCTGAGATGAAGGACTACAACCATCTAGTGCCTCCAACCACCACATAACTGATGATACTGAAAGCTCAGAGGTTGATGAGAACTGTCTATTCAGTTCCTTGTGTAGATCATTGGGGCAACCAAAGCAATCCCATATCCCAAATAAAAGCCTAACATAAATGAGTACAGATAATCAGCATCTTCCAGGTATCCCTTGAATTGAGGCCACTGTGTTCTCATTCTCCACAGCCAGAGTATGTTTGAGACTGACCTATAATTACTCAGATTTTCTAGATCAAGAAAAGATTTCTTCAATAGAATTTTTATAATTTCCTCCTTTAAACAAGGAAGCATATCCCACCAGCAGCAAGGAGATATTAATAACTTGCCTTAACCATGAATCCAAGTGGTTTCCAAGGTAGAATTACCATGACTTGACCCAAATCTGGGATCCAAATCAAAAGGGACCTGATAGACTTTATTTACGAAGAATGAATCTCTATCTCCCTGTCATCAGTAACCTGATGTTTTTCAGTACAGAAAAATGGACATGACTGAGGTACAAGAATAAATGAATGAATGACTGTTTGGGATTTATGTATGGTCTAATTGCTAGTCCAATTGTGACTTTCACACATGCTAAGATTATTATTTTGAGGGTCAATTAATATTGAGGATAACAACAATCAAATGTCAATTTTTAAAAATTTATATTTGTTGGAGCTGCTCTTCCATAAATGAAGCAACTTTGACAGCCCTAGAGTCTCAGGACTTTTTCAAGCAAGAATTTGTGACAGAATTTGACCAGAAAGGTCAAATTCAGACTAATCATGTTTCTCTAATTCAAAGCAAGGCATGACTTCTATTTCATACAGTTAATGGGAGATTGGTAGGCACACAATACAGAATTCCTGCCAATTAGACTAATAATGGAAAGGATGTTCATAAAAAATATAAAACGATGTACAGTTGGTATATGTCACCAGAGAAATTGTCTAAAATGTATAAAGGCACTTCATATTTATGTTTGAAATGTGAACAAGGGACATTTTATCATGATTAGTAGAAGTGTAAAAAAGCTAGAAAATTCTGGATTCAGATACAAACACAGATCCAGAGGATTTTAAAGATATATATATATATATACAATTGAGATCAGAGGTTTTTCTTTTGGGATTGATGGACAAACAGCTGGAAAAAAGTAATGAAACTTTGTTTTTGTATAGGGTAACTGCAGCAAAATTATTGTATGCACAAAGATGGAAAGATTCGGCACTACCCACAGTGAAGGAATGGTTGGTGAAGATGATGGAACTTGCTAAGATGGCTAAATTTACTTCTTTGATCAAAGAAAAGACAATATCTACGTTTACTGCTGACTGGAAACCCCTTATGGACTTTTTGTGTAAAATAGAAAAAAAATGAACTTATGGTTTATGGTTTTGATGATTAGATAAGAGAGATTATAGAAAGAAGAGAGTTATGCTGTAACCATAGAGTAAGAAGTTTGTTGTCAGTTCAGTTTCCTTTCTATTGCTTGAAAGTTTTCATAGAACTAAGAAATTTATAGAATGCTTGCTTGTAAATAATACTGATATGATTTACTGAGCATCAGGCTGCAAAGTCTCAATTAAACATGTTATATTATAGCATCCTCTAACAAAAAAGAACCCTTAAATCACTGTTCTATATTCTACAATATATTAGATCTTATTTCTATAATTATATTATAGAATAGGTGTAGATATTGTCAAAAGATTAAATAAGAACCTAAAATATTACAGACATTTTATTTATTTATTTACTTACTTAGTCCCTGCCCACCTCCTCCCACCGGGGGACTCTGGGGGATTACAATAATTTTAGAGGCTTTCTCATAGACTCAGATACTTGCTGATGTAGAGAGGGTGCTGCTAGTCTCCAGAGAAGTAGCCTAAGCTTAGGCAGTGAGCAACACAAGTTCCTGAGATTCAGCAACAATAAAGCTCTGTTAATTTCAGTGTTTAAAAGAAATACAATATTCAGTTACTTGTACCAACTTACATACTTCCTAACCATGGTTGCGTTAGCCAAGCTCAACTTGGCTTATTGGGGAAGATAGCTACATAGCACAGCGTTCTATAAATTTCTTAGATCTATGAAAACTTTCAAGCAATAGAAAGAAAAGTGAACTGACAGCAAACTTGATGAAGTTAATAAATTGTTCTGGTGGAAAACATTTATGTTCTCAGAAGTGACCTTCTGTATTTTAGCACTTGCCCTCTGGGACAGCATCCCTGCCCAGGATCTGTACAGCTTCCTCCCTGATGATATTTGGAAAGTCACTGAAAATCTCGCTGTTCTCTCAGGCCTTGGGGCAGAATGGTGCTTGAGTCCCTCCCTGTAGGATGTGTTATTGTGTCCTTTTTTATTGTTCTTAATTTTTAATATAACCCAGCCAGAATCATGTGGAGTTGGGAAGCCTCTAAATTGCATCAAGTAAAATAAAATAAATAAAAATAGATACACCCAGCAGTGGCTTCATAGGAAAGCACATTGGCACAGAAGTGAGAAGATAATCCTATGTGGCTTGTCTTTTTCACCCCTTGCTTTGACAAAGGTCTTTTTAATGCACTACTTGCAGCCAGCAGAGATAGTACTTGAAGAACTGTTCCTCGATCATATTGTATGGAGAATGCACATGAATGAGGCAATTTTCTATTTTTATCAGACATCACTGTCTAATGAGAGCATTATAACGACCAATTTGTAGCTTTATGCTAAGAATACTAATCCTTTTGCAGTGGTGAAGGCACTTGTGCAATCCACTGATTCTATTTACACTCCCAAAAAGGTGACCCCTGATGGAGAGGTCACTGATAATCAGACTAAATACAATTCACTGGGGAATGAAATAACACTCAAAATGAAGCTAAATCTTAAATATTTTGGACATGTAATGTGAAAAAACAAGTCTTTGGAGAAGATGCTGAACAATCAAGAGGCTAAAAGAAGACAAGGTGGCTAGATACTATCACTGAGCACATAAGCATGGTAGAATGTCCATCAGATTGTGAAGAATCAGAAAAGACTGAATGACTGATCAACAACAGGAAAGTGAATCATGAAAGTATGGTTAATCTTAACAATATTTTATTGAAACAAGTCAACTTGGTTTAAAGCCACCTTGTTCTATGGATAATTTTTTAACAAACATTTAGATGGATGTAGGGTTTCAAGAAGAAAAAGTATGCATGCTGGTAAGATGCAATTCCTGATTTTTCAGGAATTCCTTTACAAGCTGCTCATATTACAGCTGGCTTACCCTTCAAAAACATGCTAAGAATGCCTATATCTATTTTTCCATATACACATACAAAAATACTGTAAATACCCATGCTTTAATGTACCACTGGCAACCATTTAAACTGTTGTTTCCTGTGTTTAAAACCCAAGAAACCTAAGGGCAAGGATGATTTAAGAGTGTAAACAAATACCTGGGTATACTGCCTGTCAAACTTCTTTCACTTGATGATGTTGATACTGGTCTTTCTTCTACTTTTATATTTGGAGTCTCTTTTATATTACTATGTGGTTCTTGCTTTTCTTCTCCTGTCTTCTTTTTTTCACTGTCACTGTCATCACTACCTTCTCCTAAAATATCATCAACCTGTAAAGGAATATCAGTTGGTAGTGAAAAAAAAGAAAAAAATGGCAATACTAATTTAAATAATATATTTTAAACAATGTCTTTTTAAATCAGATATTCAAAATGTGACATTTAGACATTTGATTTGAACTGTATTTCTTTTATTGCTTTTTATCCCCACTTTTCTCTAAGCAAGGTGGCACAATGCAGGGATTAAATTAATGTAGCACTCAATATTAGCAATTAATTTATAATCTCAATGCAAAACAGTACATGATTTTTAAAAAAGTTAAATGAAACTTATGAAAACCTTTCTGCGACAGAGGTAGGGAAAGCAATCATATTCATGGTCTTGTTCATTTGTGGTTTTTCAATAAATAATAACTGAAGAGAACATTTCAATAACTTCATACAGGACAAAGATTATTAGCATGGGACAGGAAACAACAATGTGTATTTCGAACGTAAAGAAGGAAACATTTCCACTTTTTCTACATGGCTTGATGACACCTGAGATATGAAACTAAGAAAATTCTAAAAGAAAATCTATTCCTATGAAATCAGAGCTGGATTTTGTATTTCCAAAAATGGGGAATGAATCATTTGTTTCTTCATTGTAACAGCTCTGGATCAGTCCTAGGTGCAACCTGAACTACATCAGCACTTCTCAGTTGCTAGCCTGAATGTCTACAGGCTGTTCCCACATTTCATCACAGAGTCATGGCTGGAACACAAGCTAGTTTTCTTTTTAATTTGTAACGTTTTCCTGTATTGTTTGCATCTGACCTAATGAAAAGTTCTGGAGAATCCACAAACTTTACACTATTCTGTGGCCTCTACTTTACCTAAAATTGCTCTAATATAAATTTTGGAATATTTCAAAATATTTGGATTTAGGATTGAAGTACCAAGGCTAAAATCTGTGTTTAAATACTACAGCTGTTCCACACATTTCATACAGGGCTACATTTCAGATGTATTTTCTGATTTAAGTAATAATAAATTTGATATTCAAGGGCTCTGTGGAAGCCTTTGTCTGGATACAGATATTGGATGTGGCAAATAAACTGGGGCTAAATCCTGACTACATGGAAAATCTACAGGACAGTAAATAAGTCAGCTTGGAATAGAAGTACAACCTGTCAAAAGAAGCAGATTTGCAAAGGTGGTTCACATACCAACAACTTAGCTCTCCAGATGTAAAGTTGTGACCAAATGTACCTCTGTCCAGTTACAGCAGTTGCATCAGCTAAACTCCTTTTTTGGGATAGCAGATCTGGATTCTGCGGCCCATACCTTGTTTACTGCTTCTTTAGGCCAATATAATGCACTCTACACGGCACCACCTTAGACACTTGTTTGGAAATATGGAAAATGAGGCAGCTAGTTCATGCTCTTGAACCAACTATTGATGGTTTCCAATTTGTCTTTCAGCATGCCAGCTTTCAGTATGTTTCTAGCCCAACGAAGATATGTTAGACTTCTGGTAAAATGTTAATGACTTGTGACCTTGACATGTGAAATACAGTCGTGTGAAAAAGAAAGTACACCCTTTTTGAGTTCTATGGTTTTATGTATCAGGACATAATAAAAATCACCTGGTCCTTAGAAGGTCTTAAAATTAGGTAAATTTAGCTTATTTAAACTGTTAATTATAAAATCTATAATAGAGTTAGGCCATGGTCACCCCAATACTACCAATACAGTATCAATTAAACTGTTTGCAAACTGCGAAGAGTGCTGACGGTGGATATATGAGATAATGGCAGAGTCTGAATAATCTAAATCTGACTTCTTAACCCAGGAACTGCAAAAACAATTGATTAACTGATCATGTGCCATCAAGTCAGTGTTGGCTCTTAGTGACCACATAAATAGATTTTCTCCATGATGATCTGTCCCTAACCTAGTCCTTCAGGTATTCCAGTGGTGTACCCAATGCCACTGTGAGTCCATCTACCTTGTACAAAAACAATATGTACTTGCAAATATTTTTTCTGCACTGTTTCAATCAGGAAAGTAGCAACTGCATATGATGGCATAGCTCTTGCACACACTCTGACATCAGCTTATTTTTTTATAGTAATTTTATTAAACATTACAATTAAAAAGATAAAAACTAATTCAAACTAAGAAAGGTAAAAGAATAAAAAAATAGAAAGTGCAGAAAAGAAAAGAGAAAGAAAAATAGAAAATATAGTTTTCTTTACTATATTCTAATAGTAAAGAAAATGTCATGAGTACTGCTGGTGAATAGGCGGGGGCCCCTATCCAGGGGGGAGAAACGCATGCGTAGTTTAGAAGCTTTGAATCTCCCATCGAAGAAATTCTGAGCAGATCCACCTTAGATTTCTGGGTTTTATCTGTGAGAGTTTTCCCACTGCCTTTCAGTTCAGCAAGATTTTCTGTCTAGTAGAGTAGAACAATAAACACTAGAGCTCAAACCAATCGTCTCAGTGTGGTTCTTCACTCCAAGATAGAACAGAACAGAAAAGAAATATATAAATTACTTCCCCCTTCATTAGAACAAGTATAAACAATTTTAGTAACTTGTCACCTTCTCTTAAAATACAACAAATGATCTCTTCTTCCCATATCCCATCTCTTATCTATAGACAAATCCTTAAAACCTTGTCATTCTGTCCTAATCAGCAGAAGTCCATAATGGTTACCAGAGAAAATAACATATCTATTTTAACCTTAATCAAATAAACCAACTTTAAATTCCTTTCTTTTACTTTTAACAATCAAATAATTTCAAATAATCCCTTCAAATAATCCCTTCAAATAATGATCAAATTGATTAATTCCTTCAAATAATGTCCTAGAACTTGATCTTCTCACAAAATTCTTCAAAGCTTTAACAAGCCTCTTTTGTAAATCCAATCTAGGAAGATTATCCAGATCACTTTTTTGGTTTGTTATTTGTATATCCCTTTTAATTATTAAGACTTCAGCCAGTTTCATTTATATGTCCAGTGTAGCATCTTTTTCCATATCATTCTTGTAGCCTGTCATGTTAAGATCAGTCTCAGTCTTGTACAGTAAAACTTGTTCCTCTTCCATAACATCTTTTAAAGACAGTCTATCTATAATGGCAGACACTCTTAAAATATACTTCTGGGTCATTGTTCACAAATATCCTTCAATATGTCCAATGTTAAAGTATTTTGCTCCAATCTGTATTAGTAAGTCAAATTTAAATGTTCTTCTCCTTTCACTGTAATCTTTAGTTCCTTCTGGTTCCCTCTAGTGTCCAATTTTCAAAGTCACATCCTATCATATATATGTTATATGTAAGTATTATACATCATACACACACACACACACACACACTATATATATAATAGCATTTTCCCACAAGAAGGATTCTTATAATTAATTTCAAAAACTTATTTCAAATCCATCTGGGTCCTTAGTCTGTTTGTAACTTTCCAAAATCAATGTTCTAATCACCTTTTTGCTGTTTATTTTTTTAAAAAAGTTTTTTTTAAAGTCCTTAATCGAATCGAATCGAATTATCCATTCAGTCATATCCGACTCTTTATGATTCCATAAGCCAGATCTCTCCATAATTTCTGATCTTGTACGGCTTCTTTCAGTTGCTTTATTTTGGCCTGTGTCTGCTTTGATTACATCCAACCAGTGCGTTCTTTGGTGTCCTCGTCTTTTGCCATAACGTCTTTCTCCAATGAAGTTGATCTCATGACATGTCCGAAGTAACTAAGTCTAAGTTTTGTTATTTTTCCTTCTAGTGACATGACCGGTTTTATGCACTTCAACACTTCGTTATCTTTGCAGTCCAAGGGATGCGCAAGAGTCCAACACCATAGTTCAAATGAATAAATTTTCCTTCTAACTTTTTCATCATCCAACTTTTGCAACCATATGTAGTTATGGGAAACATGATAGTGCAGACTAGTCTACACTTAGTTGTCACGCTGACATCCTTGTTTTTCCAAGTTTGATTCATACTCATCATTGCTGTGTGACCCAGCATGATTCGGTGTTTAATTTCTTGGCTGCATTCGCCATTTTGATTGGCTAGTGATCCTAAAAAGGTGAATTCTTCCACGTATTCCACCTCCTCTCCATCAATTACTATTTTGATGTTTCCATTCCTTGCAGTTGTCATGAGTTTGGTCTTTTTGATATTTAGAAAGAGGCCAAACTTCTTGCTTTCTTCTTTGAGTCTCATGATCAGGTGCTTTAGGTCTCCCTGGGTTTCTGAGAGGAGGGTTGTATCATCTGCATATCGAAGGTTATTGATGATTCTTCCGCCAACTTTTACCCCAATTTTTGATTCCTCTAGCTCCAGTTTCCTGATGATCACTTCGGCGTACAAGTTGAATAAGAACGGTCACAGAATTCAACCTTGTCACACACCTTTCTCGATCTTGAACCAATCAGTGTCTCCATATTGAGTTCATACAGTGGCTTCCTGATTTACATACAGTAATTTTACCAACTTCACCAAATGTAGTGGCACCCCAAGATCTGCTAGGGCTCTCCATAGTTTGTCATGGTCAACACAATCAAAAGCTTTCCTGTAGTCAATGAAGCACATATAAATGTTCTTTTGAAATTTGTGACATTTTTCCATTATCCATCGTATGTTGGCAATGTTTGCAAAGTCCTTAAACTAGTATTTAAAACTTCTTTCACTAAGGATTGAAGGAAACTCACCCGGTGCTGTAAAACTTCTTGTTCCCAAGGCTCCTAATACAGTAGCAGAAAAGTAGTTAACAAGCAATTTCCAAAAGGGATTAAAGAAGGAAGTATATGAACCCTGTGCCCATAAAGGCGCCGACTGTGGTTTGGGTGAAGATGGTGTTCCCTTGGCTCCCAGAGCTCTAAACCCACTGGAGACTGCTGTCTTGTGGTTTCCTCACACGGAGCATCTCTCTGGAGCACTGGTAGGCAATCCCAAATCCTCTCCTTGTCCAGAAAGGAATCTCAAAGGGTCAGTCCATTTGTCGGCTCTTCATTCCGCCATGTTTGTTGAGTCCATTCTCAGTGGGGTTGTCTTCAGTTCGCCATTTCTTCCCTGGAAATCCTACGTTCTGATGTCAGGTTAGATGGCTTACTACAAAGTCTGAGATAAATTATCCTGGTTGGAACTGTAGATATGTGTGTTATAGCTAACAAAATAAATATTTTCTGTTTCCTAGTTTCCCACAGGGACCAGCACTTCTAAAGAAACATGTCCATAGGTAATATTCAGAAGTGTTTCTTCAGTGACCCTAACTACTGAAGTTATATGTCTATTCACAAAATCTTGTCAGCTGTGGTATCCTATCTATAGAATGCCCTTTCTAAAAATGGAATCTTGAGGCCAGGGAGATGCATTCATTTTAAGATTTAGACATTAGTTCTTTTAAGAAGAGCATTTTAATGCCATGTATGAAAAGCTTGTGCTTATATTCTTTATATCTGTTTTCCAAGGCTGATTATTGTTGGACTATGTACTTTGTTTTTTTTTGTAGATTTAATCTTTTGGTTCTTTATATGAAATTTACCCAGAGAACATTTGCTAATGTATAAATTTAAAAATACATACAGCAATTATTATTCTTTTCATTTACCAAAATAACAATTACTATACATTTTGAGAATCTCTTTTAAACCTTCAGTTACAACAGCAAAGTCCAAGATACCTGCACCTGTTCAAAATAAATTCTGTTAAGAAGTCAACAAATTTTGTAACTCATTCAAATAAGTGGATGAAAAATCATGAATATATTATTATTTAATAAAAGGAAACAAAAGAAGTTATCTTTGAGCTTACCTGTCACTCCATCATGGCACGTATTAGTAAAAGTAAGTCCAAGATAACTGTATCAAACTAAAATTGTGGTACGTGTACAAATTATTAATAGTTTTTAAAATTTTAATATGATTATTTTAGCTTACCTCTTTATCCATACTTTCTAAATCCTCTTTGCACAGAGTATAGAGTGGCATAGTCTCAGACATACTTGGCTGGCGCTTCCTTCTGGATGGGCCAGGTTCTTCATTTTCACTTGCTGGTATCTCTTCTTCATCAAAAAGCTGTTGATGTGGTTGAACAACTCTGAAAATTCAGACCTCCTTATTTAAAGTGTTATGACTGGAACTGAACAAAATGCCAGTTTTGGCATGATATAAAGAACCATTTCAAAGCTCATACAATGGAAAAATGTAATACTATTAATCATGTTGTTCAATTTGGATTGTCCTCTGTCATGGTTCAAAGAATTCTCAAGGCAATGTCAATGAGAATGCCATCCTACCTCCCCACTTGCCAGTGTCAAGATAAAAGTCTGGGAAGCTCTCCACTGCTGACAGAAATTATAAAAATAAAAGGAATTCAGAACAAAGGACTTCATAATGTGTGTGCATTTAGAAGTGCTTTGCTCACCTATCATTTTATTTGGGCAGATAGTGATTGATATTCTATCAGGTAATAGTACCAAAACAGAAATTGCAAGTACTCTGAGTTTTTGCTACTAAATAATATAAAATAAATCAATTTCCAGCTAATAAATAAAATAAATAAATATTAGCATAGTACATTGAAGTTTCCAGTTTCAGTTTTTCAAGTTTTGAAGGTCCAGTTTCTCCAGTAATGCCATTAATGGGTTTCTTAAATGTTCAAGTATTATTTTTGACCATTTAATGGAAGTGAAATATTTAATGACCTATGTGATTTACTTTCCTTCACATGCAGGCTATACTGGTTCTAGTAGCTCCACTGCATAAGGATGTCTTTAGTTGTACAATCCTTCATTTTTAAAACATGTCTAGCCAAAAATCTATATGCAAAGAAGTATGCTCACATAAAGACAAAATCTGGACAAAAATCAATTGTGGATTTTGCATACTAAATATTTAATACTAGTGTAAAGCTGACAATTCATCAAGGTTTATTTAAAAAAAATATTTTTAGACTTTGGGTATTGAGTATATAGTTTATAATCAACATATAGCTCTCATATCTTTAAAATAGCATCTATTATGTCACAAATACTCATCAGACACTGCAAAATACAACAATGCTTCAATTTACTTCAAGAGTAAATTGAAGTCCAATTGAGTAATACTTTCTGCAGTTTTTATAGTTTTTTATACAGTTGAGAGGAAATAGCTACAGACAGAAGAAAGTCTAAGTGGTATATTCTTATCCGTATTTCTCCACTATTTTTATAATTTCCTTTCTGGCAATTATAGGGTAGAAAAATAAGCTACACTATCCTATGTAATAGGTTTACAGTTGTGATTGCATGCTTTAAACTGAAAACAAGTTATACAATAATTAGAACTTCTTAATTACCTTTAAAGGTATTGCAAATGCTTTATTAAGAATAGACACTGCATTGCTTTTGTTTTCTAATAAAGCACTTTTTGAAAGAATAAAATATACAAATATACTTAGAATTATTTATTCCCCTGTTAATGTCATAGAAAAATGGAAAATCATGTATTTATGTACCTGAATAAAGAATGCTCCCCATGGACTGGTAAAGTGAGGGGAGGAGCTGGTGGTTGAATATACAGAGACTGGTTGGAATTCTGAGATCCTTTCCTAATTAGTTTTCCAGTATTGGGATCATAAAGTCGAACTTCAGGCCCAGGCTGGCACTTTGGATGAATGGGAGTTGGATGAAAAAGTGCAGTCTGGAAAGCACTATGGATATCTGGAAACATGGCAGGACTGTTTTCTCTGTTAGATTAAGTATTTAAAACACTGTTAGCAATCAATTTTTCCTATTTCCTTCCTTGAAAATTATATATAAAGCATACACAGAATGTAATCTGTATTTTTAATAAAATAACTGATCTAGAAAGTATAAATATGTAGAAGAACCAATATTAAAGCACTATAAAAACAAAATGGATAATTATTCCACCTGCAAGTCAAATTTTTAAAACACCAACTGTGAGAACACACTTATATAAGGCATAGTTAATTTCAAACCAATACTGAATTGAACAAACAAGTTATTCAAAAATAGGAAAGACAAAAAATATACAAAAAAGAACCTTAGCTATGTATTATTCACTATTTAACTGCCATATTAACTGTATAGACTGACTACATCCATAACCTTTGATATAGAAATTTGCATATAAAATGTTCTCATTTTGTTCCAAGTTTTCCATATTTGCAGAATAGCTATAAAATAACAATCTTGTTTATCTGATTTTAATCAGAATGCATCAAATAAAATATATTATTTATACAAAATAAGACCAAGGTTTATCGGTTAAAGATCAAACTACAGAGTCTGTCTGTCTGTCATGAACATTTAACAATCCTTGCTTTGGCCTAGAGAAACAAATAGATACAATTGTGCTAAAAAAGCCTCACTCATTCGTGAAGATATAAGTTTATTAATTAATGACTGGCAGCATTCAAATGATAGAGTATCTTTAACCTAGCAGTCGAATCCAGGGAATATTTAGGTAGATACAAATGCCCTTGCTATTAATTGTACATACGACTACATGCTAGATACTACTGTATAGCTACATTTTTCATATCTGGCACAAAATAGGCCTTTACATCATAGTGACATGATTTTTAAATATCAGCCATAGTATATATTATATAAATGTTTATAAAATTGCATTTTGTTTATTTAATAGTTACGATTATAGTTCTCTACCAGATTATTGGTCACTGGTGCTGCATGTTAATTGCTGTTCCTTGTCCACCACAAGCAGCAACTCATCCCCCTTCATTACCTCAATGACAATAACTTTCATCTGAGCAAAACCTAGTTCAACTATAATTGCAATCCAGGAATCTAGAATGTATCTATGCTCTGCCATCATTCTCTATTGATTTATGGTTATAAATCTTCTAAGCTAGCATAGCAGAGTTTTGTCTCTTACCAAAATTAGACTCAAGTACCTATTATATCAACTTTCAACTTTCTAACATGCATTGTAATAAGAAAGGGTGTCTGCACCAAAGCTAAAATTTCATCAAGTATGATTACATACTTGGGACACATTTATTTGCAGCCCCTTGCCCCACCTATTGACACCCATAGTATTAAGCCTGAGCCCTGGAAGAGAAGAAGCCTGGATCAAGTCACAGCACATCCAGTCCACCATTCCGTGTCACAAAATGGCCAACTAGATGTTTTCAAGAAGCTCACAGATATAGACAAGGATGGAAAGCACTACTTTCTTTGTTGCTCCTTACTAGCTTGTATTTAAAGTATGCTGCCTGAGATTTCAGAGTTAGAAAACATCTATCAAAGCAAGTAACTACTAATACCCTGATTATCCAGACCCTTTTGAAAGTGCCTGAACTGATGTTGATCATATCTGTGGAGTCCTTGGTGCTCTCTGAGCCTTGTTGTTTTCTTGCAGACGTTTCATTGCCAGACTAGGCAACATCTTCAGTGCAAAGAGGGAGTGGGCCTTGCTCTCAGTTTAAATACTGTGGCTTGCCCTGCTTGTGTTGGTAGGGGTCTTGTTCTCTCCTTGGGAGTTTTTTGATTGGGCTGTTGTTTGCTGCTTGGTTGATTGCCTGAGTTAATAGTTCCTTGATTAGGGTGTATTGTGCTGTTTGATGGTTCATCTGGTGTTAATCCTAGTGTTGATTTTTGCATATCTGGGTGTTGACTGCTGGCAAGGGAGTGTACTGGTCTTTTGGCTTTTCTATTGTCTCTTTTGAATGGTATGTAAATGTTGTTTACCTCTATGTGTCTGTTGATGGCTGCTTGGTCTGAGTGCCAGGCTTCCAGGAATTCTCTGGCATTTTTGGATTTGGCTTGGTTTAGGATGTTCACAGTTTCCCAGTTGAAACTATGGTTGAGTCTGTTCATGTGTTGTGAGATTAAGGAGTTCTCATCGTGTCTTCTGACTGCTAGTTGGTGTTCGTGGATGCGCTCTGCTAGTCTTCTGCCTGTCTGTCCTATATAGTGGCTGTTACAGTCTTTGCATTGTATGTTGTAAATAAAAGACCCAATAGCCCAAGAAGAAAAAACAGGAGTTAAGCCAAAGCAGCAAACAACAGCCCAATCAAAGAACTCCCAAGGAGAGAACAACGCCCCTACCAACACAAGCAGGGCAAGCCACGGTATACAAACTGAGAGCAAGGCCCACTCCCTTTTCGCACTGAAGATGTTGCCTAGTCTGGCAATGAAACGTCTACAAGAAAACAACAAGGCTCAGCAAGCACCAAGGACTCCACAGTTCAACCCTGAGTTACAAATATTTGCTTCGATTGATCATATCTGATGGCAGCAAATTCCAGTTTAACTATATATTATATCAAGAAGTACTTTTTAAAATCATTCCTGAATCTTCCTGATTTTAATAGATGATTCTAAATTCAGAGATTGTGAAAGATAATTTTTCACAACATGCATGATTTTATATGCATTTATGTGTCTCCTTTGCTGCCTTCACTGCAAGCTAAAAAATCCCAGGTGCTGCAGTCTTCTTTGTAAGAGCTGCTGTCATGAACCAACCCCCCCACCCAATGCCCAATCCACTAATGCTCCTGTCAGCCCCACTAGGTAAACCAGACCAGGAAATCACCTCCACAGGAAGGCTAAAATTACTTTTATTGAGATTGGCTATAATAACAGAATCTTGCAAGTCTGATTGTGCTGTACTTCCTCCCCCTTCTTTTATTCCAGTGAATTAAGGAGGCATTGGCCTCAGCCACTTCTAAATGTTATCTCGTTGCTCTGGACTTAAAAAATGTTTCAGCCACTTTTACCCAGGTAATGGTTCTTGCATATTTCCATCAAGGTCATCTTCCTTATTCTCTACACCACCATTCATTAAACTAGTATTAACTGCCATATACCAGCACAGCATTTCTGTAGGCCTAGCGTAATCACAATCACTCTCAATCCACTCAGCAGTAAACCCCTCATTTATTAATTAACCATCTCAGACAAATTTGGCTGAACTAAGTTTCCATTAAAAATAATCCATTCCCAGGAGCAGCACAAGTCCTTTGACTCCCACTGTCCTAGTTTAAAAAGCAACAACCCATCCCTGGCCATTCTCTCACTTGGAAGAGTGAGGGAGGGTCATGAAATCAACTCAGTGAGATCTATTCTTCAAGCCCCACTGATATTCAGTAAATCTTCCAAGCGACTTCTAGAATGTCCAGCTCCCCAACACAGTCTTTTCTCATAGCAACTTGTACTTTGCTGGCTCATGCAGGTGTTACATATGAGGGGTGAAAGAACAGAGTCCTACAGCAACCCACAATGGAGGATTTTAGACTGTTTTCCACACCATCACCAACTGAAGCCATTCCTGGAAGGAGAACCACTGCAAAACAAGGTCCCTGCTCCTAATCTCCAGAGGTATTTCAGAAGGATACAATGACTGATGGTATCAAAGGCAGCTGAGAGCAAGTAGGTCTAGAAGGCTCACACTCCTCCTATCCTGGCATACCATAGGTCATCTCTGAAAGTGACCAATGTGGTTTCAGTGCCATAACCTACCCTGAATCCAGACTGAAATGGGTCCAGATAATCTGTTTCCTCCAGGAATCCCCATACATTCAGGTCCACCACCTTTTCAACAAGGGAAGGTTGGAGGGAGATCCAAAATACTTGAATTGAGTAATTCCCCAAAATGCCATCTGGAAACCAAGTGGATCCATTAGACACTTAAGGCAGACCAACTGACTAGGTCCTTCCCCGCTGCAGAGAATGTTATTGGAAGAAGGCAACTGTCAGTTCTATAGCAATCAGAGAGTGATCTGCCCGTGACAAAAGACAGCTATTAATGTTCCTTAACCTAATATCATGTTGCATCTGTTTCATAATGAAAAACAGGTCCAATGTACAGTCAGCCTCACGATCGGGTCCTTGATGACCTGTGCCTTCTGTAAGTACAACTTTATTTGTTGAGCTTTAGAGATTTTCTCTAGTACTTTTATTTTTAAAGGCAGGACATTTAATTTTAAACATAAGCAAGTCAAATGCAACCAAAGAATTTGCATATGATCAAATATTACTTTTTACCTTTGTGTTTTAAAATAATCGTCCCTCAAAGGAAACAGTTGTTCTTCTACTTTGTCCCATCGTTCCAAGCAGCACCATAACCAATCTGGATTTACAATATGAAGATTTTTACAGTTCTGAGCTTGCCGGACTTTTTCTGTGCCTATTTAAACAACCAAACGTGAGTGTTTTGGGAAATAGATATTTTGTGGTAAGTCAACTCTGATTATACTTTACACATACCCAAGCCCCACTAAACTTAGCAGAGTTAAATAATGTATTTAAACAATACTTATTTCAATTGTTTCAATGTTCCTAACTTCTGAGGCTCATCTCATAACCTGCTTTAGTAAGAATTTGTTGCATTTTAATTCAGTTATGATTACAGAACTGATTTTTAGATGTATTATATTTTTTGAAAATAAAAATTTAATTGTAAAGTTAATGTAATTCAGTGCAAAAGAAGTATATAGCTTTATGATTTTACTTAAGGATCTAACTAGTACAAAGAAGACGAAAATGATTGCTACCAAGCAGAGGCCCATTCTTCAAATTCAAAGTCATTTTATTCTATATTTACCTGCTCTGGCTGCAATAAGGTGGGTTGGCTTATTGGGGTCATCTTCATTCAATACCAGAGTTTTTGTAATCTTAGCTCCAAGTGCAATAGCATGATAATGCTCCCGCGTTTTTTCTATGGGAAAATTTGTAGGGTACAATCCACTAAATAATATGGTAACATCTGACAATACTTTTTGTTTCAGTTCTGGCACTATTTTTCGTATATCTGGAAGTTCGTCAGTTTCTTTTCTGACGTATTTATCATACTTGGAATAATAATCTGTGTGCACTCTGACAAGAATCTCTTCAAGGTATATTAAATGGTCATCATGATCTGTATCATCATCTTCCTCTTCCTCCATACTTTGATCTAAAGATTCACCCACAGTTATACCAGATTGCTCACTATTTTGAGACTCTGTCTCAGCTTCCTTTTTGTCTACACAACCATTTCCTAGACTATAAAGGCTATCTTGTTCACTTTCTTCATGTGTTTCCAGATCAAAAGCCTTGGGATGGGTATTGATGGTAAGTGAAGATACAGAGTCTCCAGAATGGTTCAACTGTCCATCTTTTTCTACATTAGTATCATTTCCCAGCAGAAGTCCACCACTTTCTTCCTGCACGGAATGCTTTGATTTTTTCCAGCTTCTTTTCCCTTCATTTTCACTATCTGAGGCAGAAGATGACAATGATTTTCTAGCTTCCAGGCCACTATCACTTTCACTATCACTAGACAATTCAAAGTCCAAATAATTAGTTGTTTTGTCTGCAATCTGCTGCTTGCCTGTAATTGTCCTATTTTCATTGTCTGAAGGTGCACAAGATTCCTTGGCACTAATCTGATTATTTGTATTAGGAACATTTGTTATATGATCAGAATCACACAAAGAGTCTTTTCCTTTATCATTAGAATTCAAATCCCATGGGGAAGTTTCACTGGTGACAGAATTATTGCCATTTATTTCCTTTGTAGATTTCTTAATGCCATTGCTCTGTTCTTCCACATTTCCAATGTTCTTTATTTCTTCAGAATCTCTTATTACTGCTGCTGGATCAGATGCATCCATTAATTTTGAAGAATGATTTGCTAAATTAAATACACAATATAAATTAAATTCTTCAAAGTCAGCTTACAAAAGTATAGGAAACAAATCAACAAGAATATACATTACACAAATAAAGGTATCTTTATTTAAGGCAAAAACCTGGGACTGCACTATTTCTGTAATGGTCACATAAGTAATACAAAGAAAACCCCATGGAATTAGCTAATGATGTTCCTCCTTCCCTTCCCCTACCCATGGGGAGGGGAGGGAAAGAAGCTGAGCCAGTTTTATTTTTATGTTCTACAGAGATTTAATTGGTTCAGGTTAAAAACAATAATCTACTTTAAATATTTTTGGCTACACAAAATAGTGAAAAACACATTATTTCACCTTCAGCTACAAGATTATATCTGTCATGAGTACTGATGGTGAGCAGGAGGGGACCCCTATCCAGGGGAAAAAGCGCATGTGTAGTTTAGAGGCTTTGAACTTTCCTTCGAAGAAACTGAAAGCAGACCCGCCTTGAGTTTTGGGTTTATCTGTGTGGGTTTCCCACGGTCTTTCAGTTTGGCAGGATTTTCTGTCTACTAGAGTAGGACAATAAACACTAGAGACCAAGATACCGTCTCAGCGTGGTTCTTCGCTCTAAGATAGGACAATATCTCTATTTAAAATTCATAGTTAGAAAGTATTATCTCTCTGAGTACAAGAGATCAAGATTATTCCATTTATATTGTTTTCTTAACTGAAGTATACCAACTGGTATCTGGACAGTGTGGATTCTATTAGAATATAACACCAAAATGGGGATGTGCTTCAGCATAATGATACAGGTCACAGGAAGAAAACATATGATACTGTATACTTCTGTTCCTACATTTTCAGATATCCACTTCCATAAATATCATCTGTAGTCTGGATTAACCCTCTTTTGCTTTACCTTTAATAAGAGATAGACAGCAGAGAGAAAATTCTGGGCATATAGCTAGAGGCAGGCACAACATATACTCTTGTTTTTCAGTCATCATATAAAAGGGGCTTATAAATATACAACAGCACAAGTGAGAGGTATACGTAAGAACTAAGTAACTGGCTCACTCTGCTGTTATCCACTGGTCTGTTTTAATGAAGTTCAAGTTTTAATAAAGCACATTTAGTTCCACTGTCACTGACTGGGTTCAAATAATGCATTGAATCATGGTTGGGGTTTTTTTGTGTTTGTGTGTGGCTAAGCTCAACATATAAATCCAGCCACTTGGTTTATAAATCATAGTTTATATCTTACTGTTATGTACCAATTGAAGAGAATATTTGTAGCTCAGGGTTGATCTGTGGAGTCCTTGGTGCTCTCTGAGCCTTGTTGTTTTCTTGCAGACGTTTCATTGTCAGACTAGGCAACATCTTCAGTGTGAAATCACTGAAGATGTTGCCTAGTCTGGCAATGATACATCTGCAAGAAAACAACAAGGCTCAGAGAGCACCAAGGACTCCACAGTTATGTTATGTATAAGGCAAACCACTGTCAACTGACCAATTTGGTCTAGTGGTTAAGGTGCTGGGCTAGAGACCAGGAGTCTGTGAGTTCTAGTCCTGCCTTAGCCATGGAAGCCGGTTGGGTGACCTTGGACCAGTCACTCTCTCTCAGCCCAACTCACCTCACAGGGTTGTTGTTGTGGGGAAAATAGGAGGAGGAAGGAGTATTAAGCATGTTCACTGCCTTGAGTTATTTATAAAAATAAAGGCAGGATAATAAATAAATAAACTAATTATGGATAAACTGTAGTTCAACACAATGTGTGAACTACTGTAAGAAGCACTTAACAGTGGCTATTAATTCTTCTTTAGATTGAGGTGCCTAATCTGGATCTGCTTGAGCCAGATTAATTGGCTGGTTTGGTTTCAGATTAGATGGCAGACAAATTACTATATATTTTCACAATTTACTGTGCTTATGAAAGAGAAAAATAAACACAAAATTAAAATGACTTTCTCTCATTTCTCTTCTTAAAGCAGCAAGTAGTAGGACAGAAGAATCCAGACTGAGGCCATACCACAGAAAAAATACTTCATTCCTTTCTCTCTGTACCAACTTATTTTTGTTAAAAATCTGTCCTCGTATTGTTGAAAAAGCTCCAGTACTATTAAAGTATTTGTGCAGATTTATTCTTAGAGGAGACAGCTTTTAAAATATAGCTGATATAAGCATAAGTTGCCTTACAAGCAATAAAAAACAATTCTATAATATCCATTTTACTTAGCAGTCTTGTAATCATTTTTAAAAACTATTATGGATATCTGATAAACAGGTAATAGAAAAACTTGATTCTGTTGGTTTTCAAAAACTGTCCTAGATTAGTTAATAGCCTGTTTAAACAAAATGAAGGCAATCACTGTATGATGCAAAACCTGAAAATGAGAACATGATTTCACACCACTGTGTTAGACAGTTACCTTTCTTTCTCATTTGAGCTTCCCTTGAGCCAGGTGGTGCATTAATATCACCTATACCCTGAAAATATACGTATTTCTTCACAGTTATCAAATTAGGTGCAAATTTCCAGACATCTTCTCTGTCATCAATAATGCAAACCATGGAATCTCCACAAGGGAATAAGTTCCTACAACAGGGAAACAGAGAACCAATTTATTTTAATTATATACTTTTAGATAACTCTAAAAGAATTACTCTTAGGGTATGACAAGTTGACAGAGACATACAAGCAAAATTAATTTTAAGTTCATCTGGGTCATCTGACATTCAGTTCTACCACCATCCTGTCTAGTATGGTCTTCTGTTGGCTAAAGCAACCAGTAACCGGAGACGGCATGAATTCCACCTCAGATAATTATCTGAGATTCCTTTTTGCCGATGCCAATGTTGGATATTTTATAGGAGAGAGGGGTATGGATATCTGGAGATAGCATATTACTGAGGAAGGGAAAGCAAGAAAAAAAAAGTAAAAAAAATATAGCAACAAAACAAAGTTCATGCAAGACAGTCCAGGAAAAGCAATGGCAAGATCCTAAATAAAATGCATAGATTATCAGTAAAGCAGCACATACATCAATTATTATTTTTGTTGTACTAAATTTTAAATGAGTTGAAAAATTAAAACACAGCACTCATTCTCATGATGCTTATTTAACATAATAGATTATTTAAATGCAATAAAAAGTCCAATTTTAAATCCATACTCTACAAAATGATTTAGCAAATATTTTTTATTCCTATAAATTAGTACTCACTTTTGTTACCTAAGTATCACTTAAGAAATACACAAAATAAAGTTTATGGCAATTAATTTTCTAACCTAGATACACACATACACACACACACCTTTCAATTTAAACAATACAAAATCTCGGTTTCTTTTCAGTCAAGGTTAACATAAATATTTGCACATATAGCAGAAATGTAAGGTGAGAACACAGGGAATATCTATAATATTTAACTTTGTTTTTTATCTGCCATTTCCAGCAATATGCTTTGTATATTTATTCCACAAACAACATTCTACGCACAATACATACCTAAGGTTCCCAGTTTTAGAATATGGATCAATACATTCATCCCTTGACAATATTCGATGGGAAAAAAGCTTCTTTTCAGAGTCCAAGAATGCTTTTAAAGGGAAAAAAAGCCTGAAATTAATTTTTTCCATTATTAATACATTTTCAGTATTAATACATTTTCTGCAAGGATTTGTATACTTTGTGTTGTCTTCTTACTACATATTACACAAACATACATTTTCATCTGGCTTTTCCTATATAAATAAAATGTATTATTCAGATCCTAAAATATATTTATCTATTAATAATACTACAAATTAAATCATTGTTCATAATTCAAGAAAATGATATAAACAGATGTGTAATACATTAGAACATGCTGGAATAAGTAATATTAAACAAAATATTTTGAAGTAGGTCTATTATTTTACAGTGTTAGTAGTTATCCAGATTCTTACTTGAAATTTAAACCAGAATGTCTGGTTTTCAACATTGTATCATTTTGTTAATATTAAGAGTATACTCCATCTTGATCACTCATGTATTTTCATCCCAAGTTTCAGGATTGAACAGTGTCTCTCATTTATCAATACCATGTCTTAGTGTTGATAAATGTTTTGGTGCTTTTGGGCAAAGCACTAAAAATGTGCTGTAATGCTTAAGCAAAATGGGCAAGGTAAGGGAAAAGTTTCAATAGAATTTCTTGCAGTTGCAGGTTTAAGTTATACTTCTAACACTTGTGTATAAATACTGCACAGCTGTCCCTGAAAATAGTATTGTTTTTTAATCATAATTATTTTGTCAACTATTTTGAAAAAAAATGTGTGTGCTAGTTTGTGATATACACAAATCAGTTTTATCAAAGCTTTATCAGATTTTCTGATCTGGGAAAAATCAGAAATCATCCGATACATTTCTTGGTTTTGCCATTTGCCTTGTAGTATAAAATATTTAGCACCTGATAAATTATATCTCAGGTAGGCAATATCCAGCTTGGCTGGCTATATAATGCTTATATTCTAGAGATAATCAATGCAAACTTGCTTTTTAAAGCAGATTTTTTTTCAAAAATTTACTTTAAAGTTTTGACCATATTGTCTAAATTCCATGTTCAAACATGACTGGTGATTCAGGAAGTAATGCAATGCACTTAGAGGGATCTATGTCTTTATTAGCAACTACACAGCATTTTCTGTAAGTTAAAAGACTTTAACAAAACACCTCCCGATATCACTGGTCATTTATTAAAGCTGATATGTGTAGGCTAAAACTATTGCATCTTACAGTAATAACTTAAAACCCACAAAAGCAAGAAAATGTGAGAGTTAAGGATAGAAATTCAACCTTAACTCACCCGTGTTTGCTTAAGAATTTCAGCAAATTCATGTAGAATCATCCCTGTTGTGAGACCCCTGCAGTACCTAGGCATAATGAATCAAAAAGATTAGCTAAAGAGAATCATCACCAAATAAACTTTAGAAAAATGCATAGGCTTATTGAAGTAAAACAAGCCGCTTAACTTGGAAAACAAATGACGTAAATATATTAAAATAAAATATATTTCAATAAATAAAACCGGTACATAGTCAATCATTTTTCTATATTCATACTCTAACATAAGAAACAAATTCTGACTAGATTAATCAATAGGCTGCATCTAGCCAACATTTCCTCATTTGTTTGTACATACAAGCTTTCTCACAGCTGACCATTATTTCCTGCAGACAAAGGCAGGACTTACCACAATAGTAACATAAATGAAAATCTGTCTCCCAGTGGGCCATCTTTGTTGAAACTGAATTATCATTTCCTAGTCTGTATGGATTAATGCATGCTTACTTAAGTATGTTCAGAGCAAAGGAACAAGGTAAGATAATCAAATGATGTATTCTTACGTAAAACCAAACAGCAGATAGTTTAGCAATACCTTCCTTTACAGAGAATTATAAACACTAGGAACAGCCACAGAAATGGCATTCTTACAAAACATCCCTCTAAGTGGCAGCAGGATTAAAAGAAAGGACACTCCCAAATAACCTAAAGCCTGGCAACCTCATAAAGGATAATATATATTTGGTCTCAAGCTGCAATTTAGAGAATATAATTAACCCTTTAACTCAAAACCAGAGCAGTCCCTATTTAGTAAGGAAATCATATACCCTTTAATTGACCCTTTCGATAATCTTAAGCGCAGCATTCTGGAATAGCTGGAGTCACCAAATATTTTTCAAGGGTAGCTCAGGTGGAGTACAAATCCAGGTGAAATGTATTCTAGGCGTATGTCATAATAATTATGTTTAATGTCTCCAGAAAATGAATGTAATCGGTGCACTAGACTCAGTGGCATAAACACATTTCTGCCTGCCTGAACCCTAGGTCTTCATGTTCATGGGTGAATTCACAAGCATATCCAAACTATGAGTCTGGCTCTTTACAATAGCCTTTCTCAACCTGCATATTATCTATATTTGTAGCCTACAATTCTCAACATTTTCTCAAAAACAGCTGAGAACTGGAGGGTATCTAAGCTGTGATTGGTTGCTTTAGAAGCAATATAATCCCACTTAGTACAGGTTGAATTTCTACTACTAATCTGCATTTTGACTGATCTGAAACAGTCCTATGTAATTTGGATCAAGCCCTAACTTGTTCATCCTCATCCAATCTACAATTAAAGATTCTCATTTAGAACTTTCTTGGATTTTGATAGAAAAGAGAGCAAAAGTTTTATGTTAGTATAATGGTCCCACTCAACTCCCAAACTCTGGACAACTTCTCCCATAGCTTTATGTATACAGTATGTAAATACAATACATGGAAAAATGAAACTTTGGAAGAGTTCAGACCAACATCCACTGCATTGAAAATATATACTGAATATATAAATGAATAAACAGAAGAGCAACCACTTGAAATAGCCTCCTCAAAAAACATCAAAGTCCCTATAAAAATGTAACTTTCGGAGCTCAAGCCAGCAATAGAACCAGAAGAATATCAAGCCCCCTGTCCTGATCAAGAAAACCAACATTCTCTTCATTCTGTAATTATGTCTAAAGTGAGACTGAAATGCATCCAGATAATCCAAAACATCAAAAAATCACTGCAGCTGAGATGCTACCATATGCTTTAGCACTTTGCCTATGAATAGTCGAGAGAGAATGGATATTACCCAACACAACGGAGTGCAGAAATAAGTTTTTAAACCAAGTTGTTCTGTTAGTTCTTTGAAGTATAAATAAATCACATTCTACTAAGCCTTGGAATATTAAATCAGACATTAGGTAAACAAACAAAAAGCAATTTAATCCCCCTCCCATTTTTCTATATCCTATAGAGATTTTGATATTTTTTAATTAATAAAAAAGGTAAACTTCAACTCCTGGTGACTGAATCCAAAGTTTTCTTGTTTTGCTACTGTCTTCTTCTGGGGTTAAAAAAATATTACAGCATATATTTGTATGTATTTCTGAAAGACAAAAACCCAAAATCTATATACCAAAAAAAAGAAACACCTGATTGTTGAGATACGTGGTTGCTCGCAGAACACTTAATTAAATTATTCTTGATACTATACAATGTAAGTGATGTTATCATATGGTAAAGTAGGGAAAATTGTCCTCCTCTTAATTATGGTGAATTACAGCTTTTAACAATTCTAGCCATCAGCAAAGTCAATAGTGAGGAACCTGGAGACTAATTTGGTAGTATATGAAGGGCTACAAGTTCAACATCCTTTTATAGATATATTTTTAACAAAGACATTTCCTTAATATATCCTTCTCTTCTCTCTAAATTGTTGTGGCATCCTACCATGAACACACTTCAGTTATCTGTCTTTAATCATCAATTTCCTGTCATTTACTTTATCTTTAGATGCCTTCTCTAGATGTTCCTCATTCAGTATGTTTCAGAAGGGCTTCCTAATAACTACTGCAGTCCTTATGTTTACATTAAATATACTGTATGTGTACCATATATGTACTCACATGTTCAATAATTCCCCATGGCTACTTACAAACAGCAATTTTGTTTCTAAGATAGGAAACTGAAAGCAGAAATGTTTGTTTTCTGATAAATTTAATGGGGATTCTATGCATGTGGGTGCACATTTAGAATTTAAGAAACATTACTTCAGACACAAATTTAAAATATGTTTTTGTCAAAGGTGAAAAAAATCCCATTTCACTGTAAAACGAAACTTTTAAAAATTAAAACAGCATCTGTTAAATAAGAGACCAACATTTTAAAAAACATATAAAGACAGTCTACATTTAACTGCAAAATGCTGCCATCTAGGGTTTAAACCATAAATGATCTGCTGTAGCAATGCTACTTGCAACTACATACATCTCTATGAAAAAAAGTTTATTTTCAAAAATTAACACAAAATCACAGAGTTGGAACGAACCTTAACAGTTGGGACATGAAAGGAGCCCCCTCAGGCTTCCCCTGGGCAACGGTGACGTCACCAGCAAATCCTTTCAATACAGAAGCACCTTGGTAGGTGCTTCTGACACACACACACACACACACACAGAGACAGACAGACAGAAACTCTAACCCCTTTCTCAGTGCAGGATCCACCAGTGCATCTAACTGATGACCATCCAGCCTGTCTGAAGACCTCTGGAGGAGAACTCATCACTTCATGTGGCAGCTGTACAAGCAGACAGTTGTACACCAGGAGGTTCTTTGTGATGTCTATCCTGAATCTAATTCCTGTAGTTCTAAACCACTAGTTTTGGTCCTGCTCACTGGGACAACAGAGAATAAGCTCATTCCCTCTTCTACGTGACAACCCTTTAAAGCCTATTATGTCCCTTCAGTCATCTCTGGTATAGGCTAAAGATACCAACATCCTTTAACTGTTTCTCATAGGGCTTGGTTTCCAGACCCTGCACTGTCTTCTTTGAACTTGTTCCAATTTGCCACTGTCTTTTTGAACATAGTATTCCAAGAGGGGTCTGGACCAGGCAGAGTAGAGTGGAACCATTACTTCCTTTGATCTGGACTCTATGCTTCTGTTAAAACATACCAAGATAGCATTTGCCTTTTTAGTAGTTGCATCATATGGATTATTATTATTTTATTATTTAAATTTATTAGTTGCCCAACTCCAATGGACTCTGGGCCAAGATATCTGTGGTCTACAAGGCTACCCAGATTTTTTGCACAGGTACAACTGCCAAGACAGTCTCCCTATTCTATATCTATGTCTTTCTTTTTCCTATCCAGATTCAGAATTTTACAATTTTCCCTATTAAATTCCAGCCTATAAATTCCAGCCCATCGCTCAAGCCTGTCAACGCCTTTCCCAATTTTTTTTCTCTTCTCTAAGGTATTAGCCAACTGTCCAAGCTGTGTGTCATCTGAAACCTGATACTTCCCTTCTATTCTCTCACCCAAGTTATTGATAAAAATGTTGAACAGCACAACACCTGGGATAGAGCCCTGCAGCACTCCACTCAATATTTCCCTCCAAGCTGAAGTGGTACCACATAAGAGAAACTCATAAAGTTTCCCCAAATACTTTTGAGGAGAACCCCCCCCCCTGTCTGGGCCACCATAGTTCTTAACCTTTTTAAGATAGTAACATTCCTCTAAACATTTCTGGTTGAGATACAACTCTGAATATTTTGTGTGGATGTTTGGGGTTCCAAGAGACTGCAATAAAATATTCTATTGACTTACTAAGCATACTAATTTACAAATATTTTAGTTACATTCAATTACATTTTATAATGAGTACTGCAAGTCCTTTCCACAGGCTTTACACATCAGTCTCTTCCAATTCTTTTTACTTATCTATTATTATTATTATTAATCAAAACTATGGTTATATTAATTCCTGAAATCTAAATGTATCAATATGGTATTTGCTATACTTCCTTGCCAATGGTGGTGACATATAAGTCAGATAATTCACATGCAATATACCTGAAGGTTTCACTGTTCACAATTCTCAATTCTTCATGTGTTTTCAATCAAAGGATCAAATATTTCATTCACCTCATCATCTACTAGTATCAGTTAGAGTAATTTCATTAGATTCTCTCCAACACATGCTAATTTTGACATTTCCCTATCTCAGAAACTAACTGACTATCTTCTGTGCCAAGAAACAATGTTCAGTTGACTTCATTTTCTATATAGATTATATACCCAATGGAATTACTGGACTTCTATACATAAGAATATTTGTCAACCCTAGTTTGGTCTGGATGTAATTCAAGGTACGAGTAAACTACGAAGCTCAACATGGCATAGGATCTGGGTATTTGCATGGCTGCCTTTCTCCAACTGTTTTTACCCATCCCATAAAATATAACAGGACTGGCATGCTTTGGGCATACTGTCTTAAAAAATGTAACCTTATGGGACCAAGGAGGTATACATTCTGTGGTGCTGTCCTTTGGAAGAGCATCCTTTCTGAGGTGTATATGGTAGCTCTGGATGTCTCTATATGACATTGTGCAGTAAAGACAGGCTAGGGATTTGGCATGTGTACCATCTGCCTTGCTACATGGTATAATCCTTTCCTGGCATCCTGGAGCTCATTGTTGGGCTGATTTGGAGTCTCTCTAGCTTGTAGTAATGGGAGACTTCAATTTCCATGCCTTAGGATGAATTCTGATAGTTTAGGAACTCATGGCCTACACAACAACTATAGGCATGTCACAGGTTATCTCAGACCTGATGCATGCAAGTAGCCATCTGTTAGATCTAGCCTTATTCTTGGAGTGATCTGAAGATGGAGGAAGTGATGATGAGAGCTCTGCTGTGGTAAGGTCACTCCCCAGTTCACCTGAGGCTGATCACTGCCCCAAATGCCTATAGGGTGGTTGGACCCATTAAGTTGTCTGCTCCAAACAACTCATAGATCTGGATGGATTCTGGTGAGTATTTGGGAAGTTTCCTAGCAACCTGGAAGAGAGTTCTGTTGAATATCTAGGTCACATCTGGAATATAAAAGTGACCAGGGCATTTGACAAAATGGCTCCTGAGCAGCCTCTCCTTATCATCAATCCAGAGAAGGGCTTAGTTTACTAAAGTGTTCTGAAGATAAAACAGATAAACAGATACCTAGATCATTGGTGGATAAAGACCAGAAGTAAACTGATGGAATATAATTGGTCCCTCATGTTTCAACCTACACTGTGGTGATCAGTGTAGCAAATACTTATTTCTACATGACTGCATTGGCAGACTGTGCCCCAGCAGCATTGCTTACGATGACTCATTCCCTTTGTGGATGGAAATGCAGCAAGATCCATTCACAGACTACTGTATGGGCAATATTTTGCTGATAAAACCACTCAGTTCTGACTGGGCAGGATCTATGGAAATGACAGAGATAAAGTCTTAAAATGTTATCTGGGATTCATTCCATCCTGTGGATCTGTAGGAAGTGGAAAGGATGCTGGGCATTGTCATGGCCAGCTCTGACTCAGAGGAGTCTGAGACAAGAGGAGCTTGCTCCTGGAGAACTGGCTGCATCTCAGCCTGAGGAAACTCTGAGCACTCAATCACCTGAGGCTGATCCACCTAGCAATCACTAGGAGCAGCTGCCTCTACTTAGAGAATGAGGAATTACAGCTAGAAAGACCACCCAGCCTCAGAGCATGCGGTATGCAACAGAGAGCAGAGCAACGGCACTCAACACATCTCCTTGCATGATGGGGCATTCCTAGACTTGATTGGCTTCACTGGTGTAGGCTCTATTTAGGAGCAGCTGCTAAGCTGGCTCCCTTCTTTGTGAACAGCCACTCTGTTTACTGGAATCCCTGTCTGTTGCACCCTGAACTCTTGCCCATGGAAACTGTTTTTGCACTGGCTGATGACCTACCATGAGTCTATGACCTCTGGACTGTGACTTGCTGCCTGCTGCTTGCAGCTTTGCTTACTGGGATCTTGCCTGTAAGTTTCCAAGGCATTTGGGACTGTCTGAAACTGTGTGTCTGCGTGCATGTTCTGTCTGCTGCTGCTGTAATTACTCAAACCAAGTAAAGCCTTTGAACTGTACTCCTTTGTTTGTGTGTGTGGCCTAGGACAGACACAATGAACTCCACTATATGTGAACTGGATCCCTGCTCTACCTGGCTTTGGAAAGCGGATGGGCAGATGATTGGCTGAATCAGGGAGGCGGTCAACGCCATTAGCCACTCCTATGTGAGGTGCCAAAGATTCTTCTCTTTCCCTGATGTTCAACATTTACCATGAAGGTAAATGGGATGCTATATCATCAAAATGTGGTGACACCCAGATATTTATCTCTGACCCAGAAAACTCTGACCAGCATCTGGAGGATGCAAAGTCAGTGGGGAAGCTGGCAGGAGGCTGCAAATGGCAACATGATGTTATGCTTAACAGCAGCACAGGAATCACTTAACGATGGCAACCAGAAGTGCCGGAACTGCCATTGCTAAGTGGCACAGTCACATGACATTGTGCTTTATGATCATGTTATTTAGTGACAGAAATTCCAGTCCTAATTACCATTAACTGAGAACTACCTGTAAAATATTTGACAAAATGACCTATGACATTCTCTTTGGCAATTATGTGTGGGTTGAAAGGCATGACAAGTAGGTGCCCAGTTGGCTCATAAATTGGATTCCAAGAGTGCTCATCAATGGTTCTTCATGAAACTGAAGAGATTGAGAGAGATGCCATAAGACTCAATCCTGGCCCTCTGTTTTTCATTGGATAAAGAAATGGAATGAATGCTTAGCAAATCTCCAGATAGTACAGAATTGGATGGGATATTTTTAGAATATAGAAACAAAATTCAAAAGAATCTTGAGAGGTTAGAGAAACAGGCTGAAACTAACAGAATGAAATTTAATGAAGTACAAACATCTTTACTTAGATAAAAAAAAATCAAATGCACAGGTACAGGATAGCATATACCTCGCTTGGTAACAGTACCTGTGAAAAAGATCTTACAGTAGTAACTGATTAGTGTGATGAGGACAGAAAAAAGGCAAATGCATCAACGTAAGTGTAGGTTCCAAACCACAGGAAGTAATCATATTCAGCATTGGGTCCAGTTCTGGGCTTCACTGGAACAGATTCCAAGAAGGTCTGTTACTAAAGAAAATGAAGGACTGTAACTAAATCCTATGAAAAGACTGGATGAGCTAGGAGTAATTAGCCTTAAGAGAAGGAAGACTAGAGGGATGTACAATAGCATTCTTCTGAAACCATGTCAGAAAGGAGATCAAAACCTGACTTATCCTAGAGTATGTGCCTAGGAATAATGTATTTAAATTACAGCAAGACAGATCCCAAATGAACGTTAAGGAAAAAATATTAACAGCAGTTCAACAGTGGAACCAATTTACAAATAAATTGGCTCCCTCTTCAGTATTTGGGAACCATTTGTTGGTGATGCTTAATCTGGATCCCTGCACTGAGCGGAATCAGACCTTCAAATGGCCTCTTCCAACTTCATAATATTATGATTCTAAAAGGTAGTTTCAAATTCAGCAAAGAGAATCATACCGACGTAACAGGCTTGATAAAAAGGTGGTAAGGAAATGGACAAATGCTTCATGAGCAAGTAAAACATATATCCATCAGATGTATTATTTTACAGTTATCATCATGAACGTCAGCAGCATTTCTCAAACAGTAATTTTCAGAGAAATGAAGATATAGGAAAGAATATTATCCTAGGTACTGCACCAACCAGAAAAACATCCAGGTACATGTATATATAATCAGTCTACTTTTCTTCTGCAACATGATTTTCAAATCAGTTGCCAGAGCTTACAATAATATAATATTTTCAATACTATTTGTACATAAACATAAAATAATTATCTTGAATCTAATAAAAGCATGTGAAAACCTTGATACAAGATCTTATCTGAACTAAATGGGATTTGTACAGGTGAATATATCCAATAATACCAAACTGACTTGAGAAGAAAGAAACATGGTTGATTTTTTTCAACTTACTAGTTTAGGATATTGGTTTAAGAAAGTGACAAATGACCTGTTCTATTCATTTTCTTATGCCCATACTAGTTTATAGGAGGAGTAGGGAACCCTTTTTCAGACTAGAGGGTTCAATATGTCCTTCTGCCCTGTCTAGGGGCTGTAAGGTCATAGTCAAAGACACTATGACAACACTGGAGTAGAGAGTGTTGAAATTCTTAGCCCAAGCTAAATCCCATGAAATCCCCAACTGCAAAAAATCAGCCTGATTCTCTTTTTACAGTTTTCAGGTTTTTCAAGGAGTAATCTATATACAAGATTCCAGTTCTCTCACACCCTGCCCAAACCTAAAAACATACACATGCACACAAAATAGGCTAAAAATTTTAGTCCCACCCATTCTGCAGAATAGCTCTCAGGGTGAAACATCAGCCTGGGGCCAAACCTCACAAATTGCCCATTCCAGGTTTTCCCTATTCTATACAATAAATCCTCCCATGCAACAATATTTACAAAAAAACAAAACAAAAAACCTTTGCATTTGCAGCTGGATAGATTCTGTCATTGTCTTTTAAAACCAGGACAAGTGAAATAACAGAACCCAAGATAACACTGCTTCCTTAGATTCCTGAGCTACAGTAGAAGATTTCAAAATTTCAGTTTGTTTTTGTACCCTTTTATTTAAGCAATTTATAGGCTGCTTCAATCAAACTGAGAAATACTGTCAATCTTTGAATATATGGATAAAAACAACACTCTGTATAAGGGATCAGCTGTATATTATGAAAGCAGCTAGCAGAACTATCAAAGATACATTCTACATTTTTCCTCACAATCCTTGCCTAGTGGTCAGTCTTGCTGAACTGAATAAGGCTGACTTCTGAGTAGAAATGTGTAAGAATGAGCTGTTTTATACTATATAAGAATTTTAAAAATTCACTTTCATCTGTTTATTCAGGATTCTATTTAGCTGCTGTTTATAGGTAAGTTATTTAACAGGGTCAATTAAAGCTGTAATTAATTCAAAGGCAAGGATACGGAGAATACACAGCTGGTCATTTAACTGTAGATATTGTTATATCATAGTTTTTTTTCACACTTTCAGAAAATTCAAGATCAAGCAAATTTAGAAAATGCTGGATCCAAATAGGATTATAATTCCAACACTGAATTTTAATCACATGAGACAGACACAGTTCTATAGCTGATTCAAACACTGCAGTACTATCTGTCGAAATATTTATATCCTTCATTCCTCTTTAGCTAGCTAGACCAAATGTTTTATATAAGGAATACTTAATTCCATCATTCTAATGTTAATGATCTCCAATAGAGATAGTCCTCACTTAATGACCATTTGTTCAGTGGCTGTTCAAAGTTAGGACAGCGATGAATGAATGGTGGTTATGGCCAGTCCTCAAAGTTATGGCTTTTGCAGTGTTCCCGTGGTCACATGATCAAAATTCAGGCACTTGGCAGCCTGCCTGCATTTATGACCACAGTGTACACTTCAACTTCCCCCCACCCAACTCCCCTCCATCTCTGCCCTTTTGGACACCCTGCACTCCACTGCCTACCTCTCCTGCCCCACACTGACCTTCACTATCTTTTCCCTCCTGCTGCTGACCTTGCAAAGGGCCAACAGCTGCCTCAACTGGGCACGACTTGTCAGCAGCAGGAGGAAGAAGATGGCAAAGGTCAGCTGGGGGTGTGGAAGGCAGCAGGTGTAGGTGGCGGCAGAGTGCTGGGCAGCCAAAAGGGCAGAGATGGGGGGGAGATAGGTGGGTGGAGGGAGTTGAAGTGGAGGCGAGCACAGCAGGGCAGGAGAAGCATGAGGTCCTGGCCTAACAACCGCAATCAGGACTATGGGAATTGCTATCACTAAACGGTGTGGTCATGTGATGTTTCGCCTAATGACCACATAGCTGAGTGACAGAAATTCCAGTCCCAGTTAGGGTTGTTAAGCAAGGATTACCTGTATAGGGTTGTTGGAAATGAGCACATAATGTTTTTAGATTCTAGTAACATTATAATTAAGGCTTTAATGCAAGTAGATTTGAAAAGTAACTTGAAAATAGCCTTACCATTATGTAGTATTTATTACTGCAGAGTGCTGCTTACCTGCAATAGTATGTGCATAAAGTCGGCTCCCAAATGTGAAAACGTGTAGCTCATACAGCTTGGCAATTTTTTCTAAGAACTCCTTACAATGAGGTCGTAATCGTGTATGAAGCATAGGTTCACCTCGACCTAACTGATAATGAAATATTCCCTAAGGGAGAGAAAGATCCAAGTGAGACCTTAAGACATTATGTCTCATATATGGTAAAACTCCTCCGGGGGAAGATAGGCAGTGATAAAAATGTAATAATAATTTAAAAAAAATATGGGTATTGAAGAAAAATCTGCACACTCCAAAAGAAAACTACAGCTAGATTCAAATGAAATCAGCATTTGGTGGACAGACATTTTTCCTTCCAGCTTTATCATACACCACTCCTTAGTACAAACCAATATTCTGGATTAGCTTATTATTGGGATGTGGTAGGACAGATTCCTGAACACTTTTTAAGATTTAAGCATCTCCAGCCTGAGAATAATTTTTACTGAAGGCTAATTAATATTACGTCAATATCAATTCTTTTGATTTGGAGAGACATACAAAGATGAAGGGAAATCTATTCCATTTATGGCTGCATTCTGTGAGTGAGTTGATCAACTAACTACAATATTGAGAAGACTTTCTATTGTTACTAGAGGCCATACAAAGAAATATAATGCATGTTGTTATATTGATTGATTTTAACTTGCCCTGTCAGGAATTTCATAGGATATTAACAGCATGGTTACTTAAAATAGAAAAAAAAAAAAAGAAATATTTAAATATCTTAGAAGTTCAAATACATTATTTTTTAAAAATGATTTTGGTGGTTCTATACATTCTTATGGAACTAGTTAGTAAGTGAATTGCAGAAATGTGCAATTTGAGAGCCAGTCTGGTGTAGTGGTTAAGGTGCTGGCCTAGAAACCAGGAGACTGTGAGTTCTAGTCTTGCCTTAGGCATGAAAGCCAGCTGGGTGACCTTGGGCCAGTCACTCTCTCTCAGCCCAACTCACCTCACAGGGTGGTTGTTGTGAGGAAAATAGGAAGAGGAAAGAGTATTAGGTATGTTCATCGCCTTGTGTTATTTATAAAAATAATAAAGGGATTGAAAAAAAGCTGGAATTTATGTGATTTGAGTATATTCATTAAAAAGTACCAATTTATGAACATTATAAGCCTATATATCTGTTTCTGTTTCTGTATCTATATCTATGTATAGGGTGTATCAAAAGTCAGGCCCCATAGGCAAATCACAGTATGATTAATTTTTTTCAAAGAAAATGTTACTGTACTTAGAAAAGGTCAATGGTCTTGCATCAAACAAGAAAAGTGTTTAGAAGAAAATTGCAACCAATTTGAACATTTAATGTAATATATATAAAAAAAAATGTCTGTGAGGCTTGACCCCTCTGTGTGTGTGTATATATATAATTAAAATGCTCATGTTCCATATATTCTGTGTGTGTGTGTGTGTATGGAACATGACCATTTAAAAAAAATTACAATGACAGCTTCACTTTAAAATATTATTTTAAAATGATTTTACATTTATTAAAGAGGGTAGTAATTAATAATGTTGCTTTACTCTGTTAGACATCTGTGGACAGTGCTGTTCTGTAGTATGAATCAATGTCTGGTCCAAATCTACCATCAGCACCAGTTTTCGATTTCGGCGTAGCCTTTCCTGATCTTCTCTTCCCAACTGTTCAGCTTGCTAAAATAAAAATATATAACATGTTAAATGCAAATGAATTATGCATAAAATAGAGCCACACACTATAAGCTCAAAAGAAGAGAAATATATGTAAGATAATTACATTTCTTTTTTCCAACCATAATGAGGAACTCAGAATTCTGAGAGTAGCAGTGTTTCAGGTTTCCATCCCAAAGCCTGTTAAATCCTAGCTACTTATTCAAAATAAATGGGTTATACTAACACTTTTAATTATGAAATTTTCTAGCAATATGGTTTCATTTTTATTCACAGTATGTAGCAGATGCAGTGTGAAGATGTGGAACAGAATATTTTCCTACATAATCATTTTGTACTGTGAGGATGTGGTGTGCAACTAAATTCCACTGCTTATTTGTTATTCCATTAGGATGCGTAAATAGCTGGTCATACTATGTATAATGTTTTATTTAAATGCAAACATTTACCATTCTAAAATCTTGTCTTGACAGATTGTATACAGAAGACTAATACAGTTAAATGTAAGTGTTTTTTCTACCATTCCTGAAAACATATGACAAGGATGGATACTGCGTTCCAAATCTAGTATATTAAGCTGCACATGTTAAATAGACATGGAACTCCTCAGAGGTAAGTCCCACAATTTTGTCCCACTAAGTTCAGTGGGGTAAACAAAGATACTGTAGGATCATGATATGATCAGTGTATTTTTTTAAAAAATATGCATACAATAAACATGCCTTGCATAGACAATACAGCAGAATCCCATTTGCATTTTTAAAAATTGACATGATTTATATACCATATTTCTATTCAATACTGATGTTTCAGAATAGGCAGCTGTTTCATCTTCAAAAGCTGATTTTTGTAAATAGCTGACCAATGGGATTCTATCCGTTTAGAATTCTTTCAATTTCAGAATTGGCTAAGATGGACAGCATGTGCATTATGGAGAAATTACTCTAATGAAATTTGCTGAACTTTGGACGTCTCCCAAAAACAAAAGAGTAGGAGTGTACTTGCCTCAGAGCTAACCATCAATTCTGGGACACTATGAACCATTGATACAGTTGCTGTGGAAACGGGCATGTTTTGTTTTCCATTCTTGCTTTGTAACCTAATAATTGAGGGAAAGAGAACAAAGAATATTAAATGAATTAATAAACTGTCAGAAGGTAAAGGGCTAACCAATTTACTGCAGCATGAATTTTCACAACCATCTCATACATTATGTGACAAGCAGTCTTTAGTGTACATATAGTAAGTAAACACTGTGCTTAATTGCCAGGTAACATCACAAATTAGCATACTTTGGGAACCTGACAAACAGCATACCTTAAGCACTCAAGGCTGATTCAAATGGTGGGTAGTAGCCTATACTGCAGACACAAGGTCTTTTCCAAAATGGGATTTCTGGCTCTTTTTATCTATTATACAACTTCTAAAAACTATTCTGGATAGTCCCATTAAAGATCCAGATTTGGAGGGCATATGCCATATACTGCAGGGGGGACTTGAGGTGCTTCTGGGAGAAACAGCAACATTGGATTCTACCCTTAGTTTTTATGAATTAAAAATATTATTAATTGCAACAGAAAAGTGCAACAGAAAAGTGAGTAATATAGAAAGCTCCCCCAGCTTCATTTCCTCTGATCTGCTCTTCACTAGCCCTCAATAACTGGTTTACTTTGAAGGAGGAATTGTCCACATTTCCCCCTTTCCTTGAGAAGAAAGTGGCTAGGATACTAAATATGGTTTAGTCTTAAGTGCTCTTGCGATTAGCTTACTTTGCAGGGAGTGCTAAAATGAAGGACAAGAACATCCTTCTGCTAACTGAATACTGAAATATGAATACATTTGTATGGGGATGTGGGTGGGGTGGTAAATATTCTCTCAGTAAAAAGTAATTGTGACCAATCTGGTTCTTTGTTATACTCATGCATAATAAGCAATTAATGTATGTTCCATATTATGACTATTTTTAGTTTTTACATAATATGTCTATGCTTTTATGTACCAACTTTTAGATCCACACTGCATTTTTTGCTACAAGTTATCTTCGAATTATTACATATTTCTATTTTGAAATGTTATGCTAAGGCAAAAGTTGATATGCTTAATCCAGAATATTTATGGCTTGACTTAATTTACAACAAATATACATTTCTTTTCTTATAAGTCCACAATTCCAGTGGGTTTGGTTGGTTTCAATTCAAGTATCATATAATCTTCAACGTTAGCCCAGTATAGCTTATAGAAATCCAGCTCTACACAACAGTACTTACTGTGTCAAATCTTGACCACATTCTGCACACAAGCCTTTCATAACAACAGGATGGCTGCATGCTTCCAGCCTCAGCAGTACACCTCTAGAAAGCAATGAAGAATCTGATTTAAGAAAAAGTTGACTTTACCAAATTTTATTTTCCATTAAAACTATGTTGTGTAAATTATTGTAATTATTATTATTTTAATCCATTCAATCGTGTCTGATTCTCAAAGACTGCTTGGAGAAGTCCCCACAGTTTTCTTGGCAAGTGGTTCTGAAGTGGTTTGCTGTTCCCTACTTCCTAGGGCTGAGAGAGAGTGACTGGCCCAAGGTTACCCAGCTGGCTTATATATGATCTCTATAAATAAGACACTGAATGCATGTATACATTATTTCATTATTGTAAACACTATGTTATATAATAGATGTTCCTTCAATTTTTAAATCAACAAAATATAATTTTTTTAAAACGAGGAACATCTATGACCATGATTCTGAATTAGGAACATCTATGAACAGCTTCAATAATAAGAATAATATTCTTATTATATTCTTTATTTTCCCTTACATATAGTCAACTATTATAAATTTTAATAGGGTATACACAGTTGCATATGAGATCATTTATCATCAATATTTAGAAGATTTCTTAAACTTGTCTTCATAATATTCGGCCTATTTTGGTTGAATATAACCAGAATAACTTGGCTGTAGTTAGTATAAAAAATCCACTGTCACAAAAATATGTTGAAGAAAATGTTAGTTAAGCCTTCGGTACCTTTTCAGTTATTTCTAGTGATTTTCCTTCCAATTAGTTCAAAGTGATGTATAAGGAATGATCTGCCAACATCTCTTTATTCACAGAGAGGATACTTACTAGCTATTCAATTACTTGGATCCAAGATCCACAAAAAACTTATCTTAGATTCTTGGGGCCAGCTCGCTGATTCCCTTCACATGTCCGGTGAATGCCGATGTTCCATACAACACAGATTAAGAGATACTGGTATAAAGTACACATCAGCCTGGAGTACGTTATTGATCCCATAACAGGCCAACATTACTTGTGCACAACTATGAATTAAGTAGTACATGAGAATTTCAAAGGACTAACACAGTTAACACCGCCTTAACTCTCTGACAATTCCTTTTACATGCTAAAGTTAAAAACCTGATTAAGTAATTAAAGTGCCACAATACAGTGGCACAAACCATATAGTGGGAGAACTGAAATGAAACAGGTCACATATCATAAAATAGTATGAAATATTCTAACCTCAGCATACAGTTTCAAAGGTGGTTTCTCTTTTGGTACAATTTGTTATCAGCATTTTTTATTACATATAAGCCTCTAAAGGCAAATGAGTTTATTTTTGATGACCTCTTTATTAAATTAGTTGGTCTGCAATTATACACCATTTACATTATGAATATGAAGCACCCCAAACTATCTACAACTTTCAACTTTAAATAAAAACATTTTTAAAAACTACCAAAATCCTGATAACTGTGTTACATCTTGTGAGATGATCTAATTATTTATGAAATTTATATACCAGTGTTTGGTGGACACTGGTTGGATTAGAAATATTTAATGATTTATAGCAATTCTGGGAAAAGTCCAAATATAGAAAAGGTTGCTGACACCTGCTCCAGCATCATTAATATAATGGGAGAATAAAGCTAAATTTCCATCACTTCCAATGCGCTGTTTATACAATTATCCCAATTATTTCATAGTTTGATATTTCTTCATGATGTCACTCCTCATATATTTATATAGTGCTTAAAAAAAACTTTTTTTGAAAAATGTTCCTGAAAGCAAAATCCCACATTTTCAACTTTTTACTAGAACGGATAGAAAAAAATACAATCTGAGAACTTGGAAAAAGGGAAAAAGAACCTTCCCATTCAGAGGTCTGAAAGGGAGCTATACTTGTGTTGGCTTGAATGAGAGTACAGCTGTCAGTGTGATCCAAAACCTTGCTTTATTCAGATTATGGATCACGTAGAAAAAAGCTTTATTTCTACTGAGGCCAATGTGAATTCATTTTTTCTTCAGATCTCCTGCTGAATGCATACAGGATGGAAAGAGGAAGGGATGGAGCTGCTTACACAGCCCTGTGCTCTCCCCACTTTGAGACCTTGAGGTATGCAAACAAATGTCTGAATAGGCCTCTTTAAACCATTAAATTAAAATGTAAGAAAGTAATCTAGTCTTGGAGTAAAGTTCCAAGAGTATGCCAGTCATACTCAATACAACTGACTATCAGTTGTATTTAATTTAGTCCAGGTGTAACAGTCGAAGCCTTTGATTCAGTAATATGACACATTAAAGGTTAATAGAATGGAATTAAACTTAGACAAGATTTAAGAGGTGCTCATGGTTGAACTACCCCTGCACAAGATGCCTGCTGTGAAAGCACCTATTTTATAATTAATAGCTGTCCTTAACTCCAGTCAGTAACACCTCCCTCAATTAAAACAAAGGAAAAAGGACTGGTGCTTCCTGGTAATTTTCACAGCTTACTTAAGGTAGGCAGCAACATTAATTACTATAGTATATTTCATTAAAAAAAATTAGTCAAGAAAACCACACATGTATGTCCATAAAGCATCAAGAATCAAACTTTTAATATGTAATTCTGGAAAGCAAAGGTAACAGGGAATGCTATCACTCTGCAGCAATCTGCCTGCTCTTTCAAAGGTATAAAAAGAAAAAAAAATGTTGAGACAACTGTTGCTGCTGCTTGGACTTCAAAACCCCAAATTACATATTCGTGTCCACTTTAGCTGCTATACTACAGGTGTTGTTTGTAAGGCATTGTAATCAAATGACATTTGGCCATTTCTGGATGAAATCATATTCCATTTTAACGACATGGCTCTGAACTTAGGAATACTTTTCATTCCAGTTGTGATCATGGATGTGCAAGGTAAAACAGCATACTACTGCTACCCTTTCTTAGGAAAATGTGTATATAACATATTTATCTTTGCCTTAGATTACTGAGATACACTTCCTGTGGACTAGTTTGTATTTTGTTTCTAGGTATAATTCAAAAGTAAATAAAAAAATACTTATTTTGGCTTCTATAGAGTTCCAAACTATTCAAATATATGAATAGTTTATGAATAACATTCTTTCACATGAAGTTATAGTTATTGAAATGAATTCTCTGCACTGGAAGCTTCTTCTTTTGAAGACCATTTTTTGATTAAGGAATCCCTTCTCACAGAAAGGTCAGTACAATAAAATTAATACATTTTAGTCACTTTTTAAAAAACAGTTTTCTGCAAAACTGTTTATGTGCAATATATTCATTAGCTATGCTTTTTCACCTTTCTCTCTGAATATGAGCAATAGAAGTTATTTTGAAAGCTCCCTGAGAATAGTGTTATTTGGCATTCTAAATAATATAGTAAAGAAATAAAAATTGATATGGCCCCATCAGTCATCACATCTCATAGGCAACAAAATATAGTATCTACCATTGCCACTGAAATATTCCACACTGTTCAAAGTTCTCTTTGTCTGAAGCCACTGGGTCTAGAAAGTAATTGGGCAATTTAACAGAACTTAAAAATCCAAAATCTTTGAAATATTCCTTAGTCTCTAGTTAGCTAGTGTAATTCTTTGTAAGTCTTTTGATGTAATCAGATGGATATAAAACACTAACTTATTAAAATATACTATGGCATCAGTAATGAAAAAGAGTAAGAATGAAGAACATGGACCACAAGCAAATGCAAATACACTGCTATATAGCAACACATCCACTTTTCTGACCTAGTATTCAAGTTACCTGCAAGTGATTTGTCACTGTCTAAATTAGGCTTCTTATATCATCTCCCTTAATACAGTTACAGGAATGAAACTGAATGAAAGCTCAGTGTCATCACTGATATATAATCAAAATATAAACACAAGGAAAATCGACCAACAGGCATGGTTTGGGTCCTCGTCTCTAGGATCACCTTTCTGAATTCTTTCTTGTTTCACTATTCACTCCTCCCACTTCCTCTCTAAAGGGGAGGGGGAAATCGAAGGGACTTAAGAAATCCGATTCATCGAGTGCCCTCTAATAAGATTCAGACTGCGGCTTTTACTTGCGCTGCCTGCAGGATTCCGCCCCACCTCACTCAGCGTCAAGTTCTTATAGGGCACGTTCTGATCCAGGTAACAGACCTTTCTGGGGACCCGTCGCCTCGGCCAGTCGCTGGACACCTAGGCCGGCAAAAGCCTCCCCCACGGCGGTGTTGGATTGTGGCAGGGGAGAGGAGGAGCGGAGCTTCGGCTGTCACCGGCGCCGCAGCGCTAGAAGGCGGGGAAGGGACGGCCTGCCCCTCGCGCGCTTTCCCGAAGCTCATCTTTCACCGCGCTCCACGCTTTGGGGACAAGGAGAGCGAGCGGGCTGCCAAGCCCTGCCGCGCCGCCTCTCTAGGCGGCCTCCGAAAGCCGAATCTGAGGGGCTCAAGTTCCACGGATCAGAGGCGGCACCCCCAGGGATCGGCCCACCCGTCGCGGCTCTTCGTCTTCCTTTCCTTACCCCGGCGGGATGACTTGCCCCAGCTGGGCGCGCAGCTCTCGCACAATTCCCGGGCGCTCCGCCTTGACCTTTCGCTCGGCCGCCCGCTGCGGGCCGGTCTCGATAGGCGACGCGCCTGGGCGTCCTGGGACCTGGATAGGCGCGCAGACGGCCAACACCGATCCGATTTTTACTGCCGCTCCAGCCGATACTTTCCATTCCAGCAGTCGCAGCGGCTGCGGACCAGGGACTAAGATTTCCGTCACTTCAGACGCAGCGCCGTCTCCACAGACGGAGGCGGTTGCTCCCGGTTCCTCCATGGCCTCGGCCACTGGGGCTTCGTCCCAGGCCGGGCCCGTCCAAGGGCAGGTCGCTATGGCAACGGTGGCGCTTCTATCGGTTGAATTAGAAGAATCGAACGCAAAACGTTATCTTTTACCCTCCCCCACACCCAACTACCACCTTCAGAAAAAAAAACAACAAGAAGTAGTCACGAGCAGCGCCAAGCGAGCGCGAGGTCAATATTCCGACGCGCAGGCGCGAGACACCCTTTTCTCGCGCCCGGACAAGCTTAAAGGGACAGACGCTAAATTCGAGCAACCCAGGAACAAGATCACCTGATAGGCTCTTGTTTCATTCCCAACTCTGACGTAACCGTTTCAGCCACGCCCTTCTTTCCGGCATCATGCCTTGTAACCTCCTCGCTGACGCAGGTACGCGCTTACTTGCCCGCCCCTCCGCGTGGATTGCATAACAGAGTCTCATGTTTTTCGCTTCAAGAGGAATTGTGGGATAGTGACAGGTTCGCAAATTTTTTCTTCTGCAGCTACAAGTTCCAGCATGCATTTCTCTGGCGGGTTTGGGCATGCGCGTTAGACTGCGGTCAAGAAAATTGAAGAGTTGAACAGCTAACTGGGTTTCTTGATGATCAAAATTAAGTCTTGCGTAAACAATAACATTCGTCTGCAGAAGTCAGTGATATTCAGCCTTCCCCCCCCCCCATGGAGCTATCACCTGAAGTTAATCCTGCATTAAAAGACGTATATAGGTAACAATGAATTTAAGAAATTTTATTTTATAAAAATCCTGCAAATGCTTCTCTGTTGTACGGAAAAAGAAATGAGAAACCTAACGTTTAGCGTTTCCACACTTGTTGATTTGGAAGGGACAAAAATCGAAATATATCCACCCAGCGTTGCAGGGAGTGTTGGAATGATTTAAAACAATATTTTAAACTGAAAGGTACAAAAAAGGTAACCAAAGTTACTAGGGACCTAGGCTTTTTAGAAGAGAGCAAAGGCAGGGAGGGAAGACATGATAAAGGTATAAAACCATGCATGTAGAAAATGTGGATAGAAATAATGTTTCTCCAAGGTTAGATCTTGGAGCCATCCACTAAATCCAGAGAAATTTGTGACTGATAAAAATAGACCATTTCCTCACTTGCGATGTATAGTATCTTCTAACATCATCCAGCTGTTACTGTTGTGTTGATGTGACAGTAATGATGCTGTCTTTAAATACTGCAACAATGATGAGTCTAGTGAAGAAATCTCTCTTGTCCTGGATCAATGCTACATGGCATATCGGGCAGTAAGGGTTCTCCAACTCTTTCGGTTTGGTCTTGGGCGAGTGCTTTGGCATCCTTCCATGTGATATTTAATGCCTTCAGGTCTTGTATCAGTGTTCTTCACCATGTTATTCAATGGTGTCCTCATCGTTTAGCGTCAAGGGGGTCCAGTTCATTGCCACTTTAGGGATCTGGTTGTTCTTCATGCGAAAGATGTGACCAGCCAGTTGGAGTCTTCTATGTGCGATGATGTTAGGAAGTTTACACGAGCCACTCCTTCGGAGCACCTCCTTGTTGGTGATGTGGTCGAAATATCGGATCTTTAAGATTCGGCGGAGGCACCTCTGTTGGAAGACATCAAGCCTCTTGTTGATATGTGCTGATGCCTTCCAAGTCTTGCTGGCAGAAGTAGCTGTTGGGATCACAATAGAAGTGAACAGATGGAGATTAACTCCGCCATTGCCGGTCCCAAGCCCGGATGAGAAAGGAGGAGGGTTAGGTGATGGGCCAGCAACCCATCCCTGTAAAACCTGAACCACTACAGAAACAGCAAGGATGTTCCCAAATATTTCTAGTGAAGAAATAGCCATAATTAATTTGTGGAGCTTGGTAATGTCAAATGTGATGGCCACCAATTAGACAATTTTAAAAGAAGATCAAGTTACCCATGTATATTTGTCTGAATGGCAATTTACTTTATCCAGACAACATACTTTAAATATTAGCTAGGTAGCCTTTTTGGAGGAGAATTGTCACTTTCCTATCTATGGGAGGTTTTTTTTAAATTCCTTCTGTTGGTCAGTATGTGACACAAATTGCTGAATTTCAAAGCTCATTGGCCTCATCCAGGAGGATTTTTCTTATAGTATTATGTAACCCAGTAACTCCTCAGTATTGTGTGCGTGGGAGATATAGAGAAAGCTATAGCTGACAAATTGTCTCTTAATATCCGAAAGGATATTTGATCTGATATGCAGTGCTCTGTGCATATTTTTATTATGTAACAACAAAAAGCCATTACATTTATTCAGATATGACCTCTAAGCAGGATTGCTATTATTGTACACCAGACTCTCAAGCAAAACTCTGCTGTATATTTAATTAAAACTATTTCCATTTATTTATAAGAGCATTTCTAGGTTACTGTTCAAGCATTAACAAGTTCTTTCAAAGCATTTTACAGTTTGATAAAACAAATCCTTTAAACAATGCAATGTTTAGTGTAAAAATTAAAAGCAAAAAAAAAAGGAAGAGCAATTACCATGTCAATATTCTGTTTAAACTCTCTGGAAAACCAAATGAAATAAAAAAATATTTTAACTGGCCTTCTAAAACCATTAGGAAGATAATCTAATTTCCTTTATGACTATGCTGCTGCCATAGCGAAGGCCCTTTCTCAATTCTCACCACAAAATAGCTTCAATATGAAGTAAATCAAGCATTATTTTTTTCCCAAAGCTTAACACTCTTGTTGCAATCTTGCATAATTACTTTCCTGATAGCAGTAAGAGATAAAGGGATTCAGTGAATCCAATGTAGCCAGTGATCTTTCTATCAAACAGCAGAGCTCTGCCAGTTAGAGACTAGCAGACCAAAAGTAGAAAAGCACAACATTTTCTGGCAAACAGAACTCTCATTCACACTAATAGTAATCTTTTAAAAAGCAGGCAACCTGTTCTGCATTTTTTGCTAGGACAGGGACATGGAGAAAAGCTGGGAGGAGGAGCTACATATCCTTAGCCTTTCCTGCCTTTAGCTTTCTGAGATCAAAAAAGTGCCACTGCAGAGTGTGGTAGGAGGGATGATGCAGTGTTGCTGTCCCTGGACTAGAGCCCTGTCTCCAGCCTCAGTGGAGGAAGACAGAAATAGGACAATCCTATGGCTTCTGAGATGTTGGGATGTGTTCTGAGATACTGAGGTGTTCGTTAATGTCATAAAAGATGCCCAAGTGAAATATTAGCAATTGTGAAGTTGTTCGAGAAATGTGGTACTAATTTTTCCTAAGCCTTGGAGGCTGTTTCACTGGGACAGATAAATAATTGATTTCATCAATTGGTTTTTACTTGTTTTCAAGAATGGAAATGTAAATCTCTTCTGATATGAAAACTGGCTGAAAATAATTTTATCGGTTAATCAGAGTCACTCAAATTCACAGGCTGGCCCTCAGGATTGTTGTACATTTGGCTATCATGAATACATTCCGTATGTTTTAAGTAGTCATCCCCAGGAGAAACAGATATAAGGAACAGAAACACATTGCACACAGAAAATTCAGCAATCAGCCCTTTCCATTTGTGTGATCAGGGACTTGACTTGAAATTTCATCATGAGAGAGCTGTACCAGATGTGGGATGAAGGACAGGAGAATATGGTAGTCTGTGCACTAAACCTCAGTTTCATATTCTCCAATTGTATTTTTTATATACTCCCCAAATTATAAAATATTGTACTAATAGCATATCTCTGGGCAACTTGAACCAAAAGACAGGAGACCAGATAGGCAAGAAATATTTTCAATTTCCCATTTCTAACATTTTCTTCTAGTTCCCCCAATGTATATGATAGATGAAAGGGAAAATATTTAAAGGGTGCAGCTTGCCCTCCCTGTTACTTCAGAGGGGTTTTTTTTAGCAGAAGCACAGTGATGTCATTAAGCAAATGTATTACATTAAAAAGCCTTTTTTCTTTTTTCTTTCATCATCCCTAATATTCAATTATGTTTTTAAAGACATATTTGGTATTTTCAAAGTTATTTTATAATATTTATGTGCCACCCCAGAGTTCTTAAGATATATGTATATTAAAGCTACCTGATAAAATATTAATCAGATCTGTAATCTTCCTTGTAAAGAATTTTTTTTCCAGAGTCTTGTAGGATGCACGGAGGAGGTTCTTTAGGTGCTAAGGGAACAAATATATCAAAATGCTGCCTCCTTCACTCTCTTACTGCTGTTGTCATGTTCCTAGGTCCATAATGCTGATGTTGGATCCATAGCAGTATCTATCATTTTTTAAAGGAAGAAAAGCTGAATAGAAACTGGAAAATCCAGAGATAATCTATTCTAATAAAAGTAGGTAGATATTCCAGAATTGCCTGTTTAGACTGTTCTTCCTTCCCTTCAATTCTATATTTCATTCTTTAAAAACACTTATCTACCCCCATTCAGTGTTGTTCCTTCCAGTATTACAGTATTTTGAAGCACTGAAATATGTTTTTTTATACAATCATAAACATTCTTGGAATTTTTATTTTCACTTAAAATGTTTTAATATCCTGTCTGTTTTATGTAATAAGTAGGACATATCTAGGTGATACACAGCAGTGGACTTAAAAAAACAGCATAAAATCTCAGATACTGCTCCATAAAACTATGTCATGCTCCGCTTGTATACAGTCTTAACATCAAGTATAACATATTACCAAATGCTCTTTCCATATTGGCTAACTGGGACAGAGAATTATTGAAATAATTCATCACTGACTTCATTAAAAGATTAAAATTAACTCCCAAGGAATGGAATGTCTAAATATACATGTCTTCATATTATATGACAGTGATGCAGCAAGCAACAATGGCTTGTTTGTTACCTATTCTGCCAAGATGGCACTATTAGGACTAGTGTATATGTATATACGCTTTGACAAGGGATGAGGAGGCAAAAACAGGGTGTGTCAGAGTTAGTCTTTGACACATTGCAAGACAATAACTGAAAACAAAATGCTATAGGTAGGTTCCTGAGGTGTTTCTTCACCATAAAGTTGTCGAGCAAGGATAGGAGTTGTAGGGCAACCTGTTGGGGAAGACTGAACAAATGTTTACAAATGAATGAGAAAGTATTAAAAGAATAAGGCAAAAACCTTAAGACAGTTTTTATAATAAAGCTGTTGTTGGAGTTTTTGCCCCCGTACTTGTGTAAAGGTAAAGGTTTCCCTTGACATTAAGTCCAGTCGTGTCCGACTCTAGGGGGCGGTGCTCATCTCTGTTTCAAAGCCAAAGAGCCGATGTTTGTCCGTAGACGCTTCCGTGGTCATGTGGCCGGCATGACTAAACAGAATGCCGTTACCTGCCCGCCAAAGCGGTACCTATTAATCTATTCACATTTGCATGTTTTTGAACTGCTAGGTTGGCAGGAGCTAACCTAACTAGCAACGGGCGCTCACCCCGTCACGCAGATTTGAGCTGCCGACCTTCTGATCGGCAAGCTCAGCAGCTCAGCGGTTTAACCCGCAGTGCCACTGCGTCTAGTGGGCATAAAATATGTCTCTCAACATTAAACAAATGTCGTTTGCATGTATGCTTTATTTGGCCACCTAGAATGGAGGACAGGAATGGAACTCACACAATGCATTCAAGATGAGAAGGTCTGTGTAATCAAGACTGATGTAATGTTGGATTCTTAAGTGATGAAGGAAGCTTGTCAGAAGGATGGATATAATTCAAACCAGTATCAAAAGAAAAGGAAATGTTTGGAATTTTGCTTAAGATGCCTGATGTGGGGAGGGGAGGGAACAATGACAACTTAAAGTAATGGGGGGGTGGTAATGTAATAAAGGGGAAAGGTCTGTAGTCTGATGCTAGGAATAGGCCTTTTAGTACAGTAAAATTACAGTTCTTGGTAAATGAAGAAAGCCAGACCAATTCTGACCAAGGCAGCTGTGGGGGAAGAAAATAATATGGGTCTCTATCGAAGTGCATCAATTCTTAAAGGGAAGCCAGGTTGATGAAAACATAAATTAGGGCTTCATTTTTCATAAAAGATACCCATATATTTCATTAAAAAGGATAGGAAGGATGAAAGTCTACACTAAAAAGGGTGGGCAGGATTTTAACATTTGTGATTTATCAGGAAGTAGAAATACTACTTGCTGCTTTCTTTTAGGTATCTAATCCACCAACAAAATACATTCTCTGGACATTTATTTATTTTTCAAATTTAGTCACTGCCCATCTCCCTCAAAGAGTGACTCTGGCCGTTTTACAATAAAGCAAGAATAAATACTAGCTAAAATACAAGTTAAAATACAATAAAACAATATTCTTAAATAAAAAATGTAATCCTTGACATAGATGTTAAAAAGTTCTTGATTTACAGGAGCATCTTCAGGGTGCTAACCACCCACAGGGTGGGTTACCCCTCCTCATGCCCCATGCGAGATGGCAGAGCCAGGTCTTCACTCCTTTCCAGAAGGCCAGGAGAGTGGGGGCCTGCCTTACCACTGGGGGAGAAGTGTTCCATAGGGCAGGGGCAATGACAGAGAAGGCTCTCTTCTCGGGCCCCACCTTCTCTGCTTCACCAGGTGGGATGGGTGATGCAATGGGGGTGAGACGGTCCCTCAGGTAACCTGGACCCGTGCCATGTAGGGCTTTAAGGGTAATAACCAACACCTTGAATTGGACCCGGAAGCAAAGTGGCACCCAATGCAGCTCCTGCAGCAAAGCTGTTACATGTGCCACACTTGGGGTACCCAAAATTGCTCGCGCAGCCGCATTTTGAACCAGCTGTAGCTTCTAGGTACTCTTCAGGTGTAGCCTCACATAGAGCACATTGTAATAGTCTATACAGGAGATGACTAGGGCATGAGTGACTGTTCGGAGGGCCTCCCGATCCAGAAAAGGGCGTAACTGGTGCACAACACAGAGTTGAGCAAAGGCCCTCTTGTCCACGACTGCTACCTGCTCCTCTAGCAGGAGTCGTGAATCCAGTGGGACCCCCAGACTCCATACCAGTTCTGTCGGGCAGTGCAACCAAAGGTGGTAAACTGGATACAGAGGAGTCCCCAACCCACAGCCACTCTTCTCTTTCCAGGGTTCAGCTGAAGCCTGTTGTTCCCCATCCAGACCTATACACCCTTTCTTCCTATTACATACTCATGATTATGTAATAGGAAAAAAACCTACAATAAAATCCAAAATGACAGGGTAATTTTTTTTTCTAGTTTGCTGTCAGGGTTGGGGAGAATTCTACCAGACATCTGCACAAACTGGGGAAGTTAGGAACTGGTAAACCTGTTGCATATCAACAGGTCACAGATTTATAATTACCCAGTTACATGCAGATAGGTGAACATATGGTAATAAGGGTTAACATTCATTCTCAGCATTTTATGTACCCAGGTTTTGAAGCTTCAGCCTCTTACAATATACCTGGTTAATTAAAACAATACTGAGTTCTCATTATCTCAGTGTCAGATAAATAAAATAAGTTGCAATTATGTATTGTGATCATATTTCTCATCATGCTATAATATTCTCCAATTTTGCTGTTTTTAAGGCCTTATTCATTTGTTTTACACTCTACCTACATACTGAGTTATGACCAACAGTGTCCCCGTGGTCACATTCTCTTCCCCTCACCCGCCTATCTCTTTCCATCTCTTCCCTTTTGGCCACCTTGAACAGCATGGCCGAGATGAAGAGGCCACTGTATTCTGCCACCTACCTGCTGCTGCCCGCCCCCCCCCCCAGCTGACCATCGTATTCTTTGCCTCCCCTCCCTTCCACTGGGCTTGCCGCTGCTGGCCAGCCTCAAGCCCCATGGTGCAGGGGCTGTTGGCCATGCTGTGCTGGGCGCCCCTACCCCTCACTGCCTCCCTGTCAGCCGTGGTCCTGGCAGGCCTGCCCTGTTTCAGCAGTCTCAGCATGCTGCAGAAACATACCCGCCTCACTGCCTGGCAGGAGGATCACCCTAGCCAGCAGTGGCGCATGGTGTGGAGGGCTCGTGGCCCTGGTGCCTTCCTGGTGGGGTCCGGGGTGGTGCTGTCTGGATGGCTCCCTCCTTTGTGTGTGGTGGCGGAGGAACTTGTTTGTGTGGGGCAGGAATGTGCGGAGCTGGCAAAGCCTTCCCGGATGGTGGCAGGCTGAGACTGCTGAAGGAGGGCGGGCCCGCCAGCAGCCCGGGAGCAGCGGAGGCAAGCCCAGTGCCGACAGAGCCCCTGTGCCATGGGGCTTCAGGCCAGCCAGTGTAAAAAAACAAATCCTGCCAGTTAGTTTTCTTGAGAATACGAGGTGGCTTATAACAAATATCTGCTAATTATAGAATGAAATAACAGAAAAATACATTTTACAGTAGCTACAGGGGGTCCTAATTCACTGTAGGAGGGAAATTACTATGGGTTTTGATGATGGCATTAGTAGCTGCTTCTCTCCCTTGAGAAATAATGGTTTTAGAGAGTTTTTTCATCATATTGGAAGGAAATCTTACCAGGTCTGTTCCAAGCTGGGAATGAAAGTTCTTAGGGGATTGCTTGAGCAGAGATAATTTTATTTTCCAAGAGCATGTACAGTCTGTTGGTTGGAGGTGGCCACCCTTCTATTTCCCCACCAGCCCTTTATATAGGGACACGGGTCTTACTGGTAGTGAAAAGAGTGCAAAAGATGTTTTGTCTTAGCTGGATTGCGCTTAGTTGGCTACCTGGAAAGGGGGCACTCCCTAAGAATTCTGAGAGAGGGTAATTGATCAAAGATCAGAGGCATTCCTGTGGTCGTGCCCCCTATCGTTCTGCAGTTTCTTGCTCTTTAGTCAGTTAAGCTCTCTGCAGGGCTGTGGCTTTTGCCTGTTGGGTTTAGATTATTGTTATTCTGAGGGGAGGCCTCTTTTCCTTTACGTGTGCTAAGGTGTTGCCTTTCCACCTTTGTCCTCTCAGTTTCCTGACCTGATCGGCTTGCAGGGAATTTGATCAGGTCGCCAGGAGGTTCCTTCATGGGCTCATGTTGGTATTCTCCTGTTATTCTATTGTGATCCTTTATGTTTAAGTCATTTCCCTATTTTTAATCTTAGTCTTTTGTCCTGAAGTTTCCATCTTCTTACCTGGTTTGGGGAAGCATTTTTGGCAGGAAGTGTCTATCCGGGGAAGACGTGACTCGAAGATGGTGGTTTGCTAGAGTCACCGGGGGGGGGGGGGGGTTGCCTCAAACCCTTCCAACAATTATCATGGCAGGAGATGAATGAGCTAATCCCCCATTCACTATAGTTGCTGATCAGAACATCATCCAAAGCTGTTTACAGCTGCATTTCATTAATGTAAAATGCAGATATATGTGGTTTAATTTGCCCCTAAGATTCTCCAAGAATCTCTTTGCAACTTTGGTTTTGTTGTTTAGTTGCTTCCAACTCTTTGTGACCTGATGGACATCATTTATTTTTTGTAAGCTTATGCTTATGTCTTCAGTGATAGTAGGTAACTACCTTATTTTCTACCGGCCTCTTTTTTTTATTGCCTTTGATTTTTCCAAGTATCAGTCTTCTCCAGTGACTTTTGACTTCACAATTATGTGTTCAAAATATTTAAGCTGAAGCTTTATTATTGGTGCTTTCAGTGAGGAAAATTGAACTATTTGTTCTTCCTGTGGTCCAAGGAGTTCTCAATAATTGTCTCCAGCTCCACAGTTTAAAGGCTTCAATTTTTCTTTGTTTAGCCTTGCTGATGATCCAGCTTTCACAGCCATGTCCTACAAATGGGGAAATCATAGCTTTGACAATATGTATCAATGTTGTTAGTGTGATGTCTCTGAACTTTAATACTCATCCATCATAACCTTTCTTCCTGCAATACATTGCAGCTATATGTCTACAAACCTGATGTGTCTATTTTTTCCCCGCCACATGATGGCAGTGTAAGATTTGAACTTTCAGCTTTGGCATTTGAGTATCCTTTGCAAGCTTCTTGTATTAATGTAATTAGTCTGCAAGTACATGCAGTGATAAAAAGTTTAGCCTCAATAGGTAGACTCCAAATAAGATATGGCTATAACATGTCTCAAAAATATTCTCAAACATGAAAATATATATGCTGCAGTTACTAGAGATATAAAATAATTTAAGGCTGCATTGCCTTAAGTTTGTCTGAGCTCTTGTTTTTTCTATTATGTTTTTTATAAGGCTGAATGAACCATGATTGTGCTTTACTTTTTATTCCAAACTTCTTGCTTTTAGAAATGTTTATGTATCAATGAGCAAAATAGTGAACATGTTCCAATACGGTATATATCATAATCTGTCGCCAGTGCCCCACTATGCTGTATAATGGATGAAGAGGCTCATTCCTATGTAAAAGAATAAATAGATACAAATCTGACATCAGAAATGGTAATACCTATTGGGGAGACATTTAATTCTCCAAGACACTCTGTCACTAACTTCTAGTTGATTAATCTTGGGAAAAGGATTAACTGATTTCCGTGTGAAATAATAAAGCTAGACTTTTTTAGAAGATTTAATACATTCTAACAAAATGAATTAAACAATCACCAAAGCACCTTGCCACAATACATATGTTAATTAGGTATCAGTACAAGAATATTATATCACACACAATTCCTGATTTATTAAAGATCACTACAGATAGTTTGTCTCAGCAGTTTGTGATACACACACACACACACACACACACACACACACACACACTCTTTATATTCTACTTAGAATTTGGGTGGCTTTCTTTTGTTAAGGTGATTTTATGTTCATAACCCAGATAAGATTTTTTGCTTTATATTTCTTTAAGAGGAGCTAATGTTTGGGTGGTGTCTGAATGAAAAAGTCAGTTAGCCATTTAGAGCCTGAAAATGATGGGCAGGTTATAGAATGGGACATTTGGAGTGCACAACTGATAAAATAGCAAATTGGGAGAGAAAGAATGAGGAGAATATTAACTGAAAACTGGGATCATATGAGAAGGAATAAAGTGTCTTTGTGGGAATTTGATGTAGGGTAGCTGATCTTACGTGTTACAGGAACAAACATTACTGTCATGCAAATCCTATGTGTACATTTATAAATAATGCAAATACTATTACTTTAATTACATCTTTATCTAGCCATTATTTTGGTCAACTCGGGGTTGCGTACATGCCTAATGCTCCCACCTCCTATTTCCTCCACAACAACAATCCCATGAGGTGGGTTGGGCTGAAAGAGAGTGACTGGCCCAAATTACCCAGCCAGCTTTTGTGTCTAATGGAGGACTAGAACTCACAGTCTCTTGGTTTCTAGGGCAGTACCTCAGCCACTAGACCAAACTGGCTGTTTTATGCATTGGGCCTTAAGTACTCTCCCCTCTAAAATGTTGGATTTGAATTTCTGGATCCTTGCAACTTGGATCACTGCTCCTGGAATTTCTCCCCAGTTACAAAAATGGGGAAATGTAGCAAAATACCTGAATATTGTAGAATATTAAAAGCCCCACTCCCTGCTGGACAGAGAAAAGTATTAGTGATTCACCTTGCTTGTCTTTTACAATCAAAACAATAAAGATGCTCTTCTTTGGCAACCTATAGAAAGAAAAGTACACTCAGCCTAGGAGATCTATTGCAGAATAAATATGTGTCTATCACATGAATCCTAAGAAATATCAGCCTAGTTCATCAGGGTGAATGGAAAGCAAACTAAATAAGAGGTTAGCATTGAGAGAGAAACATTAAGGCAAGATGATTTTCAGAAACACAGAATTAAGACTTTACAGTCATAATACTTGCTTTATCACCTTAACATCCATCCCAGTAGCACAGCCATTCCAAAATATATCAAACGATATACAGTATATTGCTAGTTTGTCAATTTGACAAGCACATCTGTTCCAGTGGTTTTCACCCTACATCATCAATAGTAAAAGCAATGCATCATTAGAAGTGTGAAAAGCACCATTTCTGATACTGTTTGTATAAAAATAATTTTAAATATCCATTACAGTAGTATCTTTTTAAATTTTGCTTTATTCTTCCTACAGTCTTCTTACCACCTGAGAGGTTCTGTCTCAAATACAGTGCTAACCGGAAACAACAGTGGTCATATTTTATTCAATAAACATGCGATAGTTATCCTTGATTTTTTTTTTTGGAAGGGTGGGATATTTTAAAAAGAGAACAACTGAGTCTCAGAAATAAAAAAAACATAACAATAGAGAGATAGCAGAGCACGTGTTCAGTATTTGGGGATTTGAAAGAAGAAAGGGATACATGTAATAGTATACTAAACAAACATAAATGATCCTTTTGAGTGTCTAGTGCAGTGTTTCTCAACCTTGGCAACTTTTAAGATGTGTGGACTTCAGCTCCCAGAATTCCCCAGCCAGCATGGGGAATTCATACAGCAAGTCCACACAACTTAAAGTTGCCAAGGTTGAGAAACACTGGTCTAGTGTTTGTAATGTTGATTAAGTAAAGCATAGGTAAAGGTAAAGGTTTCCCTTGACGTAAAGTCCAGTCGTGTCCGACTCTAGGGGGCGGTGCTCATCTCCGTTTCTAAGCCTTGGAGCCGGTGTTGTCATAGACACTTCCGGGTCATGTGGCCAGCATGACTCACAGAACGCCGTTAAATAAAGCATACTTTATTTAAAATGTTTGTGTTATTCATCAGATATTTGGAGAAAGAATCTAGAAAGCACTCTGGAAAAGCCTCCCTCAGAAATTTAGACAGCCCCTTTAGAATGGCCTTCTGGAAGCTGGTGAAGGCTGAACTCTTCCGATATGATTGTTCACCAACTTAATTATTTTTTTCAATTATTACTGTTATTGTTAGTTTTGATTTTATGAGGTTTCTTGGGGAAGGATCATGTTGTTAGAGTTGTGGGTTATATGTTTTTCTTTTTTCTTTTAATTACAAAAATTTTATTGCAATTGTTTTTCTCTACCATGGATATTTTATTTTGTTTTATTTTATTGTTAGCTGCTGAGTCTGAATGATTCAGGAGCATACAATGGTAATTAAATCATAACAGTAGTAATAATTCCTTCAGTGATTACAAAAATGGAAGGGAACTAATAAAATTGCTTAATGGTTTAGATTCTAATCTGTTTTTACTTGATAAGTTATATTTTATGTTATTATTATTATTATTTTAGTTTGTTCATTTAATCTTTTCAATCTTTTGTTATTTAATTTTTATTTCTACATTTGGTATTTATTTTTACTATTTTACAAGGAACAGCAAAATTGGGGGGAGGAGGGAAGCTACATCTTTTTTCTTTGTCAGTAGAGGGTGCTATGGCCCTGATAAGCTGATGGAGAAAAATCCCTGATTTTTTTGTTGTTTGGGAAGTAAGAGGAGGAGAAATGTAGCACAAGGAAAGGTGCTGCTTTTTTATTCATTGCTTCATTCTGATCATTAGTAAAAGAGGCTATAATACAGAGTCTCAGAGTTGTTGCTCCAAGCTCCCTTTCTTTTGGAAGGGACAGTTAATTTTCAGCCTTTCAGCAGGGGAGGGAGAGTACAGGAGCTGCAGAAGGTGGTTCAGAGAAGCTGGAAAAGAGTGAACTGGCTAGAAAGGACTGACTGGGAGTTGGGAAAAGGCAGCATTTGGAATGGCAAAAACGAAGACAAGGCAAGCAGAAAGGCAGAGGGGGTGGGGGGTGGGGAGGCAGAGAGGCCCAGAGGAAAGAAGAAGCAGAGAGTAGATTGGAAGGTAGAGTCAGAGAAGAAGAAGAAGTAAGTGCTTGGAATCACAGAAAACATGGTGGAGACTTGGTTAGAAGAGAAGGTTAGGGGGCCCAGTCGTGGGGGGAAGGGTGTACCTGGGTCGTCCCTGACTCCCATCCCTGTCCATTTTTGTACTTCTGATTTAGAAAGGAGTCAGACTGGCTTGTGGGTTGGTTTTTGTGGTTTTGCATACTTAGAATGGACAGAGTGGTCTAAAGTTTCCTTCAACCACCTTCAACATAGAGTTTTTATTTGTCTGATATACTGTGAACTCGCAAGGAGCAACTGTCTGGAGCACTTGTGGGCGATCTCGAGTCCTCTCCTTGTTTGGAGAGAAATTACGAAGAGCTGGTCTACTCACCGGCTCTTTATTCTGCTGTGCTCGTCGGTTCCAACTTTTAGTGGAGCTATCTTCAGTTCACCATTTCTTCCCTGGAAGTCCTTAAACCAGTATTTTAAGAAAGTTGGTTTTTTTCCCCAGCATGCTTTGGGAAGAAAGGAAAAGCTTCCATTTCTTTACAATCTAACTTTTACCTTTGGTCATCGGTCCTCTGCTTCCATGACCTATTATCCTGTATTTCTTTCCACTTGACAATTCACTAATAGCTTCATTCCCTTCCTCTACCATTGACTCATCTTTCTTCCAATGTACAGGCATAACTCACCACCAGTGTACATCTCTTCCTCCTCTTTTTTTGAGGTCTGATTTTTTTTACATCACTATTAACTTCCAATGTACCTGCTGAGAAAAGTAAATGATCGTTGGGTTGTCATTTGTTGTAGGTCTAGAATCTAACTGAAAATCCATTATATCCTTGAATAGATTTTTATAGTTTAGTTTCCTTTATGTTAAAAATAAATGCCTGACTTTGTCTGGCACTGCATATATTGGTGAATGAATAGACCTAGCATAAATGTCTGGAAGTTTAAAGCTATATTTACTGGATTGGATTAAAGCAGATATCAAATTGTGTGTCCAATTACATCTTCTTTAGACGGTAAATAATGAGTTGTCTAATGTCAGGGCAGCAGTTTTTGTTCTCTATTATAGTCAAATGCTAAAATATTTTCTCAGATGTGTAAGGAAAGGACTTGTAGTTTCTCACTATATTTTATTGGGGGTCATATAAGCAGATTTCTAGCCATCCAGGTCCTCTCTATTAGGGTGGAGAGTGCAGCAAACAGCTGAGGAAAGTGCCAGAGCATGGACTGGGGGTGAGCAGTGGTTCCTGCCGCTCTAAATGGGCAGAAAAGGAGGTGTGACATACTGCCAGTTATGACAGTGTCATTGAACATATGGAACCACTTTGCCTCCAGCAAAGTCCTGCTTGCTCTCTATATAGAAAAGAGCATAAGAAAAGCGCTGCTTGATTAGACCAAAGGTTAAGTAGTCAACAATGCTCCGTCACACAGTATCTAACCAATGTATTTTGAAGGACCGTGAAGGCAGGATATACTGTATGGAGAAGCATATAGCCACTAATACTGGAAATAAGATATAACCGTTACAAGCAATAGTTGTTGGCAGTGCTTCGGAGGCTCCATTTGAAGTGTCTGTTTCCTCACGAGTCAGTTGTTTACTTACACTGCCTTACACTATTTCCCAACCACATCTTGTACATTTGCTGGCACACAGACATTTCCAGGCTTCTTATCAATGGCAAAAATTGCATGGTATGTTGAAGCATAGGATAACTTGACTCTCAGGTCACCTTGTGGCCTCTTACCAAAGCTATATCCCTATGATCTCACCATGTGGGACTTACATGGATTTTGATAAGTGGAGCCAATTTAATATCAGTTTAGCTCTTGCTCCAGAGGAAGCACTGATAAGGTTTTTCTGCAGCCTCTCCTATGGGAGGTGGTTTCCCATTGGTGAGAACTTCTGCCTCCCAGCTCCTGGAATTTTGCTCCTCCTCTGTTTATAGCAAAGGTATCATGGTACCATGCCTTAATCTCCCCCTTCCCTAACCAGCTGTTGTTTCTTTTTTTCCCCATTTTCTACAAAGCAAATCAAATGCTGCTCAGTAAAAACGGAGGTGGGATCTGTCTGCTGTCTTCTGTACCCTCCCATTGGCAAGGCAGAAAGAGCGCTGGTGGGCCCATAGAAGGATGGAACATGGTAGTGGGACTGCTGCTGAGATCTGAGGGTAAGGCCACAAAAATAATGTGATGGTAATCCTTTTATTATACAAAAAAGCAACCAAGAAACAGAAGAAGGATTTGAATCACGGATGCTGCACAGGGACAAAGGTTTAGAGCCATTCCTTCTGTTATGAAAGTATACAGGAGTGTATCTGCAAAGCCAGCTGATTCTCCTGCCTTACAAATTCCTTCAGCAGACTTGCTTTCTCCTTTGAGCCCAGCTGGGAAGATTATGAAACTGGCTGGGTGAGGTGTGTGCAAAGAAAAATCTTCACTTGTGCATAATAATTTGTTCTACTTAATAATTCTACCCTGAAATAGATGTCCCCAAGCACTACATTAAGCATTCACAAGCGCTTCAGACATTCATGCCTTAGTCACATTGCAAATGGATTACTGTGTTCTACATAGGATTTCCCTTTAAGATCACTTAGAAGCTATAGCTGGTCCAGAATGCAGCAGTGTGGGCAGTGAAGGGCATGCTTTATTATGCCCGTGTGACCCCACTGCTGCATGAGATGCATTGGTTATCATTTAGTTTCCAGGTGTGATTCAATTGCTAGTTGTCACCTATACAGTCTTTCATGGCATAGGGCTTGGTTATCTGAGAGACTGCCTGTATCTGGCTGTTTATGTCTGGTGAGATTGGGTAGAATGTGCATGTTTTGGGTCCCACTGATTAAACAGTGTCATCTAGTGGGAGCCAGGGAGCGTGACTTCTCTGTCATGATGCGTACCCCCTGGAATTCTATCTCCCCAGAGATCCGGATAGCTGCCCCCATTATGACGTTTCATAAGCTAGTAAAGACATGACTATTCTCCTAGGCTTTGGGGTAATGGTTAAGCCCCTGTTGGGTGGGGTTTTTGTTTATGTCTTTCTTCCGGTTGTTCATGAATTCTTTTCTTTGTGATATTGTTTCTTACTCTTTATGTCCTGACTAAGCAAAGACCACGCTGAGACGAGGAGAAAGTCTCTAGTGTTTTATTACTGCTACTGTAGACAGGAAATCTTGCCAAACTGAAGAAGCGTGGGAAAACCCAGACAGATAAACCCCCAAAATCAAGGCAGGTCGGTTCTGGGTTTCTTTGAATGACAGCTCAAATTCTCTAAACTACACATGCGTTTTCCCCACTGGATAGGGGCCCCCTCCTGCTCACCATCAGTACTCATGAAACTTTAATTATAAGCCACCCAGAGTTGTAGGGAGGGGGAAGATGGCCTCTAAATTGAATGAATGAATGAATGATTGAATGAATGAATGTGATGGGGCAATAATAAAGCTGTAAACCTCTTGTTTTTCCTGTAACATCAACCAATAAAGGTTAGAATTTTTAAAAGAAGGGGATAGAGAAATGTGAGTTAGTTAGAATTCTGATTAAGATACCAGATTTTTCATGCAGTGTGAGAGATAAAGGGATTTCACAGATATGCATAAAGTAGGTGTTTCTAGAAGACAGGAACAATATTTAGTTAAATAAATATCATAAAAATAAATACATTATATTATACAGGAATAGGTAAGAGGAATAAGTTTTTTTTTCCTGTTTAGCAGAGGACATTCTAAATTTTTGTCACCTTGGGAAGTCACATCCTGATAATGCCTGAATCAGCATGGCTAAGAGCTAGTCATCCATAAAATGAATGCAGTTTCCTATGTGGCATAAGATGCATATATTCACATTAAGAGAATGGATAAGGAAATTTTTTCTGTCTTACACGTGTCTGGATGAGAAACATTGCAGCAAGCTTATATACCAGCTCTAGTAAATAGGCAGCAGGTTTTTAAACAAGGAAGATTAAAAGCCCAATCATGTCCAGTTTACTGAAGTTTTTACTTCTGTGGGTAATTTGGCATTTAGTAACAAAGGAGAGAGTATTTACAAACACAGTTTATAGAATCTGGCTCTGTAGATCAAGTAAATTGCATTTGTTCAGTTCCTGCACAGAGTTACATCCTGTTAGTGTCTTGTCAAAACCAGGGAGACTTAAGTATCATTCGGGCTAGGCTTCCCATGTTGTATACTCTTAAAACACACTGAACTAAAGTTCACAGAATTTCTAGCTATTCTCCCACATTAGGAAGTCTGACATAGGGACAAATTTGCAACCTTGGCAAAAAGAAATGTTCTATAATTATATTATGATGAATGGGAGTTAAGCGTGCATGTTTCAGTGAAATATTCCTAAAATATCTAAACCCATTTTTATGACAATTTTATCTTTGTGACAATAATCCTCAGTTATTTGTTAGTACTATTCTGTATGTAAATTAATGATTTTAAGAAAATAAATCCAAATCAGTGAGATGGGACTGGGTTTCCTTGATCTCTCAGTGGCTTTTGATATCACTGATTGTGGTGTCCTTCTGAACTAGCTCCGGGGGTTAGGAATTGAGGAGGGGCACAATGTTGTGGTGCTTCTACTCCTTCTTCTGTGGTCAGTTACAGTCAGCATTGGTGGGGGGAGAGGTCTGCTGTAGAACTCCTGCTCTGTGAGTTCCACAGTGTTCAACCCTCTTCCTACTCCTATTTAACTTCTAAGTGAAGTCACTGGGTGAAGTCATCCAATGGGACAGGTATTATCAGTATACATCTCTACCCTGGGCTGATCAAATGATACCATCAATATTCTTTCTCAGTATCTGAAGGCTGTGGGGGCCTGGATGGGGAGAAACAAGCTTAGGTTCAACCCTAATAAGACTGAGTAGCTGTGGGTTTTAGGGGGCTCCGAGATTTGGGGACCTTCTATTATTGATCTGAACTGGGTTGTACTTCCCCAGATGGAGTTGGTATGCAGTTTGGGGGTCCTTCTAGGCTTTCAGTTCCTACTCAAAAAGCAGGGGGCAGGCATGGCTAGGTGACCATGTATGCAAATACATCTTGCATGCTAATTATGCCCATTTTTGGATTGAGAGGTCCTGCTCATGGTTGCTCATGTTTTAGTCATCTCCCATTTGTATTATTGCCATGTAGTCTACATCAGACTGCCCTTGCAGAATACTTGGAATCTGCAGCTAGTCCAGAATCAGATGGTGTGGGTAATTAAAGGTGTATTTGGGAATGCCCATGTAACATCAGTATTTCACAAGTGGCACTGGCTCTCAATAGGTTTCTTAGTGCAATTCAAGGCACTGGTTGTCATCTACAAAACCCTTCTTGGCCCTGGGTTACTTAAAGGACTGCCTGTCTCCAATAATTTCTACCTGGACACTTGGATACTTTCAGTCAGAAGATATACTGTTTACCAATAAGGAAATGAAAAACATGGTGTTGCTTTCAGTCAGGAAGGATATAGCAAGGGCAGTACTTGGTACAATGCAATCCTTGAATGTTATAAATTAGATTTCATGACTCTTTAATTTGACCATTACCCAAGCTAATGCTCCAACCACTGATGCAAAAGAAAAGGAGGTTGATTAATTTTATGGTCAAGTTCAATATGAAACTGAAAGAATGTGCAAGCAAGATGCACTGCTTGTGGTTGGAGACTAGAATGCCACAGATGGAAATTGTAAGAAGGAAAACATGGTTGGACTGTATGGCCTAACCATATGAAATGAAGCAGAAGACTGATCTATTTCTGCTAATCCAATGATTCTTAATTGTTAACACAGTCTTTCATCAACCAAAATGACATTTATATTTATGGGCATCACCAGATGGAGTACAGAGAAATAAAAAAGACTATATTATTGGTGCAAGGAGCTGGTAGCCTCCATTTTCAAGGAAAACATCAGAAATAGCTTCGAAATCTTGAATTTTATTGATAAAGGAACTATAGAACCTCTGGAATGAACTTAAGTTGTTAAGGGTAAATGTAAAAAAAAAAGACTGACAAAGATTAAGAAACTGAAGAGAGCAAACTGGATGTGGAAATCTCCAAAAAGGAAAGAGATGCCAAAGCCTGGAAAAACAAGTCTCAGGAAGAGACTTAACTAAGAGTTTCAGAGAGATGTTAGAAGAGCCAAGAAGCAGCATTAAAACAACATCTGTAAAGACATCAAAAATGGAAAGAGACACAGAAAAAGAAGGGAAATCTTCCAAATGAACTTAGAAGGATGTTCCAGCCTTGAACTGGTATTCTAAAGGACACTAATGGACCAATTGTAACTGATTCAAAGAACAAATATAGATGGAAGGAATTTAGTGAAATTCTGTACAGTAGAGATATCAACATCCAAGATACCTTAGAAAATATTAAATAAGAACCTCTAATACTAGAAGATGAAGTTAGATCAGGACTCTCATTGTTGGAATTGATGGAGTATCTATGGAAATGGATACTGGAAGCTGTAGTAATGAAAGTTAGGGAGCACTGTGAAAAAATGGGAGGAAAACTAACTGCAAAAAAGACCAAACTAATGACAACAGGTACAGGAACTTGCATTACAATTGATAGTGAAGATATTGAAGTGGTGGATAGCTTATGCATTTTAGGACTGACTATCAACAAGAAAGGAACCAGCTGTCAAGAAGTATGCTGCACACTAGCGCTTGGTAGAGTGGCAATGAAGGTAGGTCTTGGAAAAAATATGCAAATGTTATAATGTGTATATACTTAAAAATATCAGAACTGTGCAGGCAATGGTTTTCCCTTTGACACTCTATGGAAGCAAAAGTTGGATTTTGAAGAAGCAGCATATAAAGAGTAGTGATACTTTTGAACTTTGGTTTTGGAGAAGACTCCTGAGAATACCACAGATAGCGAAGAAAACAAACAAGTGGATCATAGGACAAATCAATCCAGAATTCTCATGACACAAATGACTGGGCTCAAATTATCATATTTTAGCTGCATTATGTGAAGAACCAGCTCTTTTAAGAAGTCTATAATGTTGGAAAAGATGAAAAAAAAAGAGGACAACCAGCAGCAAGATGGACGGATTCAATTACAGTGGTGATAGTTACACTGTTGGAAGACCTGAGGGACCAGGTTGGGGACAGATCATCCTGGAGAAAATCTATCTATGTATAGTGGGCGAAGAAATGGTCTTGAGGGCAGGAGGAAGACCGCTACCAAGACAATGGTCAGATAAAAGAAAACTGAGCCCAGAGCAGAACTGTAACACAGTTATCTTAGTTCTCACAAAGATAAAGGGAGGGAAGATGAAAGCTCATTCAGACTTGCAAGATTCTGATACTATATCTTTATAATAAAAGTAATATTGGCTTGCATGACTTTGGTTTCCTGGTCTGGTCTACTCTGAAGGGCTACCCCAGGTCTGATATTTTTTAGATTTCGCTGATGTATTTATTGTTGTTTTTAATTTGTAGTTTGAGTTTCATGTCTAATGAGCAGCCAAAATGAATGGATGGATGGATGGATGGATGGATGAATTAATTAATTAATGAACAAACCATACTCTGTCTGTAATACAAATGAGACCTTCATTGCACCATGATATTTCTACACCAAATGCTGTTTTAAATGCTGTATGAAAATTAATATTCAGCACCATATGCCTTCAAACATAGTTCAAAAATATTATTTCAATCATTTCTAGATCTCAGCCTAGCATCTTTCATATTAGTTTCATGACTCTTACACTATATGATAGAGGTTACAGAATGAACCACAGAAGATACCTCATCTGCTGATTATACTTGAATTACCTTTACCTAAATGTAGACTCACACTCTGTTTTGCAGATGCAGGTGTCAATTATTCCTTTTTTAACTACATGTTAAATAGCATGTCTTCAGCAAAGGATCGTTACCTTGTCATGGTGCTGGAGCTTGAGCACCTCAATGATGCCATGAGCTAAACCGTGAAGGGCCACCCAAGACGGGAAGGTCATGACAGAGAGGTCAGACTAAATGCGATCCCTGGGGAAGGTAATGGCAACCCACCTCAGTATTCTTGCCGTGAAAACTAAATGGATCAGTACAACCAGAGATATGTCGGTATACCATCGGAAGATGAGACCCCCAGGTCGGAAGATGGTCAAAATGCTACTGGGGAGGAACAGAGGATGAGCTCAACTAGCCCCAGACGTGATGACGCAGCTAGCTCAAAGCCGAAAGGACGGCTAGCGGCCGACGGTGCTGGTGGTGAACGGCGAATCCGATGTTCTAAGGATCAACACACCATTGGAACCTGGAATGTAAGATCTATGAGCCAGGGCAAATTGGATGTGGTTATTGGTGAGATGTCAAGATTAAAGATAGACATTCTGGGCATCAGTGAACTGAAATGGACTGGAATGGGCCACTTCACATCAAATGACCACCAGATCTACTACTGCGGACAAGAGGACCACAGAAGAAATGGAGTAGCCTTCATAATTAATAGTAAAGTGGCTAAAGCAGTGCTTGGATACAACCCCAAAAACGACAGAATGATCTCAATTCGAATTCAGGGCAAGCCATCTAACATCACAGTGATCCAAATATACGCCCCAACCACAAATGCTGAAGAAGCTGAAGTAGAGCAGTTCTATGAGGATCTGCAGCAACTACTGGACAACACGCCTAAAAGAGATGTTATTTTCATCACAGGAGACTGGAATGCTAAGGTGGGCAGTCAAATGACACCTCGAATTGCAGGTAAGTATGGCCTGGGAGAACAAAACGAAGCAGGACACAGGCTGATAGAATTTTGCCAAGACAATTCACTCTGCATAACAAACACTCTCTTCCAACAACCTAAGAGACGGCTTTATACATGGACTTCACCAGATGGACAACACCGAAATCAGATTGATTACATCCTTTGCAGCCAAAGGTGGCGGACATCTGTACAGTCGGTAAAAACAAGGCCTGGAGCTGACTGTAGTTCAGATCACGAACTTCTTCTTGCACAATTTAGGATCAGACTAAAGAGATTAGGGAAGACCCACAGATCAGCTAGATATGAGCTCACTAATATTCCTAAGGAATATGCAGTGGAGGTGAAGAATAGATTTAAGGGACTGGACTTAGTAGATAGGGTCCCGGAAGAACTCTGGACAGAAGTTGGCAGCATTGTTCAGGAGGCGGCAACAAAATACATCCCAAAGAAAGAGAAAACCAAGAAGGCAAAATGGCTGTCTGCTGAGACACTAGAAGTAGCCCAAGAAAGAAGGAAAGCAAAAGGCAACAGTGATAGGGGGAGATATGCCCAATTAAATGCAAAATTCCAGAGGTTAGCCAGAAGAGATAAGGAATTATTTTTAAACAAGCAATGCGCGGAAGTGGAAGAAGACAATAGAATAGGAAGGACAAGAGACCTCTTCCAGAAAATTAGAAACATTGGAGGTAAATTCCAGGCAAAAATGGGTATGATCAAAAACAAAGATGGCAAGGACCTAACAGAAGAAGAAGAGATCAAGAAAAGGTGGCAAGAATATACAGAAGACCTGTATAGGAAGGATAACAATATCGGGGATAGCTTTGACGGTGTGGTCGGTGAGCTAGAGCCAGACATCCTGAAGAGTGAGGTTGAGTGGGCCTTAAGAAGCATTGCTAATAACAAGGCAACAGGAGACGACGGCATCCCAGCTGAACTGTTCAAAATCTTGCAAGATGATGCTGTCAAGGTAATGCATGCTATATGCCAGCAAATTTGGAAAACACAAGAATGGCCATCAGACTGGAAAAAATCAACTTATATCCCCATACCAAAAAAGGGAAACACTAAAGAATGTTCAAACTATCGAACAGTGGCACTCATTTCACATGCCAGTAAGGTAATGCTCAAGATCCTGCAAGGTAGACTTCAGCAATTCATGGAACGAGAATTGCCAGATGTACAAGCTGGGTTTAGAAAAGGCAGAGGAACTAGAGACCAAATTGCCAATATCCGCTGGATAATGGAAAAAGCCAGGGAGTTTCAGAAAAACATCTATTTCTGTTTTATTGACTATTCTAAAGCCTTTGACTGTGTGGACCATAACAAATTGTGGCAAGTTCTTAGTGGTATGGGGATACCAAGTCATCTTGTATGCCTCCTGAAGAATCTGTATAACGACCAAGTAGCAACAGTAAGAACAGACCACGGAACAACGGGCTGGTTTAAGATTGGGAAAGGAGTACGGCAGGGCTGTATACTCTCACCCTACCTATTCAACTTGTATGCAGAACACATCATGCGACAAGCTGGCCTTGAGGAATCCAAGGCTGGAGTTAAAATCTCTGGAAGAAACATTAACAATCTCAGATATGCAGATGATACCACTTTGATGGCTGAAAGTGAAGAGGAACTGAGGAGCCTTATGATGAAGGTGAAAGAAGAAAGTGCAAAAGCTGGCTTGCAGCTAAACCTCAAAAAAACCAAGATTATGGCAACCAGCTTGATTGATAACTGGCAAATAGAGGGAGAAAATGTAGAAGCAGTGAAAGACTTTGTATTCCTAGGTGCAAAGATTACTGCAGATGCTGACTGCAGTCAGGAAATCAGAAGACGCTTAATCCTTGGAAGAAGAGCAATGACAAATCTCGATAAAATAGTGAAGAGCAGAGACATCACACTGACAACAAAGGCCCGCATAGTTAAAGCAATGGTGTTCCCTGTAGTAACATATGGCTGCGAGAGCTGGACCATAAGGAAGGCTGAGCGAAGGAAGATCGATGCTTTTGAACTGTGGTGTTGGAGGAAAATTCTGAGAGTGCCTTGGACTGCAAGAAGATCAAACCAGTCCATCCTCCAGGAAATAAAGCCAGACTGCTCACTTGAGGGAATGATATTAAAGGCAAAACTGAAATACTTTGGCCACATAATGAGAAGACAGGACACCCTGGAGAAGATGCTGATGCTAGGGAGAGTGGAGGGCAAAAGGAAGAGGGGCCGACCAAGGGCAAGATGGATGGATGATATTCTAGAGGTGACGGACTCGTCCCTGGGGGAGCTGGGGGTGTTGACGACCGACAGGAAGCTCTGGCGTGGGCTGGTCCATGAAGTCACGAAGAGTCGGAAGCGACTAAACGAATAAACAACAAAAAATAGCATGTATCAATACACTTGCATTCTACAGCATGGGAAAGGTAGGAAGAAAATTCGATAGTTTGTCTAGTCTATTGTCTATTCTAGAATCATCTACTGCACTCCAAGACAGGGGAAATTATGGTTCTCCTGCTGAATTACAACTTTCAGCAATTTCAACCAACATGGCCAATGGAGAGGAATGCTGGGCTAAAATCTACAGTAAGTGGCACAAGTTCCTTATCCATAGTCTATTGGTCTTGGCAGTGGCTCCCTAGGATCTCAAAACAGAGGGCTTTTTTTTCATCATCTCCTAATTGATTATTTTTAGATAGATGTCAGAAACTGACATGGATCCCTTCTGAATGCAAAACAGATATACCAGTTATAGTTCTTTACTATATAGAGCAAAGATCTTCAAATATTGAAGAGAAAGCTATATACATCTCTCTCTCTCTCTCTCTTTCTACATATTTAAAACTATTTGTGGAACAATGTGCATATTCTGTAGAACACTGAAATATATCAGGGAAAAAAATCCAGCACATAACAGAGGCTTTCAGAGAAGCATTATTGGTCTGAATATGTGGCTGATGGCTCTAATTTTGAGAAATGTATGACATTTTCTCCTCCTATTTTGGAATTCTGGATTGCATGGCTTCTTGGTGACTTTCATACATTATCTTTTCCTTTGTTTAGATAAACTGAAATAATGTGTAGATGACTGGGGAAGGCAATGGCAAACCACCCTGCTCTATAGTCTGCCAAGAAAGCATTGCGAAAGTGGCATCCCCCCAAAGGGTCAGACATGACTCAGTGCTTGCACAGGGGACCTTTCACCTTTCACCTAATTATGATGTATTCATGGTATTGTAATCCAAACAAATTTATTTATATAAAATGTTATCAGGCTAATTAAGAAATTTACACATGGAATTACATATATTTCTCATTTCCAATTCAGTTCTTTTGCTCAGGAGCAAGCACTGTACTTTAGAGAAAGAGCCAGATTTCCAAAACAACATATGGTAGGTTAGAGGACAGTTGTTAATAGATTTTGTTTGCTGATTAACAAAATGAGAATTTGTCTATGAGCAAAAGCAGGTAATACTTGAGAGTTCTCACCTCATCAGTTAAAAAGGCTTCATTAATTCACTATTCAGATTTTCTACTAAATGGTCTGTCTTTGTTCCAAGATTCCAAAGTAGGAAGTAGTAATAGTACAAGACAAAAATTACAAATCCTGAATGTATAGGGTATTTTGCTCTCTCTCTTGTATTTCCTGATGTTTAATGCACATAGTACTGTTCTCATAACTTCAAGTTTATCTTCAATATAACAGATTCTAGAAACAGTATAATCCTATACCCATCACTTGAATGTAGTAAGCCCTATAAAGCTTAATGGAATTTACACTTGAGTTATCACAGAAAATTTCAGTGTGAAGAAGAAAACTAAAATTATTGTGATGTAGAGTTGCATTCAATAACAGTAAAAAAGCAATTCAGGAAATATTATCTGACCTCTTCAAAGATATTTTGATGTGTCCATAGTTGTCACTCATTTATAGCTTACCCTGCAAATTAACGAGCAGAGTCAAAATAAAACTATGGATTTTTCGTTTTCCATTTTGCATGAACAATCTGTAGATGAAAGGCTCTAATTCAATTTTTTCCCCTTTCAATGTGTCGTAATACTTGCACTAGAAATTCTGAATGTAGCTGAGGTACAATATTCAACTATTCAATGTTCAACTGAAGCAGCTCCCACTCACTTCACCAGGCAAGTATTTATGTTGAATTTAATGCTTTTTTTAATTGAGGGTATTTAATTGAGGGTAATTACCAAGGAGAAAATGAGATAAAGCATCTGTCCCCCCCAAAGACACATCTTTGCAAATATACCGTACAGATTTTAAGTTTTATACAGTAGTAATCAGAGAACTAAGAACACTTTTTAAAATCCTGATGTATAGCATATGTTTCTGCCTAAGAATAATTACATTCTTATTTGATGAACCTTCCATGCCTGGACACACAAGAAACTAAATTAAGTTCCTGAACTAGTCACACACTGGAAATATTGTTTTGCCAGCTCAGGTCTCAGAAATCCCAGAAACGATGTTCTTCCTGATAAGAAACAAGAAGTCCATCTCTGTGACTAATGGGAGAGATTGCTCACAGTCCTTTATCACTTAACTTCTGTGTATGAGTCTGCCTTGTCGAAGACCATACAGCAGGATTAATTCTGCATTCAGGCATATTTTCCTTCGAAGCATGAAAGGGCCAGAATTTTCCCTGAGTTTAACAAAAAGGGAAGTTTGGATCAGCCATGTTTATTTGTATCTACTTTTAAACATGCAGTTTCCTCCTTACAAGCATTGGATGATGTCTGGCTTTCTAAGAGATACATAGTGCACCCATCTGAGGAAAGTCCCTCCTTAAGGTTTGGAAATTATATTCACAGTTTCAGAACATGCAGCTGTGGCACTGATAAAAAAAGCAGAAGGAACTAGACAGAATTTTTTTATTGGAAAATATTATTGAGGAGGAGGAAGAGGAGGATGATATATATAAATATATGTATATATAAATTGAATAGCTATGTTAGGGGGTTTCTTGCAGCAAAAATAAAACAAAGAGTCTTACAGTGTTTTAGAACTAAACAAAAGGAAATGTTTCAGAATGTACCTTGCTTAATAGCCTATGCAACTCAAAGTGGTTTTACAAAATGTTTATAAGTCATGCCCAGCAAGAAAGCTAATTTTTCCAAGAGGAAAGCTAAAAATGAGGGAATGTGATATTACGAAGGGTCATTTGAGTGCCATTCTTTGTATAATCAACTATATCTTACTTATCCAAAATATCTTCTTAAAGAAAGCAGGAACAAATATGGCAAACTGCTAATTTTGGCTAAAAAAAATATTAGGTGTCCTGCTTGATTAAGTGAATTCTTAGCAACATCTTAGCTTTGTGCTGTTTAGTGAAACTGCCAGTGCTCTTCCAAAAGTTGTTTTTCCAAACTGTAATTTTTAATTTGGTAGGTGGTGAAAGTAATCATATCAACTGTATTTAATTAGGGTAATTTAATTAAATGCTCATCCCAGCAAACCAGCCTGGACTGATCCTCTCCCTCCCCAAGTCACATGTCCCTGTTCTAGTAGAATAATCTAGTTCAATGCAGAACATTTTTCTTGTACCAAGGCTTGTTTCAAAGGATTAAACATCTTGCTCTGTTTCAACAGTTAAGATGCTCCTAATAAATATAGTAGCTATGCCTGACATGACAAAAAACAGGACTTGAAACTTATTCGAATCTAATAACACATGTACCCAGCAAATAATTTACAGTTTCCTTTCTTGGCATGAAGAATAATCAGAGAGGCAAGTAACTAGCTCTAGACATCAAGGAATAGGTAAACAGTACGTTCCTAGTTCATGGATGATCAATTGCAGCTAGGCCACTGGCATTGCTTTGCAACATGCAAAGGAGGTAAGCGGTTTCTCTGCAATTCTGTATCCCCTTAATAAAAAGGTTTAGGAATTGCTGCTCTTTTAGAGACGAAAACCATGTTCTGTTACTTAGGGAAAGTCATTATGTTTGTAATAAAAGGAAAAGCAAAGCCTAATTTACACATTTTTGATTATTAGATGCACAGGGAGGCCCAAAACTCTGTGTTCAACGTGACTTTCTGCCCCAAAGTTGATGATTGTGTGAATCAGACCCATCTCTGTTGGACATTAAGAAAAGAGTGTTCAGGAGGAGAAAATAAATGCCTTGTTTATGTTAGTATGACACATTATAAAGCTAAGTGTATTGTGTACAGCCACTTTTTATACCCTCAAGAAAACAGGTTTGAGGATATCTTATTTAAGCTGCTAGGATCTTTTGATCAGCCTCGGCATTCCTAGAACAAACTGCTTCTAAGGATGCTCCAGATTTTCTTCTAACAGTAATGGCAGATGGGTAAGGATAATGCTGTCCTAGTTCATCAAGGATGCAATTCATATTATGGCTGGAATTACATCAGACCACTCTTTTTTTTTTTAATGATTGCAGTATATTTTCCTTGAAAACATTTGCTAGACCTTGCAGTTTTGCAGGACTTCGAATCTAGGAAATAAGCCATTAAATGTTTGATAATCTCTAGTGTTATCATTTAAAAATGATTTTATTTATTTATTTATTTATTTAAAAGATTTGTATGGCCACCCATCTTAAGAAAGCAACTCTGAGCAGCTCTCAACAGCAATGACCATACACTTAAGGAAATTATATGTGGCAAACTAGTAAGGTTAATATAGCTGTAATTTTGTATTCTTAATCTTAATTTTTATTATTATCTGGAAAATGAATATTCTTTTTGCTAGCTCTTACTTTTTTAAAATACAGTGCAACCAAGTTAAGTGTTGGCAGCACTGTTTATAATGCAGCACAGACAACATACAACCAACAGACAATGTATGACTAAAAGCTAGAGGACTGCAACAATCATAAGCATTGTTCTCAGAAACCTGCATCTGTACTTCCTTTGTGCTCTATGCATGGGTTAATAATTCATCTTAAAATACTGCCCAGCAAACCACAACAACCTCTTAAGTGGGAAATACACACAAATATCAGTGATCACTGTGTGGTAGGAGACATTGTCTTTGATAGTGACCTTAAGTGGTTCTAAACACTTAATTGAAGATTACAAGGGAAATCTGTGTGTAGATCTATGTAATTTTCCTTTCCTCAAAGCAGAAAGGTATTTTTGATTTGGAACTGAACATGGCACATGGGGGATAAGGCAGAATACCCACCCCCCTTTTTTTTCCTCTCATGTCATATTATTAGTCTGAATTGCACTTCCTCCACAAGCTTCTTTATGCTGCAGGAGGAAAACACAGGGAACAATCTTTCCATATTTAACAAAGCATTATTTGGTTTTGCAGCCACAACACTTTCTCATCAAGCAGCCAAGAATTGGAGGTGAGACCAGAAACTATTTTGCTATGTGCTAAAATCACCAAATATTACTTTTCAGAACAAAAGTTTTCATAGTCATACCCTATCCTGATATTCTCCTGGGCACATTTAGCAATATTAGCTCAGCCTGATACTTTGAATTATTATTAGAACCTTTAAAACAGTGTTTCTCAACCTCAGCAACTTTAAGATGTGTGGACTTCAACTCCCAGAATTCCCCTGCCAGCACTGGCCAGGGAATTCTGGGAGCTGAAGTCCACACATCTTAAAGTTGCCAAGTTTGAAAAACACTGCTTTAAAACGATTGAGAAGAATATTTCACTTTTATTCATTGAAATAATAACACTATTTATTAAAAAGTGAAAAATAAATTTTTAATTTTTAATCTTTTTCTTTTACTTTACATGCCTTTTGCAATATAATTTTACTTAAAGAGGATATATGAAGCCTCCTGGTGAAAAGGGATGTATATATTAAAGTCTTTGTAAAGGCTGATTTTTCAATCCCACTAGACACTAAGTCAGGTTTGGCATGGTGGCAAGTTTCAACTCCAAAACAGACATTTAGGCTAGATCTCTGTTTTAAGGGCCAAATCCATCAGCATTCAAAGTCAGACAGGCAGTGCTGTAGAATCCATGTTTGTTTAATTTGGCTTCTTTTGTTTCTCTGAGACAAGGCACTCTTGGAATGCTGGTGTGCCTGCAGCTTATCCTTCTGGGCCATGCTAAGTCTAGGAGGCCAGCAGGCAGGCAGGCCGTACATCAGTGGCAAATAAGGAGGACTTATTTGCCACTGATTAGCAAGGGCAAGCTACACTTAACAAGATTAGCAAGGGCAGCTACATGTTCAACTCTTACATCTCTATGTAGACCTAGGAAGGACTCTTTGAAGCCCAAACAATTGTTACCAGCCAGTTTAAAATCTCAGGTGGGCAGCCTGTGGCATCTGTACCAGAGGGCAAGGGTGCAAATGTGCAGCCCTCCAGATATTGCCGAACTACAAGTCCCATAGCATAGCTCAGGAGTCAGCAAATTTGTTCTGTAGAGGGCTAAATCCTGCTCCTCCCCTGCCTCCACAAGTGCAGCTGGTAAGTCTGCAGGCCAAGGACTGCAGCAACCATTGGGCTGTGCTGGCCCAGCAAGGAGGCCACCCCCGCCCCTCTGCCCCATCCCTCACCCCAGAAGCTCATCTGGGATTTAGGCTCAATGATCTGCCACCCAGCTGCCCATCCATCCTTAGCTCCAGGGCTGTATGAAAACAAGTGACAGGCTGGATTTGGCCCACGTGATGTAGTTTGCCGACCCCTGGCATAGCTGATAGTGAGGAATGTGGGGAGAGGTAATTCAGCAAAAGTATCTGGAGGTTTCAGGTTGTGCCCTAAAAATACTGAGTTAAATATGAGGCATTTTCCTATTTCACTGATCACTGGCAGGTTAAAGCTACAGAGCAAATGATTGTGTGCCATAAATAACTTAAGCACTAGGGTGGTCTTACAATATGCCTATATTCATATGGTATGATGGATGAGTGTTTAGGAAGAAGCCTTTTCAGGAGCAACCAACAATACATATGATTTCCAAGGAGGTCCACCCACGTGCATTTTTAGATCGTATGATTTTTTACAAGCCTCTGCTGCTTTTCCTTTATTTTTGCTGTTAATTGATAGTTTCATTATCTCTTTTTCAAACTATATGGATTTTATCTGTGGGTTTATTGCTTGTTGTGTCTTAAGGGCTATTAGGAGAAGGAACTTGCAAGTCTTTAAGAAAAACGAACAAAGAAAGCACAAATAGCTGTTTTCCATGTAGCTTTTTCACCAATGACTAATTACCCATTAACAAAAGTAGTTTGCATGTGAAGTAGTATAGTATATAGGCTCATGTGTACATAAGTATATATATATGAAGGGAGAGAAATAAAGTATGTATGTATATATATATATATATATATATATATAGTATCAGACTATGTTGATAGTATAGTCTACTAGCTATTTTTAAAAACAAACAAACATGGGGGCTTCAGTTGATAGAAACTGCTGAGCCCAATTTCAGATTCCAGAGGGAAGGGGACAAAGATTAAAAGGATGAAGACTTTTTAATCAAATCCAATTTACACGGTAGAAATATTGCTTCATAAAGATAACAGCCAATGGGACTGAAAATAATGGGATTGTAGCCCAGCAGGGACTGAAAATAATGGGATTGTAGCCCAGCACCTCTAAAAGGCATCCTAGCCAGCCAGATCCCTAAGGATGCCTTAATGAATAATGCGCCATTGCAAACCTTCTTTAGTCTGTGGAGTCCTTGGTGCTTGCTGAGCCTTGTTGTTTTCTTGCAGATGTTTAATTGCCAGACTAGGCAACATCTTCAGTGCGAAAAGGGAGTGGGCCTTACTCTCTGTTTATATACCGTAGTGTGTCCAGCTTGTGGTGGCAGAGGTGTTGTTCTCACAAGTTGGACAAACTACAGTATATAAACAGAGAGCACGGCCCACTCCCTTTTCGCACTGAAGATGTTGCCTAGTCTGGCAATTAAACGTCCGCAAGAAAACAACAAGGCTCAGCAAGCACCAAGGACTCTACAGTTGAACCCTGAGCTACAAATATTCGCTTCAGTTGGTACTTCTTTAGTCTCTCAGCTCACTGTATAGGACTTGTAAATTCACTTTCCCATAACATAGCAATCAAAGCTATTTTAACAGCCAAAGCTTCATTTATGTTTCAAACAGATATACAGCATGCAAATGTTGCATTTTTCTACATTTCTAACTGTAGAAAAATCATACTGACTAATGAAAGGGTATGAAGCCTGCTCCTGAATGCTTCCATACAAGAAGCATTTAAAAAGCAAGCAGCATTTACCGGATAGCAAAATGGTCAGCTTACATTGGCTGAAACGAATAAAAGAAGCTGTTGAAAAGAAACAAATGGGCCAAGGTGCAAAGCTATGAAAAGGACTGATGCCCTTGAAGATTAGCCTTGCTTGGTGAGGCTGATTGTCTGCTGAATTTAACCTTCGCTGTTACATCAGCACAGGCCTCTCTTTTTGCCTGTCCAGTTTCTCCTTCCCCTTGCCTCATCTCAGTTTTGTCCTGCTGCTTCTTTTACCTTTTCTCTCCATTGCAGCTACCCCCTACCCATATCCCATCTCCCTCCCTTTCCTTCTCTTCTTCCTTTGCTATTTCTGATGGAAGGAGGAAGGGAATGTGTTGGATGTACTTGTAGGAAATTGTAGAAGGAGAGGTGGACTTATTTACAGTAGCAAAAAATCAGGGTCTGGTAGCACCTTTTTCGACTAACACATTTTAATAAAAAGCATAGCTTTCATGAGCTGCAACTGATTTCCTCAATGCACAGAGTGTCTATATCCATATGTCTACTATATTTGCATCTATAAACACAGAGATGCATATCAGTCTAGTCACTGATGGGCAATGTTGGGCTTCTGGGTTTAGCGATTGTGGTCTAGGCAACAGGTTTCCTGATATTCCACTGGCAACTGTGGCATGCGTAGCAGACTACTTTGCTCTGAAGATGCCAGGCAGAGATGCTGGCAAAACATCAGGGAATCTGTTCTTTAGACCATGACCACTAAACCCTGAAGCCCAACATTGCCCAATAGATAATGGCCATGAAAGCCTACAGCAGTGTAGTCTAGTCATTCTTTGCATCTGAGGAAGTGAGCTGCAGCTAGCAAAGGTTTATGCCTTTTAATTAACTTCGTTAGTCAGAAAAGGTACTACCAGATTCCTTCCGATCTTGTGTATGAGAGAGTGGTTGTCATTTACAGGTAGATCAATTTTATAAATGGGACACCTCATTTTGCAGACAGCTGTAATCTGTATTCAATTAATATAAATACGTTAATTTTCCTGGCCCTGTCCTTGTTTTAGAACATGGCTTCTGGGCAGAATGACACAAGTGGGATACACACACTTATTAATATTATTATTATTAAAAATAATAAAAATAACTAAACCTTTGCACTGGCGTTTCATGACCACTAGAGGCCCTGCAAGTACTTTATGATAAGTCACTTGAAATGTCAACCCAACTATACATACTTCAGAACAAAGACACGGACACAAAGCTATTTTGTTTTTCCTCTGCTGCACTAAGAATAATTCTTTATCCAACATGTAACTCTCTCTTAGCAGTCAGTTGTCTTGTGTTACCACAGAAGGGCAAAAAAATGACACTCAAGGAGGGCTATACATGTTAGCTTGCTTTATGTTCTGTTCAGATAGAAAGAGAAGCTGAACTTCAGCACAAACATTCTTCCTTTTAAATTGAATGACTGCAGGAAAATAATAAGCACCTGCTGGATAACACCTAGAGGGGCACTGAGGATCTTTCAACTTACCAGTTCATAACAGAACAGGGAAATCAAATAGGAAGCAGCTGACAGCCCTTCTTAGCACTCTTTTGCTGCAACAGGAGGAAAAGTCAGGCCTATGATATAGTCGTATACTTTATTGATTAGTCAACTGACCATATCAAAACATAGGCATCAGCCACAGTAAGATACAATAAAACAAAATACAGTAAGGTACAATAAAATAAAATGAAATAGGCTACGGTGAGATAAGATAGATAAAATAACAGTAAGGTAAGATAAAGTAAGGATAAAAAGTAAGAAAAAATAGTATAAGATAAAAAACAGCACAGAGGTGTATAATAAAATGAATATTAAACTTGAATTCATCACCTTTGCATGCAGCCCCAAAGAGTTCTATAAAATGGGTTCTCTGTTGGACAGCCTTGACTATAAACTTAACAGTTCTAGTGACTACATATATATTTGTGCCTTGAAGAAAATAAGATAATCTCTTGTTGGAGTCCCAACATATGGTTCTGTCAAGTAGTGTCTGAAGGTACTGAGCCCTTGCTGGGGCATATAATTGACAGATAAACATGACATGTGCAATGTCTTCTGATGCTCCACAAACACTTGTTCTCTCAGAATATGGCACTTGGTGGAATTGTCTGTATTTGACTGTAGAATCTGACTGCTCAGATCTTGCTCTGAGGTATACAAAATGACACTTCGAATCTAGCCTGAATTATATTTGGAAGCCCAGCACCTCCCTAAACATAGGCGTTCCATACCATGTACACAGGTCCACAAAAGCCAAGCTATAGACAATTACTGCTCCATGCATTACTGATGCCCTGAAGTTTCTGATAAGTTGAAAATATGACTATTATTAAGTAGTGGGGCAGGCAACAAACAATTGCAACAGAATGGAATCAAGGTTAGATCTGAGATTTTGAAAGCCTGCCTTTATTTATTTATTTATTTACTTACTTACTTACTTTTATTCTGCCTTTATTATTTTTATAAATAAATCAAGGCGACGAACATCCCTAATACTCCTTCGTCTTCCTATTTTCCCCACAACAACAACCCTGTGAGGTGAGTTGGGCAGAGAGAGAGTGACTGGCCCAAGGTCACTCAACTGGCTTCCATGGCTAAGGTGGGACTAGAACTCTCATTCTCCTGGTTTCTAGCCCAGCACCTTAACCACTAGACCAAACTGGCTCTGCCAGTCTTATCTGATATAATTTGCACAGTCTGTCTGTATGGATAAATGCTAGAACTCAGCATGATGAAATAAGCTGACAAAGTTAACAAGCTGAGGAGTTCCTGGCCCAAACATCCATTCTGCTCTGGGAAAGAGTGATGTGCAGTAGATTCTCCACTGGAGCTGTCAGAAATTGCTCAAGTCTCCATTGACTGTGCTACTTGAAAGTAGAGCTGGGCTGACACTTCTGATCGATCAGTTTCTTATACATTGTATGCCCAAGCTAAGATACTAATCCCTAAAAAAGAGAGGCAAAATAGCCTTAGTTATGTGGATAGCTGCAAAATGTAGAAAGGACTATAGTAACCTAAACAGAAAGAAATACAATGCATCTCACCATAGTGGAGGAGACAATGACAAACTTGAGAGTTACTTGGATAGATAGCTTCAAGGCCCCTGCTCTCCCTTCTTGCACTCTTTATTTTCTCTTGGATTTTTATTTCTTAATTTCCCAGGAGCATCTTTTCTCTGGACATTTTGTCTATGAGCAAAAGTCTGTAAAGGCTTTAAAAAATTATTTACAGTTTAAAAAGTGGGGGGGGGGGGAATCAATTTAATCACTTGTTGAAATTAAGGGAATCCAATAGCCCACCAAAGTTTTCCCTCCCAGATGCAGCCAAGTAACTCTTATCCGCATGTTCAGAGTACAAATCATCCTACAAATAGTGGGGAGCATATGTGACATAAGTTGATTGTCCACGGTGCCTGTCCTGGAGCATGCCCAACAAAGAATAAGCCATGCTTCTTTCCTTTATAGATACCTGGTCCATTCACTATACTGAGTTATGATATGGTATACTTGGTTTTGGCTTAGTGAGCATTGTGAATACTGTAATTTAAAAACCATGGTATGATTTGGTGATTATGCAACCCATGCTGATTTATTCCATCAACTATGGTTAATAGATGGCTTAGTGTGATGTAGTTTTACATCTTGAAGGTGTTTTGGCTGAGTTATAACAAAAAATTAGCTAAATTACAAGCATTAAAACAAGACTCAATCAACTAAATCTCTTAAACTGTGTACAACACACTTCCGTGGTTAATTGAACCATAGTTTAGTAAATTGCCTGCATTTCGCACATAAAACACTAGTTGAGTTCTTATAACCCATTAGGGTTTCTGCTGTCATCACTATATTTTAGTCAAGCATGTTGTACAAATCCAGCCTTATAAATTCAGTATCGCTTGTTCAGTATAATAGCCAGCAAACACCTTTTTTTTCCCTGGCTCCATTTTAAAAAAAGCAGCAGCTGGCTATAACCAATATACTCCTACACATAAACAGACAGGATGCCTGAACTTGTCTGATCTCACCACTACCCTGATTTATTTTTCCAGCACTTATATCAGTCTTTCTCACCTGGTGCCCTAGCTAGGAATTCTGGTAGTTTATGAATTCCAATATATAGAAAGACACCAGATTATAGAACTTTTATCTAGCTATTCTACCATAAAAATCAAGACAGCTATCCATAGTCGATTAAGAATAAAATACACCAAGAAGAATGATGTTGGCAATGGCTGCCCTCTGGTTAACCATGAGTAGGGCTTGCTGCAGGAGCAGTCCCAAGATGCAACTCTGCTCTGCCTGAGGCAAACAATGTCCATATAGTCCACTCCTCTCCTGCTTGAAGCAATCAGAAGTAGTAATGGCTGTCTGAGATTTCCCTTTTAATCTGCTTGCAAGTGCAAGGGGGAGGTGATGATGACTTGTTCAAAGTACCTTGCCCAGTTGCAGCGAGCAGGCAAGCCCAGAGAGAGAACATTGAGATGGAACCAGGAGGAACAGAAGGGGCAGAGATACAGTACGATGCAGACCTGAGTTCTGTTCCAGACCTGAGATGCTCATCATGAGCCAACAAGGGAGTTCCAGCCAAGCAACTGTCCTACCTTGCAGGAGTGGCATTGCTGAAAGAGCCTGCATTGTGAAAGGAAGTGCAACAGCTCCAGCCAGCTGAAGCAAGTACTTAGAGGAAAGCAGTTCAAGAAGAGTTTGAGGCTCTGCAACACAACAACACTTGGACATTCACTAAGTTACCTGTTGGCAAAAAGGCAAAGGCAATTGGTTGCAAATGTGTCTTTAAGGCCAAACAGAATGAGAAGGGAGAAGTCCAAAGATACAAAGCTAGACTGGTAGCCAAGGGCTATTCACAAAACTATTGGGAAGATTACGACCAAACTTTTGCACCTGTTGTGACCCACACAACAATACGACTTCTTTTAAGTCTAGCTGCAAGTAGAAACATGCAAGTGGAACATATAGACATTAAAACAGCATTCTTGCATGGTGAAATTCAGGAGGAGTTGTATATGCAACAACCTGAAGCGTTCACTGATCCAAAGAACAGGCATTTAGTGTGTAGGCTTCAGAAGGGGATCTATGGGCTGAAACAAGCAGCAAGGGCCTGGAATGTGAAATTAAACCAGATGCTAATAAAGCAGTTTCACTCAGGGCAAAGCTGAGTTTTACTTTACTTTACACACAAGAATGGCAGAGATGTGTTCATTCTGACATTCGTGGATGATTTGATTCTCTGTTATGAGGATCAAAGGGACATTGATGAAATTGTATCCAATTTGAACAAAGAAGTACAGGTGAAACGTCTTGGGAAGGTGAGCTACTACTTGGGGATACGAATTGACAGAGAAGAGGATGGAAGTTTTCTCCTTAGTCAGAGGCAAAAGATTCTAGAGTTATTGGAGAGCCTGGGGCTAGAAGATGCAAAAACAAGGCCAACTCCAATGGAAACAGACTTTCACAAAGTTAAAGACACTAGTAAACTGTTGCCTCAGAACAATGGCTACAGAGAGGCCATTGGGAAGCTGTTATATCTATCAACCACAACAAGGCCAGATATTTCAACTGCAGTGGGGATCCTCTGCAGAAAAACCAGCATACCCACCCAAAGGGACTGGTCAGGCATTAAGCGGGTGGCAAGATACCTGAAGGGGACTGCAGACCTGAAGCTTAAGCTGCCAGCAACTGATTCTCCTGAACTAGTGGGGTATACCAATGCAGATTGGGCAGAAGATGCAACTAATTGTAAATCCACGAGTGGGAATGTTTTTTTGTTTGGGGGAGGGGCCGTGAACTGGGCTAGCCGCAAGCAGACTATACGGGCATGCTCAACTACTGAAGATTATGTCTCAGTGGCTGAGACATGTGCAGAGGCACAATGGCTCAAGTATCTACTTAAGGATTTGGGGGTTAGTGTTCCTGCTCCAACAAGAGTCTTTGAGGACAATCAAGGTTGTATAAGACTTATCAAAGAAGGTGGGAGGGCGGACCAAGCACCTTTGTGTGTTCATTACCACACGATTAGAGAGGCACAGGAGGCAGGACTAATAAATTTGGAGTATTGTCCCTCAGAAAGCATGATCGCAGACATCCTGACAAAGCTACTTGCAGAGGATGTCTATCAAGGCCTACGAAGTGAGTTAAATCTTGCGTAGGCATGATGCATGAATCTGATTTGAGAAGGGGTGTTGGAGATGTTAACAAATCAGCATGCCTCATTTAGCATATGTATGTGCAAGGAAGCTGTTTGTTGCCACTCCCACTTCCTCTCTCTCTCTTCCTCCTCCTTCCACCGACCGAGGAGGCAGCATGCATACTGCTCTCTCTCCCTCCATTATGGCCACATGTTTGGGCCTTGAAGAAGGATTTTTCCATTTTCTGCATGCAGCTCTTAGCAGCTATGAGGGCTAAGAGTTCATTAAGTTTAGGGAACAGAAGAAACAAAGAATTTTCGTTTTTCCACTAAAGATGGATGTAACTGAACCAAGAATAAAACCAGTAAGACTCTTTTTACTTTTAAACCTGCTTTGTCTAAGCAAGTGATTCTTTATGCTTGGGAGGGCTGAGTGTGTAACCTGTATTTCTCTGATGTGCTCATTAAAGCTATTTAAGATATAATCTTTTTCTGTGTGCAGCTTCTCCGCTGTGTTAAGCTCTGCTCCATTCAGTGGCCCTAGCTATCCACTAATGGCTTCATTTTCAACCTTTTAAGAATATGGTATTCTCATTCTTATCAAAGAGAGATGGGGGAGGAGAGGAAGAGATTCAACCATCAGCATGGCATTAAATGATGTGTGAAGCAAACATCTCCTTTTATTAATTTGAAACAAGTATAGTAGATAATCTTCTTTGGTATGGATTGCAGCTTACTGGCCCTGGTGCACTTATTTCTCAGTCCTACCTATTTGGATCTAATTTTCATTTAGTATGACAGAGGTAGATTTCTTCTGACAAAACCCATCATAAGAGAAACCGCAGGGGGGAAAAAGGGGGAAATAATTGCCTCCAGAGATTCTGGCCTTTGATGCCTAGACATTAATTTTCCATTTTTGATACAATGAAGGTTTGATTCTCCACACCCCTCTCCCAATGCTTAGGTAGCTTTAAAAAAGAAACCCACACACTAATGTTTAATGCAACTGCACTCTGGAGCTGCAAACCAATTTCAAACTATTTCACAAATTAATAATTGATCCAATTGCATCTGTTGATGGCTAGTTTTGTTAATGTTGTTTGTCAAAATGAACTGGGGGTGGAGGAGAAGGGAAGCAGGAAAACAAAGAGGCAAAGTCAGAATACAGTACTGAATATTTCCTGTACAAACTCTATAAAGAAATGTTCTCCAAGAAAGTGGTTGAAGACATTGGAGACTCCTTAGCTCTTTCCACCATTCCTTTGGGATTTCCATCCTCAGTGGAACTTACAGGCTATAGTGCCTCAGAATTAATCCAGGAATAATTTACTCATTGTCTATATAATGAATTTTTGATTGGTATGTGCTGCATTGCATGAATTATTTGCTGTTCTGCTCCTTGAAATCAATGCTGGACAGCATCTGCTGGAATTTGGAGAAAGTTTTCCACTTAAGCCTCTGAACCTTGCTACCCGCTGCTGGAACCCTTTGTCTTGAACCCTGGACATGACCTGAATCATGCTCTTGCCTATCCTGTCCACAGGTACAAGTGGTTTTGCTGTATCCTGACCCAGGATCATCTGACTATAAAGAAGTAATGTTGCCTGCAAATTTTGGCAGAACCCAGGCTGCCTTCCAGTCCTGCCCAATATTTTTGAAAAACCATTATTATTTTTTTATATTTTGGACTGTTATAGCAGCAGTGCACAATTTGTTTCGAGCTGAGGGCTGAATGTGACCTTTGGATGGCACGCCTGAAACACATTAAACAATTAGTTGGCCAGGGCATAGAAGTGCTGGAGGCCAGAACAAAAGCTAAATTTGATTTAATTTAAATATAATTAAACATAATTAATAAAGTACAATTCAGATTTTTACTCCAGATGTAATTACTTTGCTTCTTTATTGCACTAAAAATGATAATTTGGTGGCAACTTTTGGAGTCACCCCAGGCTCCACCTAAGGCTTTGGGGGACTGCATAGATGTGCTGGAAACACCCTTTTGCCTTACCCCTGACTGTAAAGTTTGCAGAACTGTCAACCAAGTCAATCTGTACTATAGATATTGCAGACTACTGCAATATGCTTTATACAGGGCTGCCTTTCAAGAGTACTTGGAAACTGCAACTGGTCCAGAATGTGGTGGCCAACATGCTTACTGGCTGTCATTTCTGGGAACATATAATACTGATTCTACAGGCCTGCACTGGCTACCAATTGATTTCCAAGTATAATTTAAATTGCTGGTTTTGACCTGAAGTCCTCTGTAGCTTGGCACCGGGGTACCTATGGGACCACCTACTCCACCTAGTGGTGGTCCAACTGATTAGAACTTCCAGGGAGAAGCTACTTATAATCCCACATTTTCAAGAGGTTTGGGGGGCTGATGCTAGAAGGTGCTGCTTCTGGGACAGCCTCCTGATGTGGAGTAAGGCTGGTTTTAACTTAGGCCTGGATGTTTTAATTCTTGTTTTATATACAGTATACTGTAAGTTGCCTAAGAGTTGCTTTGATTGTTACAGGTTAGAAGTTTGTTCAATTAATAAAATAAATAAATAAATAGACTAGCAAAACACCCTCAGTGGATTTTTCCTGAAATAATTTACTTTATTCTACATAGAGGAAAACTGGTTTTGTTATAAATCAGGATTTTTGTTTTGTATTATTTTGTATTGTATTGTTTTGTTAAAACAAAGTGCTCATGTTGTGCTGAAGCTATGAGAAATGGGGACTTCACATGCCAGGATAAACCTACTGGATATTTGAAGATATCAATAGGAACCAATCTCAGATGTGAGGTCAAATGCCTTTCCTCTACTGTCAGTTTTGGAGGAAAGCCATTCTTCTCCTCTGAATCAAAATGTTTTTAAGTTTTGTAAGGAGACTCCTGCTACAGTTCTGTTGTCCTTGAGCAGTGTTTCTCAACCGTAGCCATTTTAAGATGTGTGGTCTTCAACTCCCAGCCAACAATGCTGGTTGGGGTATTCTGGGAGTTGAAGTCCACACATCTTAAAATGGCTAAGGTTGAGAAACACTGTCCTTGAGGATAGCCTGTTTTTGCACTGAAGCATATTCTTTCTTCACTGTGCCTGTTGGCTCCTAGGCTCAACTCAGCAGCAGTGAAGCTTCTCTCCCCTGACTCAAGGCTATCTTCTTTTTGGAGTTCTTTGTGAATGCATTAATTAGAATGTGTCTTCTTTAATTTCCCTCCTACCACAAACACAGTCCATCTGGTATATGTTGCCTTGGTCACAACTAATGGGAAAGGTGCCTGGTGCAGAAGTGCCAGCAGATTATGATGCTACCATTACAAATCACAGGGACTTGGAATTCAAGCAAAGGTTTGACAGAGTCTACTGGAGTGGGAAGCTATAATACATTTAAACTAATTAATTAATAAATAATGATGATGTGGCCAGGAAATACTGACATTTTTTAAATAAGGACCTTCCTTTGCTTAGCTGCTGCTTATAATAACCTCAAGGGTTGTTGGGTTTTTTTGTTTGTGTGTGTGTGTGTGTGTGTGTGTAAACATAGGTGAGAGATTGTAGGGCAACTGGGAAAGTAATGGAAGGGAGATAAGACATAAGCAATCAAGAGATTGTTGTTGTTTATTCGTTTAGTCGCTTCCGACTCTTCGTGACTTCATGGACCAGCCCACGCCAGAGCTTCCTGTCGGTCGTCAACACCCCCAGCTCCCCCAGGGACGAGTCCGTCACCTCTAGAATATCATCCATCCACCTTGCCCTTGGTCGGCCCCTCTTCCTTTTGCCCTCCACTCTCCCTAGCATCAGCATCTTCTCCAGGGTGTCCTGTCTTCTCATTATGTGGCCAAAGTATTTCAGTTTTGCCTTTAATATCATTCCCTCAAGTGAGCAGTCTGGCTTTATTTCCTGGAGGATGGACTGGTTGGATCTTCTTGCAGTCCAAGGCACTCTCAGAATTTTCCTCCAACACCACAGTTCCAAAGCATCTATCTTCCTTCGCTCAGCCTTCCTTATAATCAAGAGATAGAAGGGGAATTCATTGGTAGCTTATCTTATAAACAGTAGCATGGCCCAGATGACAAGAAATGTGGGAAGAAGCATATCAAATCATTCAAAGAGACTCTGCCTTAAATAAACTCACTGTACATGGAAATTGAACATTCCTCCTGCAGTTTCCAAGAATTTGTGTTTACTAGCATTAAAGATACCTTACTGAAGTCTGTAAATTCTTGCTTCTTGATCTTGCCCAGATGTGGGGACTTGACACCACCAGATAAATGCATTCACAGGCACATACAGCAATATATGGATTAGGGGTATGTTTATAGGAATACTAGCAATTTACTTGGTTCTATTTTTGTATGGAGTGGGGAAAGAAAGAGGATTGTTGTTATTTCATAATAGGGGGATTGTATCTTGGGGCAGGACAGCCATCTGTAGGCCAGATTGGATGGAGAGAGGGTGAGCACTGATTGCTTGACAGTATTCCCTACAAGCTCTGCACCTGCAAATAGACAGACATTGCATTTTAAGGTTAGAAGAGATCTGCAAGTAGTGAAGCCAAGAAGGAAAAACTGCAGTTGTTTTTAAAGTGTGTTGTGCAGAATTGGAAGATGGAAAAGCTGGTATTTAGAAAGAGCCTAAGAGCCTCCGAGTTTTGCAAATCTATTAACTATTTGTGTCAATGCCATCAATAATCAAATTGTGTCATAAAGCATTAAGTTATGACATACACTGATCTCTTAAATCAGTGTTTTTCAAACTTGGCAACTTTAAGATGTGTGGACTTCAGCTCCCAGAATTCCCCAGCTAGCATGCTGGCTGGAGAATTCTGGGAGTCAAAGTCCGCACATCTTAAAGTTGCCAAGTTTGAAAAACACTGTTTTAAGTCAAGTAAAATAAAAGTGAGTAATGTGCTATGGTTAGGAGAGGGAAACAAAAGAGATCTTGTTGGTATTTAAATCAAAGAAAAATACTGTAGTTCCAGCTATGCAACACTGAATAGAAGACGTGGCAAATTTTATTTAGTTCATTTGGCTTTGTAGGTGGTCTTTTCTCCCGATATAATTGTCTTTGCCAAGACCTGCCATTAATTGTGGTGTGCTCCCTCCCTCTTGTTATTGTTCATTCAGTTTCTGGGCCTGCTCTAGCTTCTATAGGAATTCTGTTCTTTAAAGACTTTACTCTAAGATCACTCAAGCCAGAATTTTTCCTCAAGTTATATGCTGAACTGCCTTTTCCTATTTGCCTCTGCAGTATTTACACTCCTGTATTTCTTTTTTATTTTTACCTGCAGAGCAAGAGCTGGTTAACCACCTTTTCTCACAATATCGTATGGAACTGTGGGCCTTGTTCCCAACCTCAAAAATGTGAGATCACATGAATACATTCTACCTATATCCCTCAGCACTTTTTATAAAAGGGGTGAATAGAACTCTCATTAAAGTCAGTCTAAAGATTATTAATGGCAGCTGATTCAAGTTCAGGCAACCCCGCATCTACTCCGTCTTTAAATCCTTTTCTACAGAAAAAAAGTCTGGAAAGCTTCAGAGAGCTCAGATTCTTCCCTGTTATTTGTTGCTGTTTGGTCAATGCAGAGCAATTTACTTTTTCTTCCTCTTTTTTTAAAACTAAAATCAGAGTAGCATGTGCACATCAAAAACATAATGAAAACTTACAAAAATTAAAGCGCGTGGGCAGAAACCATGGGAGATAGACACTTGCTCAAGTAACCAGCCCTATGCCATGTAGGGCTTTATAGGTAATAACCAGCACCTTGAATCGCACCCAGAAGCAAACTGGCAACCAGTGCAGCTTGCAAAGCAGGGGTGTCACATGGGCATTCTAAGGTATGCCCATCACAGCCTGTACCAGTTCATTCTGGAGCAGTTGAAGCTTCTGAATGGTCTTCAAGGGCAGCCTCATAGAGAGTGTATTGCAGCCTGATTCTACTCAGGCAAATTTAGTTCATTAATTCATTGAGTGCAGCTCCTCAAAGTATTAACCCAGTTTTCTTTCCTGTGTCTGCAAATCCAAACCCAGCTATAAAATGTCCACTGATATAACCACTTAAAGCTAGTAATTTCAGAATGAGCTCATTACATTTGTTGACTTTATACAGTTAATGTATATATGGAAAGCAATCTGATGGACTGAAAGCCATGGACTTCACAAGGGAAAAGACCCTGTTGTACAAGCTCAGAAACACCAGTGGTCTTGAGGACCTTCTAACACATCCTGCTTTGAAATATTTTAACACTGAAAGACCCACCAGACATTTGTTGATTCCTCATAGGCAAAGTCTTAAAGTTATCACCTCATTACTAAGGATCTTACTCAAGCTTCAACTGTGTGCCAAGCCTAGAGAGATTATGTAGTGTCTGGCTAGTGAATTTATTGTGGAGACTACATTTTAAGTTACATGCGAAGCAGATGATTGTGAAACTGTAAAGTGGTGAAAGGGTCACAAGGAAGGCAGCAGTGAGACTATTTGAAAGTTATATGACCCATCTTAATATTCCACTTTTCATTCTCAACTATGAATGGTGATATTATTTTTATGTTCTCATAAGGAAGTAGGGATTGTAATTTTCTTTTAGCAGCAATAAGATAGTAGAACTCTTCATACATGGTTTAAGAACTCTGCCAGTTGTGGAAGCATACACTAAAAGTTTTATCTATGGTATGATCAGTGGTGTGCTGGAGCCAGCTTGTACTGGCTCGCAAGAACCAATTGTTAAATTTTCTGGAATTTTGTGAGCCAGCTGAGAGTAGAGCTGAGCCACAATGCTGAGCTCACCAATGAGCTGTTTGGAGGCTGGCGGCACAGCACATTGACAGCAATGGAGCTGGCAGAGTCAGTTGTTAAACATTTACCAACACACCACTGGCTACGATGCATGCGTGGCACTCTTGTGAACACTTGCTTCCGTATTCACATTAGTCAGTGAGACAGTTCTGAGCATACATAAAGGGCGGTCCCCCTTAATTTAATAAAACTTAAGAGAACCAACTGAAAGCAGGGAAGCTCTTCATTCCTTGAAACCATTGCAATATCAATCATGATAGAGTTGTCTAGACCACAGTCACTAAGCCCTGAAGCCCAACACTGCCCACTGATAGAGTTTCATTGGATGTTGTAACAGTCAGGTGCACTTGGGCAGATATCTTCCACTGACTCTTAAGAAAGTATTCCCCAAAACAATGGAGAAATTAAATGAATTTCCATTTATTTTTGCTGTTCTGTTTGCTTATACCCATTTTGAACTAATTAGCATTGTAACATATTACCAGCAGAATTTGCCTAACCTCCTAGCCCAAATGCCAGGAGGAACAGCCAGGTCTTCCAAGGCTTATAAAAGGCTAACAAGATCTCAGGGCCATCAGATCTCTGGGGGGATTTATTTATTTATTTAATTTATAGAGCTGCCCATCTCACTTTTACATGACTCTAGGGATGCTGTTCCACAGGGCAGGTGCTGCCACAAAGGGCACGAATCAAGGGTCCAACCAGATGGCATTGTTGATGGGAACCCAGAACATGCCCTCCCTGCTAGACCAATGAGTCTCCCTCTACTTGATGAAGAACCTGCAAAAAATGACATCCAATGCCTCGCATAAGCTATTGCCAGTCCCAGAGCAACACAAAGTCTTTTCACCTCCGCTTCACACAAAAAGGAAATGCAATAAACTGCCAGTGCTACTTCCCCCATTAAGTATCTTTTCAATATTGTTGGGTGCCCAGTTATTTGCAAAAAAATGAAAAATAAATGAAAACCACCCCCTGAGCTTTGGAAAGGGTGAAGCTGCCTGGCTAAAAAACCGTTATTTGTCCTGTGTTAAAAATCCCACTGACAGCTGTGAAAGTGGCATGAAATCTTCAGTCATCACTTTTGTGGCAGTATGGTGTTCTCTGCGTCTCTAAATATGACCATAAAATGCAGCAGGGGCTGATGTGAGGGGAAAGGAGAAAGAATTTCTAAAGTGTTGTGTGCTTTTCAGGCTACAGGAACTAGAGCTAATTTTAAGGGCACTTTCCCACTGCCATGATTTCCATTCCACTGGAGTAACCCCAGTGCCTTTGCCCTCCTTGCTCCACGCAAAAGGCAAAGAAAAGAAATGGAAGAAACCCAAGCAGCCTTTGTATGCCCATGTTCCCCTGTTGAAAAGGAGGGAGAACCAAACAAGTCTGTTAAAAATGGCTTTTATGGTTTTAGTATACAACCAAAGAAAACAAAGGATATAGCATTCCAAAGTACCAAAACAAGAACAACCCACCAACCAAGCATAAAACTAGAAGAAAAAAATACACATATACAGAATAACCAAACTTAAATTAGAAAAATAAAAAATAACACAGAAAACAGTTTTGTATAATTAAAAAGATTGATTGATTATGTGCCACCAAGTCAGTGCTGACTCTTAGCAGCCACACAGATAGATTTACTCCTTGATGATCTGTCCCTAACCTGGCCTTCCAGGTCGTCCAGCAGTGCACCCATTGCTACTGTGACTGAGTCCATCCACTTTGCTGCTGGTTGTCCTCTTCAAATATTACAGCTCAGTTTTCAAACAATAGACTGAACCTCTATCACGTAGAACCGTATTATCCAGTTTTTCCATTACACCAGTAAAGGTCAGTGCAAAGGCTGAGACTCCATACATTTCATTTAACATCTGGCTTACTAGTGTCTTTCCAAGAACATATTACAATTTTTTTTGCAACAATCCAGACATGATAGATCCAAAGTTCATAAATAGATAAATTCCAAATTTGACATACTGACATCTTTAATTCTTAACTCCCTTGCTTAAAATTTAGTAACAATTTTAGGAATACTCAGCCAATGTGGAACATACTCAAATCATACGTGTTAATATAGTCTCAAATATATTACATCCCCAACGTAGAAAGGGAGATAACATAACCTGCTTGAACATCAGCTCATGTGTCCAGTAAACCTAGAAAAAATGTAGTTGAGGCAGTCTTACTTTAAGCTCACAACATAGTTAATATTCTTTAAAACTTGAGACCATTGACTTAGTAAAAGTGGATATTCCAATTATTTATTCTATATTTCTTGTACATTTTCAGTATTCAGTTTTCAGTTCCTCTAAGCTTTGGGTCAGGAGAATTTGTGAATCCTCTCTGGATCAACTGTTTCAATTGTTGAATTGTATCTGGTGTAATTTATTCTATGCTTTATTACTTTTTATGCTTGACTATTTTATAGTTATTGTTTTAATTGTAAACACTACCCTGAGACATTTGTCAAGAGGGTAGCTATATAAATTGACTAAATAAAAATAATTTTTAAAATGTATGTTAGTAAGACTCTTCAGTTGTTAACATAACTAAATTATTGGCTTGGCCTCTAAAAATGGGATTATTTCCTTGACATTTAAGATGGACTAAAAATTGTCAGAGATGTCTGCTATCTCCTCTTATATTTAATTTGGTTTTGGTTCCTCTCCTTGGATAATTTAGAAAAAAATTGAAGAATACAGGTGGCTGGAATTGGAGTTATCAGTTTTTTTTCCTCTAATTTTGTGGACATGTGCAACAATACACATGCATTGTATTCTAGATATACAATAAATTGGAATTAATCTAATATTCTGTCAATTGCTATGGAAATATATAAAACTGGAGTTTTATTTATTATTCATAATCTCTTAGAATAGATGTTCTAAACATGACTGAATTAATTCAACATCAAGATTGGGATATATTTTGTGAGGGATGCTAGTATTATCCCTGCTAAGATATTTTTAAACAAACTGATAAATTACTGATAATTTTTTTTTGTGATGAGACCCCAGGTTCTCCCTTTCCAAACTGCAATTCCCATATGAAAATTGGGGGGTTATTTTTCCAGAAATCCAGTTGTACCACTGAGCATATTTATTTATTTATTTATTTATCAAATTTGTGACTGCCCATCTCCCCCCAAGGAGATTAACTTAATTATTAACTTCCAAGTTGTTTTATGGAATATAAATATGTTTGAATATGAAGCACTCTGGTACAATTGAAAAATACTATTTGGCTCCTTTGAAATCCTCTTAGGTATTTGGTTCTAATTTTAGCAAGAATTTGGCTGTATATCATAGCAGATCTTACTGGGTGTTCTTGTATTGCTATAATCCTTATCAAGGGCTAACCAATCATGTTAATGAGCCTTTTACAACAGGATTGTAATGGTAATGGTTGGGGCTGAAAAAGCCCAATGGGCATGTTCAGTGGGCAGAATGTTTACCTCTTATTGGTAAGAGAAATAGAGACTAAGCAGTGAGGCTGTTGATAGTGAAATGGAGCAATCTGGAAGAGATCATAGACAAATGAAGGGATATATTTCACATTACAAAATTTTATTGTAGATCATATTTTTCCAGTGTGTTTTCCATCAATGTAGTTATGTTTTCTATCAAATTTGGAATATAAGAAATATAGTCCTATATGGCTGGTCTGCTTTTGAATAATTAATTTCCTTTGTTTATTATTCCACAGTGCAATAATTATTAGAGATTGATAGTCGAATAATCAAACCTAGAAGTTACACACTACCCACCCACACAGAATTCTCACACTTTGCTTTAGAAATGACTCAGTAGATGTGTATTAAGCAGTGTGGGTGGATATTCCTAATTTCAGTATTTTTATTATGTTAAATCTATTTTGTGGATACTTGATAATACTGATTTTGATTACTAATTGGATATAATCTACTCCAGAAGAAATCTTGGAAATCAACCAGACACTTCAATGTGAGTTCAGAAATCTTGAATCATATTTTGGCAGATTCTTCAGAGCAACAACAACAACAACAACTTGGTCCTCTGACTCAGAATGCAGCTGTACTAACTCACCTGAAGACCTAGGACTACGTGTAGAAATAATTAAGGAGATGATCTCCAAGAAGTAAACAGCTGGGCTGGGCATGTTCTTTACACAGCTGTCAAATATAAAATTAATATTCGTGTTTGTATTGCATTCTCATATGTAAGAATGTATTCATTTAAAAAGAAGTTAGTCTATTGGGGTTTGAAAATCCTCTTCGACACAAAGATTAATATTACAAGTAGATATACAACTTCTAAATTGGTTTATTTTTGATGGTTCACTCAGTTTCTGCTTACGGGTGGTGATTTGATGTGGGTAAAATAGAATCCATCCAAAAATAAGTATCCTATGTAAAATGGATTTGATGTCAGTACACTATAATTTGTGGTTTATTTGCAGAAGGTATCAGATTCAGTCCTAGACATCAAGGAAAGGCTTTGCAAAAAAACCATGCAAGGTCATTCTCCATTGCTGTAGGGCAGGGGACACAACTTTAATCAGCTTGTGGGGCACATCAGGCTTTGGGTGACATATTGAGTACTGCTCACCAAACATGGGTTGGACTGGAGCCTAGGGTGGGGGTTCAGGAGTTTTAAGGGATGTAATGTGTGTTTTAAAGCACCTGTTCTGCCCCTGAAAGTATCGCAAACACCAAAAATGGGCACATATTTTTGATCACACCCATTCTGAATTGGGGGACTCTGGAGCTACAAAAGGGATCCTGGTGGATCACATGTCCAAAGTTCACATTTGTTTGCACTCCTGCTATAGAATTTACAGCTGTAGAACCTCTATAGCAGGGTTTCTCAACCAGGGAACCAGGGAACCAGTGGAACCCTAGGGTTCTGCGAGAGGTCACTAGGGGTTTCCTGGGAGATCACAATTTATTTTAAAAGTTATTTCAAATTCAGGCAGCTTGACATTAAAGAGGTAAGTTCCATTCTTTATTTTTAGTTTAAGAACATGGTGAATTTTATTTATTTATTTATCAAATTTCTTCATCACCCATCTCCCTCAAAAGAGGGACTCTTTTGAATGCCTGTAGTATGGGCCTACCCATGAAATGAATATAATAATTTTGTAACTTGTGGCCCATATTTGAGCCTGAATGTGCAGAAGTTCCCCAAGGCCTGCAAAATATTTCAAGGGTTCCCCCAAGGTCAAAAGGTTGGGAAAGGCTGCTCTATCATGCAGAACATGGCAGGGATATCTGCAGTAGAAGGCAAGTAAAGTCACCTGCTTCATGACATTTTCACACAACTGATGTAAATTATGGAAATACAGAATAGGATCATGTTACAGGTTGTGTCATCGTCATCGTGGTTTCTCCTGAACTCCTCTGGGGGAAGGGTAGGCAATCTAGTGTCCATGGACACCAAGGGACCACAGGCAGCTTTTCCTGATGTCTGTCAGCCACTTTGTCCATTTAACTTTTAAAAAATGAAATGGGAAGTGTCATACTGGTAAGCAGTTCCCCTCATACCACTTTTTATGGTATAAATGTTTTTATATTGTATTTTAAAATCTTTGTTAGCTGCCCAGAGTTGCATTAATGAGATGGGTGGTTGCATACATTTTTATTTTCAAGGAAACCTATACAGCTCCCTATTTCCATACAGACCTACACTGGTAAGTGTTCCAGCTCAATGCTTTCTTTGAAAGTGTGACTTCCATCTGCAAAAAAATGATAAACACATCTTTACCTCAAAGCAAGGGGAAGGGCTAGAGGAGACAGTTTGAATGTTTTGTGACAGGTCAAATCCACCAGAGCAGACACTCTGTGAGAGCCCCTGTGATATGCTCCCTATATACTGTAGATGTGACAATCATTTTCAAAAAACTGGTTCCTCCTGACAAAAAACAAGCTTCCCCTACAGATGATATATTAGATCAGAATTCTCATCATTCTCAGCCAATGTGCTTACCTAGAACAATGGGAGCTGCAGTTCAACAAATCTAGAGAACGTTGAGTTGGGGAAGGTTGGTATCATGGGTGAGGACATGGTGAGAGCAAGGGGAGGCAAGTAATATCATATGTGTCATGATCTCATCACACAGATGACACAAATTACCTACAGGTAACTAGATCACTGTGGCTTCTACCACGGTGGGTTCAGATGATATGAAGTAATGAATGACTTGGTATATGGCAGCTTCCTATGTTCATTTGCTTGTTTTCTTAGCCCATTATAGATTCAAGACATGAAGAAAAATGAACATTTCATCTGGACATGTTTCAGAAAAAGCAGAGATTGTTTCAAGTGGCAATGCCTGAACTTATTTTTCCTTCTGTGACTTGTAGAGTATGGAACTCTGGTTGACTTACCGTTTTTCTTCACTGGTCAGCTTTGTGGATCCTAGTCCTTGCTGTGGCAACACAAGGAGCTGCTCGTATAATAGTGTCTGGTTAAGTCTCCTTGTTTGCTTACATGTTTTGTGACTGATTTGAGGTATAAGAAACAGCACAAATCATTGTCTGGGGACCTGCTGAAGCCAGAGTCATGGGAACAAGACATCAAACTGGACTGGCCAGGCCCTTCCAGTGATCCTATAAATAAGCAATGAAGAATGACTCTCACTCCCCCGCTTCCCATCCCTTTCAAAGATCCCTTTCAATGCTTCCCTCCAGCATTCCAAAGGCTCAATGCTCTGCAACCTGCTTCTTCCCAGTTTAGAACATGCAGATGGATTGGACAGGTCAGAAAAACAGGTCCTTTTAAAAAGTAACTTTTATGGCAAATGGCTAGCTGGTCACTTTCCTCAGGTAACAGAACAACCTGAGGAGGGATGGCAAGATGTTAATTATGAGGTTTAGACTGGATGCAGACTTTTATTCTACAGATGAGAGAATTCTCTAAGTGGAATTATGCTTACAATATTCCCTCTGATAGAAAGAAAAAATTGTAATGCTCTCTTCCTTTGGCTCTTCCCAATGTATTTCTCCCAGTGATACTCAACTCTTCAGAACATCATTTGCAAAAAGAATTCAGTGATTCTGGAGCTGAAAAGTGGTAGGAAACACTCACGTATGAACACATACACACACACACACACTTTCCCAATACAACTTTAAAAATATTGCTTCCATTAAAAGCATGAACAACTCTGGTGCTGGTCCCACTTCTATGTCTTGTGGATGATCTTTCCACCCTTACCTTTTTTCAATGTATTCACTTGGGAAGAAACTTGGAATGGATTGACAGCAACAGAGAGAACATAGTTGGTCATACTTTCAATGTGATAAATGCCAATAAACTCTAAGGTTGTAAACTGCTTCTGAGATAATGCATTACTAGACAAAAAAGAGAGTGCAGTGATGGGGACCTGATGACCTCATTACTATAAAAATGACAAAATGTGTATTCCCTGGGATGTTGTTGAAAACTTGCAACGTTTCTGATTATCGCAAAGATTCTGACATACCAATCTTTTAGTGAAATTCTGCAACTAAAAGAGGTTTAGATGCATGAATTAAATAATGCTGTAAAAACATTTACATTAATATCATGGCTTCCTAATACTGACAAGACAAGCAGGACTCATGTTATTAATGTTTACAAGACTTGATCCTGTGAGTTTATATGTGCATGCATCATGAAATTGTCTACGCCAAGCAAGGGAAGAGGAAAGAGAAATTTTACAGTAGAAATTCAGGAGTTCCTAAATCCCCCTGAGCTTGTTGTGGCAAGGTGAGGCGCATGCTTCCCACTTTCATTTTATAACAACCTTCTACTCTGTTAAATTTTCCTACACATTGAAACAATGGGAGAGGAAATATTTATACCAGCTCTAGGCTGGCATAGGCAAGGGGCTCAATGGCAGGGGGGCACAGTGAAGGAATAACACAGTATTAGATCTAGGTGACGTTATCTGGACATCGAAACTAAACAGGGAAAGGCCTGGTTAGTACTTGTATTGATGGTGACAAGGAATTTTAGGACAGCAAGTTACACTGGGAAGTTGAAAAAAACGTTCTGCCAGAAAGCAATGACAAACTATTTCTAAACTGTTGCTAAGTAGACTGTATGGATGGGTCCTTTAAGTCACTGAGAATAAAATGTTCAGCACTCCAAAATATTAGTTAAGTTACATATTATTCTTTTTCTATATATATTTCTCTCTCTCTCTCTCTCTCTCTCTCTCATCATCTATCCCTATAAACTATATACATTCCTAGTGGTTTAATCAGTGTACACTTTTTCTCTTGGCACCGATGACACCATGTACTATTTCTGAGCATAATTGTCATCAGTAACATGTACAGAACTTTTAGCAAGTAGTGTTTTGAAACTCTTAGAAAGACTACCAATAACAGTCACAAAAGTCTAATTTGTGGTTTACATCACATCCTAGTGCGCAATATATTCATTGCCTTTTGTTTATTTAAAGTAATTTCATAGGAATGACTTTGAAACAGGGTTTTTGTTTTTTTTAAATATATAATAAATATAAAATATAAATAAATAAATAAAAGATTAATGGAACATTTTATTACTATTTTAGTTATGGGCTCCACCCTTTAGTATACCACATCTTATTGCTTTGGTATACATTTTCTTACACTGAATTTAAGTTCAAAGATACACAGTTTATCACATTTTTAAAAAATCCTTGGATATGTATTGTGCAAAATGTAGCTGAAACTACCAAAATAACATATGAATACTTACTGAGAAGTATGCCTTACTGAGTTTGAGGTATGAGAAGAAATTCTGCTTTTTTTGTGGGGAAGGGGGTCATTGGATAATAGATCAATTATTCTGCAGAAGAAAAAGTAGGTTGTGAAATCATGCATCTTTCATAGATGGAGTAGTAGCCAAGGTGTACATAAACAAGTACATTTTCTGCCATCTATTAGAAACTCTAAATAGTCCGGGTATATCCAGAAAGCTGCCAGCTGCAAGATCAGGACATTATTAAATATTATTCATTACCTTCCATGGAAAAAAAAAGACTCTTAATCCTTCATCTGCAGTCCAGAAAAACTATTGTGCTATCCCCAGAGGGTTTTTTTTTCCTTCTGTGCTTTAGAAGTCTTAATTTTTGGCTTGCATTTAGGTTCATGTATAAAACTCAGTAATTTCTTTTTTTTTCCCCACCAAGGTAATGCCTTGAAGGAATCAACTTAAAATTGTTTATCTTTCTGATTCAAAGAAGAAGATGCACATTTCATCTCTGAGTGCTATTTTAAGAATGGTTGCTATTTTAAGAATGGTTCAGGCTCATTTCATTTGTACTAATTGTATCCAACAATAGAAAATCTAGCATGATACTAATTTTACCATTATAGGTAATGTCATATTTATTATTGGAACTGGGAGTTTTATCCATGTTTTATGTGACTTTTTTTAAAGTCATAATTATAAAAAAACCTGTATTAATTGATTGTGACGTATACTTTTTAATATAAACCACAATCAATTACAATCTTAAAAGCAAGAACAAAAATGTCTTTTAGTAAGCGGGGAACTCTGATCATTTAGGAATGTAGTGCTACATAGCTTGTAGGTGTCATCATCATGAAAACTAGATCCTTTGCAAAGTAAATGAGACAAATTCATTTTTTCTTTATTCCATTATTTGCAATTCCATCGTTCTAGTGGAGAAGAAGTATAATCAAACAGCAAAGCAATAACAGAATGTTCTAGCTTTGATCACCTGGTATTTTCAGTTAAAGAAAAATCAGATATAGAAATTGGAAAGATCACTACCAGGGACCCTAGAACAGAGAGAAACCATCTGGGACCAACTTGATATTCTGAGCTACAATTCCCACAATTTTATGCTATTGGTCTGCTTGAATGAGGCTGATGGAAGTTCAAGTCCAAAACATCTGGAAATTACCAGTTTGCCCATCCTCCCTCACCCCAAACCTGCTGTCTGAAATAGAAATAATGTTGAATGTTCTGATTCTATTCAAATGCTGGGTCTACAGGTTTAGGTAAAGTACCAGTTGGCCAAAAAAATTTATAGATAGCGCAAAGATAATATCTAGCAGTCAACCATCATTTACTCATGTCTGATAATGGAGGTCATTGCCAACACAGTAGACTCAGCTGGTGCCACTGTGTTGGCATAGCAACTATTCACCTTTTAAAGTACAACATACCACGTGCTGTGGAATTTTGCTTCTAGTCTCACACCCCTTGCACCTTACCTGACAGGATAATTAGCTGAAGCAGCTAAAGAGGACCTGCTCATTGGACTTTTTCCCCCCAATGTACACATAAAATTTTTAATCCTTTCTTTTTCAATCTTGGCTATAATAACGATGTTACTAACACTACTAACAAAGTAGGAAAATCAGCTGCTCTGTTGTTTTAAAAATATGATGAAAAGGTAAAGATGAAGGAAAATCAGCACACTAAATTTACAAACTTATAAATGGCAGCCTCATAAGCTCATTTCTTTGGCTTTTGGTCATACCATGTGGAAGTAATGAATGTATTGCATATGTAATGTTAGAGCAATATTTATGATTTACTCTCTAAAATGCTTCTGATTGTTTCGTGCCTTCCTTAATATTTTCTTATTTAAAATCCCAAATGCAATTGTTCATGCTTAGGCTCCTCTCCAAAGAAGGTTAATTATGTGTAACTGTGCAATAGTCCCGCTCATATCAGTGGGACAAACAACCTCTCAGAGTCAAGCCTGCCTCTGACCTGGAAAGTGAAACTGTTTTTGAGTCAGAGGAGGAATTGGAAACTTACTGGGCTGAAACTGGGAAAACGAAACTCCAGCATGACTCAGCAGAATGGGAAGAATCTATGGGTATATTGTTTTCTGCTACAGATTAAGGTTACTATGGTAACTAATCATTTTGGCAGGGTGAAGAGGTTGAATTTAATTGTCCTCTTTTTAGGTGTTAATAGTTGCATAGCCTGAAGCAAGGGCAGTTTGCTTGTTACTTAGTTAGTTCCTTCTCTTTAGGCTTGCAGAGAGTATGCAGCTGAGAGAGAGCTCTCTCCTCTTTGAGAGCCTGTGAAAATGCAAAGCCTGTAAATATGCTTTTGTGTTTTCTGTAAATAAATTTATTTTTATAGAAATGCCTGGTGTGTGACTTTTCTGATCTCTCCTGGGCCAAATGCTTTCTAGCACTTTGCCAACAGAATCCACAGCACTGATTGTCCAAGATTCGGAGGAGGAATTGAATACTCAAATCAGCGTGTGCCAATGACAAGCTGAAACGTGCTCGCAGGAGAAAGCAGCCCATTGGCTACAGAAGGGTCCAAGCATGCCAAAGATTGGAATAAAAGGCAGCCACGCAAAGAGTGAGCTGCCGGAGACAACCAACCCTACAAGCCTGCAGTGTGTGCAGAAGAGTCCCTACCAGCATCAGAGACGGTGTTTGTTGCCAAAGAGGAACCAGCACCTTCGCTTCGCTCTGAAGAGGACTTGCATCCTGCTTCTGCTGCCATTGAGGATCCTTTGCTCACTGACCCCAGCAGTCTCAGTCTCGCTTATAGCCTTGAAACTCCGCAATCTTCCAAGCAGCTTCTTCGTGCCTTGAAACTCCAGTGCCACTGTGTGTCCTCGTTCCCATCTAACCGCCCTTTGTGTGCTCAGCCGTGTTCAGGTACTGTACCCCTATGTTGTTCTGGATCTGTGTTCCAGTCTTGTCCGGGGCTTCCAGCCAGGTCCAGTCTTTTTCTCAGTTTCCAGCCCTGCTCCAAATCTCCAGTCCAGAGAATCCAGCCTAATTCGGGGTTTCCAGCCGAGTCCAGTCTTGTTCCGAGTTCCAAGCCTTGCTCCAAGTCTCCAGTCCAGAGAATCCAGCCTAATTCGGGGTTTCCAGCCGAGTCCAGTCTTGTTCCGAGTTCCAAGCCTTGCTCCAAGTCTCCAGTCCAGAGAATCCAGCCCAGTCCAGGGCTTCCAGCTGAGTCCTGCCTTGGTCCAAGTTCCAAGCCTTGCCTCAAGCCTCCAGCCCAGAGAGTTCAGCCTAGTCTGGGGCTTCCAACCAAGTCCAGTCTTGCTTCCAGTTTCCAGCCTTGCTCCAAGTTCCTAGTCCAGAGAATTCAGCCTTGTCCAGGGCTTCCAGTCAAGTCCAGCCTTGTTCCGAGTTCCGAGTCTTGCTCCAAGTCTCCAATCCTGAGGATTCCGCCTAGTCCAGGTCTTCCATCCGAGTCTAGCCTTGTCCCGAGTTTGAGTCCTGCTTCCAAGCTTCAGTTGCCGTGCCCAGACCCAACCCAGTTCCAGATTGCCAGTGATCCAGCGTCAGAACAGCTCCAGCACACTGTTCCAGTTCGAGATCTGTTGCTTCCAGCACACTGCATTCCTGTTGCTTCCAGTCTACCTGTCCAGTGAGAGTCCTGTTTCACTGCCTGTTGTGCCCAGTTGGGCGTCTTGATTTGAGTCTTCTTATTCAAGGACTTAATTATTGTAAACAGTTATTTAATAAAGTGGGTTTTATAAGACCTTGCCTGGCTGCATAGTCTGAACAGGACACAACCGTACCTTGGTCCTGTTAATGTCCCATTGATTTCGGAAGAACTTTGGCATGATTAACTTCCTCTCGATGAGGCCCCACTGCTTAGAGGAGTCTGTGTGGTTATTTTTCAATTTTCTGCTTTATCATGTGGTTAGAATAAATAAATACTATTTTGCTTAAGATTCTATAGGCAACAGTTAACTTGTGCAGGCTAGCTGGTTGGATTACATGGTGATGAGTTCTTAAATTTCTAGCATATCAGCAGAGCAGGGTTCTGCGTAGATCAGTGTTTCTCAACCGTGGCCACTTTAAGAGGTGTGGACTTCAACTCCTAGAATTCCCCAGTCAGCTGCTGGCTGGGGAATTCTGGGAACTGAAGTCCACACCTTTTAAAGTGGCCCAGGTTGAGAAACATTGCTGTAGATAGTTAAGGATTCAGACAGAAGCAAGAATCACTGCCTTTTCCTCTTAGGTGCTCCTTTTTGTCACAGGGAGAAGAGTGTGGTCATTGATTGTAGAATGCAAGAGGATTACATTAGTTTTATCACATGCTGATTCCATAGGAGATTAAAGACTTCGTCTTTGTCTTTCAGCCTGGGCAATAGGGTTTAATGAGGCTCAATCTTCTTACTCATAGGATTGGCCAGTCACAACTCAAAGGGACTGCATTATATATCCAAGGAAGCCACAGATGATGTAGTTGCAGCAATTCCACTTTTGTCCATCCATGGTCCCTGGCTCTGGCTAGGGGGCCACTTGCTAAAAAGCCAGTAAGAGCAATGGAAGGCAAAGAAGCTGAAAAAGAAATTCAGAGCCATGTCCTCATCTTCTCTTACCTTCTCTTGGCATGTTCCTGGCAACTTGAACACATGTTCTCTGGGTTTAGTAGTGAAAGAAATAATACTGAAAGTGGCAGTGAGAGTCCCCAGTCACAGACTAATGGAAAAAAATGACCTTCCGTATTTAGCGTTAACTATTGTTAAATGGCAGCCCGAGACCAATTCTTAAAAGTTGCTGGCTCTCCTGTTACTTCAGGAGCAAAGTAAAGGAACTCTGGTACTTGTTATTGTTTGAAAATATTGGATATATTGTCATCCTGACAGCATTTGGCATATAGAAGGAATAGAGGAGGGAATGGGCAATTGCCAGGAAAACACCAGCAATTTTCCACAGGACCAGCTCTTTATTCTTTGCTGCTCTCCTGCCCACATCATGTTTTTTCTCTGTTGAGTTGAATAAGAATGGCATATTAAATTATACTGCATAGCTCAAGATGTCGTTTTCTTTTTTTTTTAGCATTTATGATAATGCACTCAATATTCATTGATGTGAATAAAAGATTACCTGCAGGTTTCTGGGCACCATTGCTGGTATGAACCTGAATCCCAATTTCATCCATAAGTGTGCTTTGAAACAAAATGGTTTGATTTATCTTTTCCAGGTGCACCAGAATGTTAATCCAGCTTTCTGTTTTGTTTTGTTTTTCCCCTGGAGAGAAAGGTTGCCAGGGGATGAGCTAAAATGATAGTTACCATTTGCTCCTTATGATCATCCAATGTCCTCTTCAGCTGTAGATGTTACCCACTTGTTGATGCTGGTCTGGTTTGTTTGCATCAAAAATAGTTCAGTTTGTGTCTATCAGATGAATACAACTTGAGGAAATCTAGTACTTGGGGTAATTCTTTTATGAACTAGAAATCTCCCTCAAGTCAAATTCTATTCCCAGTGACTTTACTGATATGTCCATGTATTTTACTTGGCAAAAATAAGGAAGTATTTCACCTTCGCCTTTTTCAGGGTGTGTGTGTGTGTGTGTCTGTTTTGTGTGTGTAGAATTTTGGAAAAATTCAAAGACTTGGCTTCAGTTAGTAAGAAGAAATAACCTTGAGGCTCCCCATGAAAAATGTAGATTTATTCATATTTTGGCTAGACTTTCAAAGGTGTTGAGCACTTAAACTACTACTACTACTACTACTACTACTACTACTACTACTACTGTCTGTGTAAATTATGGATGTTCAAAACCTTTGAAAAAGAGACCAAAATAGCCATTAAACATTAAATCCTTCAGGGCAAGACTTTTATGGCTTGTTTGATAAACTGTACTGTAGCATTGTCTCCCCAGACAATAATATATGAGTAATAAGAATAATAATAGTAGCTAGCAGTTTTTAGCAAGAAGTTAGGGACATTCGATGTGGCTCTCCCAGGGCTTTCATGGAGCATTTTGTTCTTTTCAGCGAAAGCAAGCTTTTGTTTTACAGGCCATTATCCTTGCAATGCACAATAGAATGCCTGAAAACAATTTGGAAATGGAAAGGTGTTTGTCTGCTTATGTGCAACTTGGACACTTTTCCATAATTTCTGATTTCATTTTCTTGAAATAACTTTAATCAAATGCTGCCAATTGGCAGTCTCCACAAACTAAGAAAAGGCTGGTTTGCTTGCACTTATTTTGCATCATGATGCCAAATGACCAGAATACTTAAGCTAAACACATCCATATGTGAGTTTATATGTACCCACTACCTAGCACACACCATTTAATTCCTTTAGGTGTTCCTTCTGTGACTTCAATGGATAGGGATTGATTTGTAAAGACAACAAGTAGGATGAACAGTTAATTGAGGTGGAAGTCTCTAATAAATGACTGTAAGGCAGATGATGCAAGTATTGACTGGGTTAACACTATATAAAGCAATGCTGGCTGGGGAATTCTGGGAGTTGAAGTCCAGACATCTTAAAATTGCTAAGGCTGAGAAACACTGCCCTACTGGTTCCAATTCTCAGAGGACATTGAGGTAAAGGCTGAGTCAGGAAATTGGCTCCTACAATCCTTGCTACTTTGAGGCCCTGCAGTCAATACTTCCTCCAAATCCTTTTCTAACCATTTTCTCAATCATCTGCAGCTTCTAACATTTTGTCATAGACACCATCACTTCTGCTGTGTAACACAACTGGTTTGGATGTACACCCCAATTTTTAATATCATCTTCTTGCTGCTGGTGCTGTAATTTTTCTACCAACCGGCATCTGAGAAGCAAGGCTCAGCAAATTTTTCAGGAGGTGGCCATCACTTGGCAAGATAACAACAAGTGTTAAAAATTGTCAAAATTTTAAGATAATCTTACTGCCAGACCTTGTGTAATATTGTTTGCAAATTTATGAGGCTCAAACAAGAACACTGAAATCTCATTTTGGGGTATGCCTATAATGCTAAGTCATAATCCAAATGTTTAACAATTGTAATAGCTAGGTTTACACCATTGTGTTAAGCATGTTCTGATTTACTAAATAAAAAGGATCTAACCAATTATTTTTAGACTCTGCAATTTGATTTTAGAAAAAGTATATGTGTATGAAAGTCGATGTAACTTTTGTTGATATTATTAATAAAATAAACTACAGTACAGCAAATTTTTAATGCCTGATCGTTTTGTTTGAGCCTTGAGAAATACACACACTCAACTGATGACATGGTGAGGCAAACCTCACTGGTTGAAAGTCTACTAACTATGCAGTTATTGCAGATACAGGAGCATTGTGAGGAAATAATGGGTTAACCTTTAGAATATGAAGACAGAGAAAACAAAGACCTTTTAAGAGTTAAGAGCTCTTTATAATAAACTCTTTAATTCTTTACAAATCTATTAATAGTTCATCCAAGGAGCACTTTAACTAAGACCATAAGGATTGCTTGATGTGAAATTATAAATTAGCCATAGAAATTGGCAACTTACTGCTAAAATTAAGGAAGCCCTTGATTTTTACCATTTAATAGTAATATGTATGTAGCCCCGTCCATATTCTTAATACCTTATTAGCAAAATTAATATAGACCTGCCGTAGAATTTTTTAAAATAAACAATAAAAGCTAATGGAGGAAAGAACACTATGAATCTTAGATATTTGGCACTTTAAAAACAACAATGTAATTCTCCTCTCATCTGTTTTTCATTTATAAAATGAGAGAATATGACTTAGGTTTGCAAAGTACCACTTGAGTGCTAAGCTGAAGAATCCCATTACAGTATATTTGTCATGTTCATTGATTCAATGTAATTTATACATCGTAACGTTTCACATGCCATGGCGCTGACGCGCGTTTCTGTTTGGAAGGGAGCTGCTGTGAGACCTTGTACAAAGCTCTGTATGTGAAATCAGCACAATGGAATGTGTTTGGGTTATGTTATCTGTTCAAGGACTTTTCCCGCAGACCATCAGAAACCGTTAGGAGCACCTGGGATTGTGAACTTGGGAAGATTCTACGGGGGTGGGGGGGGAGGGATTTCATTTGCACCGAGGGTTTTTAGTTTGAATTTGGCGCGCTTTCATCATTCTCAGCTTTCTCTGTGATCCTGCATACTATTCTTTAATAAATCAGATATCTTTGAATTCACACTCATGAGTCTGATGGTGTTTTAGAATAGGCAACCATGACAATATTATTCTAGAACAAATTTTGATCTCATCACATGACCCCAAGTGGCAGCTGCTAAAAGTCGGCAGAATCCTCTGAACTTGATTTACTTATTCAAAAGATACACAATTATGAATTATATCAGATTATTCTGGATTTATGTTAAAAGCCTATTCTGTAGGTGCCATGTGACAGGCATCAGGTATAATGACTCCTGCTAAAACTCTTAGCCCACCATGGTTGAAAGGCCTATCTAGAATGGCATTTTTCAGTCATTTTTTACTCATACAGGAAATGTAATTGATTTGATTTTGAAAAAATTCATTGCTACATTCTCTTTCATATGAAATGGTGTGTGACTCCCAATAAATAATGTCAGTAAAATTCCTGGAATTCATTTAATTTTTTTTCCAGTTTAAATAAGAATGTGTGTGTGGAGCAGGGGTGGGGGGGGTTCAGAAGGCTTTGAAGTTGGAAATACTCCTTTTCTTTTCTTGTGAAAGGAAGGAGTGAAGCCATTAGTGGACTGCTAGGGCCATTGAATGGAGCAGAGCTTAACACAGTGGAGAAGCTGTGCACAGAAAAAGAATATTATCTTAAATTAGTTTTAATGAGCATGTTAGAGAAATACAGGTTATTGATCTTACCCACTCAGCCCTCCCAAGCATAAAGAATCACATGCTTAGACAAAGCAGGTTTAAAAGTAAAAAAGAGTCTTACTGATTTTATTCTTGGTTCAGTTACATCCATCTTCGGTGGAAAAATGAAGATTCTTTGTTTCTTCTGTTCCCTAAACTTAATGAACTCTTAGCCCTCATAGCTGCTAAGAGCTGCATGCAGAAAATGGAAAAATCCTTCTTCAAGGCCCAAACATGTGGCCATAATGGAGGGAGAGAGAGCAGTATGCATGCTGTCTCCTCGGTCAGTGGAAGAAGGAGGAAGAGAGAAAGAGGAAGTGGGAGTGGCAACAAACAACTTCCTTGCACATAGAGAATTGCATCATGGGATCAACTCATCTATATGCTAATGAAGCATGCTGATTTGTTAACAGCTCCAACAAGGAGGAAGAAAACAACACAAATAGTAAAAATGTCATAGAAGTTAGAAATCAGTCCATAAAGTGCATTTTGCTTCGCAGGTTGCTCTTCCTTCTTCACTGCAACTTTTTTCTGGATTTCCCCTCTTCTTCATATTCCTGGTGTAACTTTTATTGACTATTTAGAAGAAAACCTGGTGACAAGTTTGTCTTTCTTTTTTTAATTTCTCCTTTTTGGAAAGTTCACTCCCCTGTCCCTATTGCTGCAAAAAGAAGAACGGTATAGTAATTGAATATAGCAGCTGAAACCAAATACGAACACCTATTCTTTTCTTGCTGAATTTCCATAAGTGCCTCTAAGTTGCTAAGTCTTCCCTCAGGGAATCTCCTCGCCTTCCAAGATTGAATTGCCAGAGACTCGGGGGAGAGTAAGGGAAAGTGAAGTGTGACAGTGAGCTGCGTTCCCTTCTGAGTTGCCTGCCAGTGACAAGCTGAGCCAAGTAAATAAAAAAGCATATTGACTTAAAACAAAGCTTGGTGCTGAAAACACCCTCCTAGGTATAATCTTTAGAAATATTACTGAAATATGAGTGTTTTGCAGGAGTTGCCACAGAGACACGCAGCCCTGTGTAGGATCCAAAATAGGATGTCTAGACAAACTCCTACTGTCTGACCTTTTATGTATTTCCTAATCCAACCAGTCTTGCCAACCAAATGGGTGACTAAGCAGCAATTCACTTTATACAGTGTCATAAAGCCCTGACAAGGCCCAGGTCACTGTTATAAATTTCAGTCTGGCTTCTTCAGCAACTCTCAGCTTCCTTTACCCACACAACTCCTGTGTGGATTCTGGGCTGTGATGTGTGCACCGGATCATCATGAAGTAATTTTGGAGGGGGGGGGGCGGGGTGTGTGCTGTAATACCCGAAAGCCACAGCTGGGCTCTGAAACAGAGACTGCTTTCATCCATCAGGACCCCGGAGTTTATATAAAACTGAAAAGGAAGACTGGAGAAGGTCTCTGGTGAAAACAAAATAGAGAAAGCAGTGACGTTACAGTCTAGAGCAGCCGTTTCTTTCAGGAAGGCAATTGGTTTGCTTCTTTGTAATATTAGATGTTGCAAATGATCCAGGCATCATTTCACTACTTGCAACTCGCATTCCCTCCACCCCCTGAAATAAATATGTTTATTTGTTCCTCCTCCCTGTCCCTGTTCCCAATTCTGTAGAAAGCAAACTTGAACTGATTTGAAAAGTAATCCATCATTGATGAGGTGCAAACGAGAGTGATTTATCCAATTGCCTTGAGAAATCTCAAGATATATTTACAGATTGCAGGATTTGAAGTTAACTGTCCTTTCATGGGGTCTCATGATGTCCTGAAAAAATACACCAAGATTTCTAGTTATGGCCAATGGAGAGGATTTGAGACTTCAAAGGGAAAAACTGGTCTAAACAGCTGGCCTTGGGTCAGTGCTGGTCTCTAAGTTACCATTCTCTTGCAATGGGGACTGAAAATGAGAACCTTCCACATAACTTGTATTTTTATTTGTTTGTTTGTTTGTTTATTAAGTTTATATTGCTGACCATCTCCTGCTTGTGACTCTGGACTCTGCACACAGTTTAAAGACCACCCCTCCACCCCAAAATAATTGAAAACAAAACCATTAAAAATAGTTTAAAAAGATAAAACCAAACCGAGGTAACAAAAAGCAAAACAAAACAAAATATGGGAGAGTGTATTCTGAGTTTACACACAATACAACCATTTAACAGGCTCCACACTCCACATTATAGAGTTATACTGATGTTATGATCTTTCATTACATCAATAAAGAGCCAGTTCATAAACCAGATGGTGAACACCTATTATTGTATACAATTATGTAAAAATATAATATTTTCTGCTACAACCCTTGCTCAGTAAGTACATTATTCTTTATATATTGACAAATTCCAAACTGTTGGTATAGAATACAAAATCCCATTCACATCTTTAAACTGCCTAGAGTCTATTACAACTCAAATAATGTAAAAACCTGATTGACAACAAACTTATCTGAAGTATTAATACCCTATTAGCTCATGAATTCTCTCCACCCAACCAAGGGATCTTATCACAGGGCTGGGGCATCTGGCCATCAGTGACAGATATGACTCTGATTGAACTCTGCTCCTTTTCACTTAGGTAATGCATAAGAAGAGGTGGACTTTGATTTTGATACCCCCATATTGCTGATTGACACACAATTCTGCTAACTTGTGTGGAAGGTGTCTATATCCAGATGCTCTTCCTTCAAAAGGCCCCAGAGGAGGAAGAATGTGGAGGAAATCCAGCCTGTAGGTCTCCAATACATCCAGTGAATTCACTGGAGCCCACTCCAAGGTCAATATTCATGACTGCTGCAGCCTGACTACTGTACTTTTCACCAGCAAGGGATTAATCCAGATTGGCCCCTTGTTGAGCCACATGCTGTTTAAGTGTTCACCTCTCATTTTCCTCCCATCAACTGGAGGTCCAAATCCAGTTACTCTTCAGCAACTCATAATTTGCCAGAAAGGGGAAATAGGGTGTGGATAGAGAGCTAAGGGGTTACTTGGTGTCCCCCCTTTGTCACTTTGCCTGCTCTTTGTCTAAGAGGTTGCTAATCCAAGGTCACTTCCTTCTGCCTGTCTTCCCAGCGCACCCACAAGGAGCACATGTTCTTTTGACTCTCTCCTGGCGGGATGTAGCTAGTTGGGTGCTAGGTGCTTGCCTATTCCTATATTTCCTGTAAATAAATCTCAGTTCCCTTATGTAATGATTGCCCTAGCCCCAAATACTCAGACTCACAAGAGGCTGCTAAATGAAATCTGATTTATTAGAGTACTAAAGACAAATACAGAGAAAGCTGAGAATGAGCAAAAGCGCGCCAAATACAAACTTAAACCCTTGGTGCAAACGTATCCCGCCTCCCTCGTAACAGCCCCGCCCGGCACAGGTGCTAGCAAACGTCAGAGTTGCTAGCCTGGGAAAGTAACCTTGAGCGCAGTAGATAATACAAATACATTCCAAAGCAAAGCCAAAAGATAACCGTTCCCATCCTCCCCAGAAAGATGAAACACGCATCCAATTAATGACATGCGAAACGTTACGATGCATCAAAGACATTGAAACGGCGAACATGACATACCGCCTCCCTAAAAATACACTTAGGGACCCGGTTTTGTGGGATAAGCAGAGTGGAAGCGGGCCACCAAAACAGGGGAAGCTACATCTGGTGCAGCGACCCACTCTGGATGAGGGAAATGTTTCCAACGAACTAAATATTGCAAAGTATTGCGAAGGCGTCTAGAGTCCAGAATTTCTTTAACTTCGAAGTGTTGCTGACCATCAATCATGATGGGGGTGGGAGGTGGAGGTTGACGATGCCAACGGTCAGAAGGAATAGTCGGTTTGAGTAAGCTGCAATGAAAAACAGGGTGTAAGCGTTTAAGGTTATGAGGCAAGTCAAGTTTAAAAGTCACAGGGTTAATCTGAGCGATAATCGGGAAAGGACCCACAAACTTAGGCGCAAGTTTCTTTGAAGGTTGTGATGACTTGATAAACTTGGTAGAAAGGTACACCGAGTCCCCAACTTGGAATGCAGGTTGGGGGGCCCGCTTCCGATCAGCATACAATTTATAATCCGCTTGAGCATCAGCCAATGCCTTTTGAATCATTGGCCAGGAGTCAGCCAGTTGTGTTGTCCAATCATCTGGAGTGACTGTAGCTGTTGGAGGTTGCGGTAGATCAGAGATAGGTACAAAGTCTTTACCCTGAGCTACCCGAAATGGGGTTTGGCCAGTGCTTTGATGCACTGCATTGTTGTAAGCCACTTCAGCAAACGGTAGGAGGTCTACCCAATTGTCCTGCTGATAATTCACAAAAGCTCGAAGGTACTGCTCTAAAGTAGAGTTAACCGCCTCAGTGGCCCCGTCCGTCTGAGGATGCCAAGCCGTGGACAGGGCTTGCTTCATGCCTAACAGCTTGAGAAACGCCCGCCAAAATTGCGAGGTAAATTGTGTACCTCTGTCCGAAATCAAGCGGGAGGGACATCCGTGTAACCTGTACATGTGTACAAGGAATAGGCGAGCCAATTGATGTGCCGACGGAATGGACACGCAAGGGATGAAGTGAGCCTGTTTGGAGAAATAGTCTTTGACCACCCAAATGACCGTTTTGCGTTGGCTGGGCGGTAGCTCGACAATAAAGTCCATGGAGATTTCCTCCCAAGGGGAAGAAGGGGCTGCCACTGGTTGCAGCAGTCCTTGGGGCTTGCCCGCCTTGCGCTTGGACATTGCACAAACAGTGCAGGAGGCAATGTAGTCCTTAACATCTTTACGTAATGTGGGCCACCAGAATTGCCTCCGAACGAGGTGCAAGGTTTTTACAAACCCGAAATGACCTGCGAGTTTGTCATCGTGTGAACGTAGTAACACATCTTTTCTGAGGCTTTCAGGAACGTAGAGGCGGTCGGATTTCCAAGCGAAGCCTCTGTCAAAAGTAACATTGTCTTTATTCGCAAGCAACCAAGTATCCGTTTTTAGTTCTTTGAGAAACTTTTGTTGCAACTGGGAGGGAATTGACAAAGCACTTGGCTGAACAGCGCTTGTGGTGGGCGGCTGCTGCGCGCGCGTTTGGCTTCGCGTCACAGCCTGCATGCCCAATTGGGGCGCCGTCCATAGGGTGCTTACCACATCTGGCGCTGCCCCAGAGTCCTGAGGTTGCCTTGACAAGGCATCAGCCAAGAAGTTCTTTTTCCCTGGAATAAATTTGAACTGAAAATTGAATCGATTGAAAAATTGAGCCCAACGAACCTGTTTGGGGCTCAGTTTTCAAGGGGTACTAAGAGCCTCCAAGTTTTTATGGTCAGTCCATACTTCAAAGGGATGATTTGCCCCTTCCAACAGATGCCGCCAAGCTTCCAATGCAGCTTTTACGGCAAATGCCTCCTTCTCCCAAACATGCCAACGCCTCTCAGTCTCGGAAAATTTGCGGGATAAGTAGGCACAGGGCTTGAGGCATCCTGCCTCGTCCTTTTGCATCAACAATGCCCCAATAGAATAATCGGAGGCATCTGCCTGTACAACAAATGGCTTTGAGGGATCAGGATGCTGTAAAATGGGCTCCTTGACGAAAGCTGCTTTCAGCTGCTCAAACGCCGTCTGACAAGCAGGCGTCCACCTCAACAGCGCTCCGGGATTCTTGACTCTCCTAGTATCTCCCACCCCTTTGGTTCGCAGCAGCTCAGTTAGGGGCAAGGCAATCTCAGCGAACCCCCTTATGAACAATCTGTAGTAGTTGCTGAACCCCAGGAAACTTTGAAGTTGCCTGCGGGTGCGGGGACTCTCCCAGTCCATGATAGCCTGCACCTTGGCAGGGTCCATTTCTATGCCTTTAGCTGAAATCCTATACCCCAAGTAGTCAATTTGGGTCTGATGAAAGGCACATTTCGACAGCTTGGCATACAATTCAGCAGATCTGAGTTTACACAATACTTGCTTTACCAGAGCTACATGCTCTTTCATGGTTTCAGTATAAATCAACACATCATCCAAATACACTAGTACACCTTTGAACAGATGTTCATGCAAAACTTCATTGATTAATTGCATAAATACCCCAGGTGCCCCAGCTAACCCAAACGGCAACACCTTATACTGAAAAGCTCCCAACGGGCAATTGAATGCAGTTTTCCACTCATCCCCCTCCTTGATTCGTACACGATAGTAGGCTTCTCTTAAATCAAGCTTAGAGAAGATCTTTCCCTTGGCCAGATGTGACAACATGTCCTTTATCAATGGCAAGGGATATTTGTTGGAAATTGAGACGGCATTTAATCCGCGGAAATCCGTACAAAGTCTCAATGTCCCGTCCTTTTTTGGGCGAAAAAGAACCGGCGCCCCCACGGGTGAATTCGCCGGCTCAATAAATCCGCGCGCCAGATTTTTGTCCACAAATTCCCTCAACAGAGTCAGTTCCTTCTGCGTCATGGAATAAATTTTTGGTTTAGGCAATTGGGTGTTGGGCAACAGTTCTATGGCACAGTCCGTCTTTCGATGGGGGGGCAACTGATCGGCTTCCTTTTCACCGAATACATCAGCAAACATCCAGTACTCGGCCGGCAAGCCTTCCAGAGGAGAGGCCGGGTAAGGCGGAGTCGCAGCTGCCGCAACCCCCACCATCTCCTCTGGGGCACCCTTCCCCTCTGCCGCTTGATAAAACCCATCCCTAAACGTGATAGTTCGGTAGACCCAGTTTATTTGGGGGTTTTGCTGCACCAACCAGGGTACCCCCAACACCACCAATGGTCCCCCAACAGGAGCCACGACAAAAGACAACCCTTCCTGGTGACTGCCCAGTTGCAAGGCTACACGCCCTGTAAAATGGGTGACCGGTTTGCCCCCTGCCACGGACCCATCCAATTGAGTAAAAGCGATGGGTCGCTGTAAAGGGAACGTGGGGAGCTCCAAAGCCGCCACCACGTCGGGGTGCATAAGACACCGGGAACACCCCGAATCAATCATGGCCCATACTTCCACAGTCTTGGATTGGGAGCCCAATTTCAATTTCACCATGAGTATGCGGTAAGTGCCACTCACCGATGGAGGCTCGCGCCCGTCCTCTACCACCTGCCCAGCGGCGCCCTTTAGAGCAGGTGGCTGGCGTTTCCCGCCGGCTGCGGGATTTCGGTCTCTCCCTCAATTTCGTAGAACATCACATCGTCTCCCTCGGTTTCAGCCACCGCAGCTTTCTGTTTCCTCGGCAATGCAGGGGACTTTGCTGGCGGTTTTCCGGGCCGTTCCTCTACCTTCGCCTTCGGGCATGCTGCCACTCGATGCCCCTCCTTACCACATCTCAGACACAAGCCTTTTGCGTACCGCTTCTCCCGCTCCTCGTCCCAGGGTCGTTGTCCCGGTTTCCCCCCGGTGGTCGATGGGCGGCTGGGCTTCACCTCCCGCCCCGACTTGGCGGTCTTCCGCTGGGCAAAGATCTCCTGGGCATGTTCAGCCCTCCCCGCCAGCAGGATCCACTCATACAGCGTGTATGGGTCGTCCCTCCCCAGGGACCAGCGTAGCACTTCTGTATTCAAGCCATCCTTGAAGAGCTCGATAATGGTTGCTTGGGACCAGTCATCCACCTTCCCAGCTAGCGCTTTAAACTCCAAAGCATAATCGGCCACTGATCTGAACCCCTGCTTGAGTTCCTTCAGGGCTCGCTTTGCTCTCTCCTTTGCTAAGGGGTCCTCGAAGTGTTGCTTCAACGCCCCGAGGAACTCCTCGAGACTTTCCAGTTCAGGCGCCTCCGACTGGCACATCTGGACATACCAGTCTGCCGCCCTCCCCTTCAGTTTGGTGGCAATGGTTATGATCCTTGCCTTTTCCGATTGGAAAAACGCCCCCCATTCTTCCATATAGGCTTTCGCGTTCGTCAGGAAGAACGAGAGTTTGGTCGGGTCCCCATCAAACTTGACAGGGAAGTCTCGCATGCCGCCTCCCGCCGCGCTGCGCCCCACCACCGGTGCTGCCGCGGCTTGTGTTTCCCTGGCTCGGGGCGGCACGGGGCCCCGGGGCGATCGCCCTGGCGATGCTGCGATTTCCATCTGGACCGACTGGTCCCCTTCGCGCCTCCGCACCACCCGTCGCCGTTCCGGGGACAGCCCCTGGGAAGAGGGGGTTGAATGCCTCTGGCTTGATTCTTCCCGGACCTCTCGCAACGAGGTCACATCCAAGCTCAGCTGTTTCAATATAGCCTCCAACGAATCCATTTTGGACTCCAACACTCGGATCCGATCTGGAGTGGGTGAGCCCTCCGTTGGCTGCACCTGCACCACGTTGGGGGATAATGGGTATCTCTGCCTCCAGGAGGGACCCCCCGCTGCCGTGGTATCTCCTTGGGTCTCATCCCAGGTGAGCAGCTCGCCCGGAGAATTTACGGTGGTCTCTGGGGCCGTTTTCAGCCCCCCGGCTTCACTCTCCGACTCGGAGCTCGCCTCCTCTCGGATGGCTGACAGCTCCCCACCTTGGGACGGTCGGCCGGACTGCCTCACGGTCGAGTCCGGTTCCCCTTCCTCCATCATCATGATGTCGGGTTCAGTCATCGCGGGCTCTCTCCCTCACAGGGTTAGACACTTGTCTTTCCTGGACAGGGGCCAGCGGAGTTAGGAACTTAGATTCTCAGCTTTATGTAATGATTGCCCTAGCCCCAAATACTCAGACTCACAAGAGGCTGCTAAATGAAATCTGATTTATTAGAGTACTAAAGACAAATACAGAGAAAGCTGAGAATGAGCAAAAGCGCGCCAAATACAAACTTAAACCCTTGGTGCAAACGTATCCCGCCTCCCTCGTAACAGCCCCGCCCGGCACAGGTGCTAGCAAACGTCAGAGTTGCTAGCCTGGGAAAGTAACCTTGAGCGCAGTAGATAATACAAATACATTCCAAAGCAAAGCCAAAAGATAACCGTTCCCATCCTCCCCAGAAAGATGAAACACGCATCCAATTAATGACATGCGAAACGTTACGATGCATCAAAGACATTGAAACGGCGAACATGACACCTTATAGTTATAAAACCTGATTTGCTAATGCTTGCTCAGGTTAGATTCCTGCTCTCAAAAACACACACTCCCTCTCTCTCATACACACATGCCCAGCAACCTCCAACACAGTTCCCTCCCCACTCCCTCCCACAACCTAAATTACTGGCAGCAGGGATTTTTTTATAAAAAGAAATCCAGTATTTTGCAGTTGAAAGAGTTCACTCAGATTGTTCTGCATATGCCTAAAGAGAAGATTTACTTTAGGAGGAGTCACTACATACCCACTTGGTATTATGTATTCAGGGCTGCAAATAGGGTCTGTATCACCCAGGGCAAACATGGATTCCATGCCCATTTTGGCGCCCCCCCAGCATGGTGCCTGGGGCACATGACCCGGTTGCCCCCCCCCCCCCAGTTGCTGCCCTGTATGTATTATCTGTTGAGTTCATATTGTTTCTGGGATTTAAGAATAGAAGGTGAAGGTATGTGGGAAGATAAGGCTACTTAAACTTTCATGTACATTTGCATAACTCTTTAGCCTATTTAATGGAATGGAATCTGAACTCACCTAATTATTCTTATTTAGTTAAAACAGTAAATTTGAAATAAATTAAAAACTATTGCTTTCACTATGGCAAATGGCATCCAATAGATGCAGTTTTAATGACAATGGATCTTGAAAAGGATGGTATTACATTCAAATGCCTGGCTCAGAAAATCATGGAAAATTATGCAGAGAAGTATTGTATTATGTATTTTATTTAACAATTTCACTGCAGATGAAATCACTTATCATTCTTTGTAGTCTTGAAGGAACATGACATCATTTGTGTGCAAAAGTTCTTGAAAAGATATTTGTACAATGAAGAAAAATAGTTACTGTTTGTCCCTACCTTTCCAGGAGCAATTCCATACAGAGCAATTTTGTAAAGCAAATCAGTTTTCTATTTTTTTAATCTTTACATGGAACTTTTAGCTTTATTATGAGTTTTAGTGTTTACTCATCACCATACTTAAATATGGAAGGACTTTTTTAACTGCTTGTCATAGTCAAATACAATCTCCAAAATCTTTTAAGATTTTTTATTAAGCAATCTGCAGACCTCTCTCCAACATTTGGTTGTATTGTTCTTAGATTGGAAATATGCAAAATAAAAGGTCCTCCCAAATATACTTATTAACAATTAAAAAGCAAAGGAAAACTCAACTTGCCAAAAAGGGTTTCATATCTAATAAATCCTACCTTATGTGAAGTTCCCAGGCTAATTTCTTTTCTTTGTCCCATCTTCATCATGACTCTAATCTGCTCCAAAACATTGTGTGTAGCTTGTCCCCACAAGGTGTCATATAACATTACTTAGCTTAGTTATATCACAGGTGCATATGAAACCAGTAAATGAACCATGGAATATCCATGGTGATTACCTCTGCAGCCTCAGTCCACCTACATCTTCCTAAATCAGCTTTACTGTGTTTGCTCAAATTGTCTGTTGTTGTGTAGACATAACCATTGGGTGGACTTAAAGCTGTATTGCCTTTTCTTTTCTTTTCTTTTCTTTTCTGCCAACCCATAGGGAGATCTACAAGGAAAGATAACTTCTTCAGGGAACTGAGGTGAGGCCCTTTATTCAATAGCCACCACATTTATTCCAAGAACTGAATTAGATGGAAAGCTCCTATCATGAAAAGCACAAAAGGAAATTGACCCCAATAACACAGATAACAACAACAACAGCAAAAACAACAACAAAACTGATTGGAATATTTTGATACCTTCTATTTGTATATATAGGTATTTGTGCTATTAGTGATGTCCCATTGCAGTTTGTTTCAATGTAATTAAAAGACTAGTACCGTACAGTGGCTTTTAGGTGATAACACCATCATTAAATTGCTCACTATTTTGTAGGTTTATAGATGGTTTTAGATTAGCTACATCCATATGTAAGAAATACCAATGGTGGTATCACTAAACCATTGAAAATCAAATTGTGACCAAAACAGGTCTGATGTTATAAATATATTCATGTTTGTTTGCTTCAGAAATGTATTAAGCTGCTTTCCTTTAATCAGAGGGTATACAATTATCTGTGCACATTTGTAAAATGTGAAGTCTGTTCATTTATTTATTATTGTCTATCTCTGCATCCATGGGATCTTTTAAACAGCTTTTAAGAAAGGATGTCATAGAGAATTGAAATAAGAATAAGTACGTGGGAAGAAACTGATCCCTTGATTTGTCCCCCAAAATTCTATTTTTTTCTCTTATGCAATATATCATGCTTAAGATCAAGTTTAAGGATATTTGCAAACAGCCATGCCTGAAATATGCCACTGATGTGATTTTTTTCTTAAGAGTTGAACCATTTTTTGCACACATACATAAATTCAGCCATTCTTGAGAATATCTAGGATATGAGAAGGAAAACTGATAAAATGACACTCTACATATTTGGGGGTCTGAAATTATTTTTAGATGTGGCTTCATTCTGTTCAACTGATTCTGCTTGGAGTATGAATGAGTGCGAGGTAAGGAATGAAAGAGATGAGGACTATGCAGTAAGATGGGGAAGAGCAGGTTTCCTGAGCAGCTGATGAGTCAGTCTGCAGAAGTGGTTAAACTAGCCAATTTAACTAAAGTACAAAGAAAAGTCTTAGCTAGAGGGTGATTCAACTGACCAAAGGGCCAGTTCAGGGATTTTGCTTCACTTCAGCAGCTGTATTTGTTTTCCCACTCCTTGAAAGCACATGGGCTATTGCAATAAGTTCTTGAATCTGCTTCAAGAGACATTTCTGCAGCTGGAATGGGGAAGGCACTTGGGAGCAGAGAGGAGGAAAACTCCTGGCATGAAGGAGAAAAAACTCCTTTGTGGAATTGTTTCTCTGCATATCCAGAGGGGGAAGAGCAGGAATGGTTTAAAATGTTGCTAAGTCTAGATGACTCATCCTGGAGGGTTTCTTTGGGCACCAATGTATTTGAATGTCGTTTTCATTGAATACAGAGCTGTGTATTGTGTGGTCATAAAAATAAAATGAAACACATTTCAGGTAGCAGTGGGTTATATGTAAATATGAAAATGATTCTTGGATCAATGAATCATAAACAGGTCAATGATTGACTGCATTTTTTTTTTTGCCTTAGAAAAGAAGAGCTATTATTCAAACTTGTTCAGAAACACTGGCCCTCAGTGGGAGTACAATAATTCTTATACTGGGCTTTTTAGTGCTTAGAAACCCAACAGACACCATGACTAGAAAAGGTAGTGAACCAAAAGGTATCTGTGGATAACGATTGTGAATGCCCAGAGGTGTGGTCTCAACACTTTTGTCTGTGCTGTTAAGCCCTGCTTCACTTCTGCCTTGGGGCAACTGTCCTGGAGGAAAGAAATATCTTGTTCTGGCTCCTTCTTCTTGAAAGAGATGCTCTCACAGCTTTAGCAACTTACTTGCCTGTAAACCAAGCATAATAATATTTAAGTAACAAGAACAACAACAATAATAACAACAATAATCTATTTTTAGTATCACCTCCTGGCCTAATAGCTTTGGACCTATGAAGAACCTTTCAGACCTGTCTCCTTTGGAGGAGATGAAAATAAAAGCATCAGTATGATTTAAAAATCTGATGTTAAAAATAAAAAAGGAAGAGTTCCTTTTAGCTTTAGATACTCAATTCCTCCCAAATTACAATTGGATGGAATAAACATTTGGTGTTGATAAGATCACGAACAGCACTTTAAACATCAAACTCCCATAAAATGCTACAGGGATATTGAACACAGATCCAGACAGAGTGGATCTGAGGTTCAAATATCATGTTGTTTATTCATTCAGTTGCTTCTGACTCTTCGTGACTTCATGGATCAGCCCACACCACTCCATCATAGATGGAACAAAACATAGAAGTGACAAAGACAAAGATGCAACAAATCACAGCAAATTCTTGAAATAATTAACAGACATATTCAAAGAATCCAGATTCATAAGGGAGAACAGCATTTCTTCAAACAAAGAAATCTGAATTCAGGCAAATCCTGGCTTAGAATGCTTCTTTAACTGGGAGAAAAGGAATTTTCCCAGTTTGCTTCTTCAGGTAGCTTGTTTTGACTAATCCCTGACTCCCAGAGATTGTAACCCTCATCAAGGTTTTAGGAGGACTTCCTCTTAGCTCCTTTCAACTGCCTAGAAATGTTGGCACCTTATCACACCTTCAACCCAGAGACACTTGGCTCTGCCCTTGCCCCAGGGCCCAGACAGTCCACTCTGTTGATTTAATTTCTACCTCCTCCCCACTCAAGCAGGCCTTTTCTCTGCTTCCTGATCCTGAAGATGTCCTTGTCTTTGAAATCATACCCTTCCTCACCTGCAGTCCCAGGGAAGGTTAGCTCCATTCTTACCAGGGTTCCTCTGGTTCCTCTGGCCTGAGTCTTGCTGAGTCTTGCTATTAGAACCTGGTTCAACAAAACCACATTGCTGCTCCCAATCTCCATCTTGCTTAATCAGTTCCTCCACCCCCTCTTCCAGATCTTGCTCCCCTCACAAGTGATCTTCCTCCTTTCATATCTCCTAGCTCTCTCTCCCCTTAGTCTCATACACAGTGTTTTTTCCAGCAAGGGCACAGCTGAGGAGAACCTGTTGGGCAAGCTCAGACAAGTCCCCCCCACCCCCAACTCCTTGAGCCTGGATTTTGCAGTTAATATGAATTCTCCTGCCTGTCTGCTCAGGCTATATGCATTGGCTGGCAGGTTGCAGGCTTACCCACCTAGCCTATGTATATCCCAGGTTATGCAATGTTGAGTGGATGTGGGGGAGGAAAGGGCCTGCCAAACCCTAACTGAATGAATGGGAGTCGGATGCCCATTGACTACAATAACCATAAAAAAGATGATGGCTCTTTGAAGCACCTTCCAGCCATCAACATTTATTTGATTGCAACCTCAGACAGTGCTGACCTGTTGCCATGATTGCTCTCGGAATCTATGGAAAGACGAATAACCTTTATAACCTTACTTTGCCACACACATGGATTCCAGTATAGCTTTATACTTTGCCAAAGTATTTGCATGAACTTAGGTCAGAAGCAGTGTTATCTTTATGTGTTTCTGTATCCTGAGCCAATCCTATCTATATTCCCCTTATTACTGGTCATATGCCAGCCTTTTTGTTCCCTCCCTTGTTTTGCCCGATCTGTACATTCCCCTCTTTCTTGCTTGGTTGTTATAGAATTATACAGTTCTGGTGCATCTGAATATGGAACAGTACATCTCTTGTGAAAGGCTGTTTTATTTCTCCTAACCCCTAAAATGGATCTAAGGTGACTCACACGTAAAGCTTGCCTGCAGCCCAAATAAGCCAGCATAATTAAATACATTTGGACATAAGAAAAACAAAAACAAGGTTTGGTATAATAAATGCTGCATTCCTAAAGCTCGAGTCATATACTCATTTAGGAGTAGCTTATACTGAATTCAAGAGACTTAGGTTGAGCTGACAGCCATAGACTTGCAGTGTAAGGATATTTGACAGATGAGTGCCTGTGAAGCCTTTGGACTCACTTCTAGATATTTATGCTGGTCTATGATTGTAATAAGGATTTGATTTGATCACTTCTAGATAAGCATCCTTCAGTCTAAGACTGAAAGTTGGAAGCAATTCTTATTCTGAAATCCAACTTTTCTTGATGATTGTTCTTCTCCTGTAAATTTAAAGCAATGACCTGCTTCACAAAGTAAAAGATAGCAAAGGAGATACCATAAAGAAATTCATTTTTTTATGAAGTAATAACCAAACTTTTGAACATATTCTAATCCAGGTTGTTGTTGTTGTTTACTTTTTCAGGCCGTGGAACTTGTTGGTTAAAAAAAAATCCTGGAACCCCTGATCAAGAGGCAAAGTAATAAGTCTTCATGTGTACAAATGCAATCTGGGAGGTGGAGCTTCTGAATGTCAGCTGACAAACCCCACCCTTTCTGCTGCATCTTAGGAAAAAATGCTATGGATCTCCCCGGAGCCTGCATTCAGGTGGACTTTATATTTTCTCTTAATCTCTCAAGGAACCCCATCAAGTTCTTGGGGAACTCTAGGGTTCCAGGGAACTCAGATTGAAAAAACTTGTTCTAATCCCTCTACTTCCAGATCACTCTAGGTAAGTAGTTTGAATAGTCACAGAAGACATGATGAAAATACATTCTATTTTAAAGAGTTTTATGATGTAGGATAATGTTGTGATTACTAGTCATTGGCCACTTCTGTTAACTGAAGGTCACAGGAAGAGCAGGAACTCCATTGGACAGAAGTTCCCCATGGTTTTTAGAATTTATTTCTTTGCCTTTGAGTGCTGTTAAAGCACTATCTCCATTTTTAACAGGTAGACTGTAATGGGGGAATGACCTTGAGGGAGAAGAGGAGGAGATGCTGCCTGGGAAATGATCAGATAAAAGGGGGAGGAGCCCGCAGCTGCATAACTGGCAAAGAAAGAAACTTAAGAAGGATCCACCCTAATGTATCAGGCTGTTAAAAGTGAAAGTGGGAGATCTGCATTTTCAGACTTGAAAAGTAGCTCATCTGTTTGTGTTTCCTGTCTGGTTTAGCTGGGAGGGCTGATATTGACGTTAGAATTGACTCTCAGGCTGAGGAGATGTACCATTCCCCAATACAAGGCGCAATCATTCTCCTCCCTCCTAAAGTTTTTGCCACTTTTTTCTCCAGCATCATCTTCTGTGAAAGAGAATGAACGGGAGGCAGGCACCAATAGAGACTTAAAACATAAATGCTGGAGCCATATGGGAGCAAAAACAATCATACTACAATGGAAAAGAATTAGAAGGATAAATCAATATGTGTAGTCAAATGACCCACTTCCTGATTATTGTTTATCATGCCTGGAAATCTCTCTTAAGGATTCCCTGAAGTGTGCTTTACCTGGAGATGCTTGGGCATTTGCAGTTTTCTGCAGGTAAAGTACAATCTACTACTGAGCTATCATTTTCGTCTGAAAGAATAAGCTCCAACTCCCACCCGCACAGGTTCATTCTTAAAGGTGTCGTTTTTACTCTGAGGCTCCATCCCATAAACTTCAGGAGATATAACAAGTCTAGCAAGTCTCATGAAGATAGTATTTCTTTTTGCTGCTATCACTCAAAGCCTTTTAAAAAGGTTAATTTTATTTGCATTGCCTTTGCATGGAAAGTAACATTACCACCATCTTGCAGGACAGCAATTGTCCCAATTTGGTGTTTTCCAGATGTTCTGCAATTCATCTACAATCAACTCCAACCACAGGAGCCACAAGTCTGGTTTTGAGTTGTGTACACTACATCTGGATGGCATCAGGTTGAAGAAGGCTGGGATAAGCTGAAACTATGACAGTTGGGTCACACAGTGAGTTTCACGGTTGAGCTAGTAGTTAATTTGTGTGGGCTAAATATCAACATTTTGCTATGAGAGGAAAATGAATCTGGAAGGCATGAAGTCTAATCCTATCTCACACAGTGACTGTAGACAGTTGGACAAAAAGCTCTTGAGAACCTTTCTCACCCCACATTGCTCTGTTCAAAAAGCTTCCAGCTCTGTAGAGGGAGCCCTGTTATAGCACAACCCTCCAAGGCTGCTTCTTTGTTTGAGCCACAATTTGCCACAAATGTGGAAAATGACACCAATAATCTTAGAATAAAATAATGCTCAGGAGGTACAACATGATTTGGAAGCAGAATACATATATAAGGCTGGAAGAGTTGTGAAAGGCAGTCTAGGATTGTGAAAACAGATGACATCCAATAGAGTTATATACAATTTATGCAACAAGCATTGCTGGCTTGTCTCTTCCCCCAAAGGGAATGGATTATAACCCATCAAGTAGAGCTCAGATTTGAGTTTAGGTGGGGTCAAGGGCATTGTGGCTAGCCTTTCTGAGCACCTCATGGGAAGAAGTTAGAATTTCTCCCTGAATCCAAATCATCTGATGAATCACGCCACCCTTTTCCAGATTTATTGGGCTGCACGTCCCCACTGGACTACCCCCCCCCCCGAAAATCTGCTACAACTGCCATTGTTCCATCTATATTTCCAGTGGCTTTACTAGCTAGATATGATGGGCGGACTAGCGATAGTCCAAGATATAGGTCCTAGCTTGGGAAAATTTGAATTTTGTACACACTTAATGATGAAGTCCCTGGCTATGTCCCTGACTAACAGAAGTGAATTTAGCTGAATATATCAGTTACAGCCATACCTTAGCAAAAGAGAGTGGAAAAGGTTGGGGGAAATTACTGAAAAGCGTACAAGTGCATTCTGTGGGTGGGTGGGGGTTTCCATTTTTTAAAAAATAGCTCTCTGTAAGGCAGAAAGGAGGAAGAAGGGAAAGTGGGGGAAAAAGTGAAATGTGAAACTGATACAGATGCAAATGAAATGCAGTAAAGATGTTCTGAGACTTAGCAGTAAATATGATATATTTTTTGACCTTAGTGGAGCTTCCCAAATGGCAACAGGTAACTTTTCCTGCTTATATCCTTTTCTGTAGCATGAGACAGCTTTTTTTTTTTTAATTGGGGCTTTGGTCACTGCACAGCATTTCTGAATGTGTGTATGGTGTACTGAGCTGGGTTACGTTCCTTTAAGTTAAGCACACACATACACTTCCTCAAAAGTGATATTTTGCTCACTCTCCAGAAGAACAGAATATCAAGACACTGTTGCAGAATGATTAAGGTGAATTAAGAAATAAAATATTACATAATTAATGGTTAAAGTAAAAATGTGCTCCAGCTCTTGTACTAAATCTGATCTTTCCAATTTAAATGGATCCACTTTAAAGTTATTTTCATTGTTTTACAGACACATAGGCTCCCTTTTACTAGGTTACACTGTTATTTATTCCCTTTAACCCACTATTTTCTACTCTAACTGGCAGCGGCTCCTCAGAGTCTCAGGCAGAGAGGCTTTGTATGAGTTGTTGTCATTTGTGGTTGCTATCATGTAAGGAGCCTGACCCTGGATCATGTGACTTTGTTGAATGATCCTCTACTTTCCGTGTTAGTTGATCTGAAGCTGCCAGTTAGTTCTGACAGTCAGTTTATGATGTTAGAGATGTAGAACAGCCTTCTGAATCTGGCATCTCTAGATGGATTGTGACCACAACTCCAAGAACACCCACACTGGCTGGCAATTCTTGAAATGTTGATCCCAACACAACTGGAAGGCAGTGGGCTGAGGAAGGTGTAGGGCTACGTTATCAGCATGCTTGGGTAAAACAGTCCTAAAGTTCATGAAGTTATTGTGAATTTTTTTGGTACGTTCAGCAGCTTCTATGCCCACCTATGTAAACAAAGAGGGATTATTCAGACTGACAGCAAATGAAAATCAATCTATCTCTTGGTTTCATTAGTCTTCATTATGTGACCACGACAACTTTAATTGCTGCCCCACATACATAAGTAATAAAAATGTAAAATGTTTAAATGAGCTGTGCCTCCCAGAAGCTATTATGAATGATTAATGGCAAGCACTCTTTGCTAATTTAAATGTCTTTGAGAACCACATCCGAATAGCCCTTATGGTTATGATGATATTAGAACAATATTTGCTAGACCTCTTGTCTTGAGCCATTATGTGGTGTGTTTTGATAGCTTTGATTGTTCCATCCTTAGTGAGTCTGACTTCAATACACATTTGACTCCTATTTACTCAGCATTGACAGCCTATCTCATTTGTGCAGCCCAAAGTGGCTTCAGGTATTGATGGTGGTCTGTCTTTAAGAACTGCTGATACTGCTTAGAAGATTTGAAGTGCAGGTTCTATTAACAGCACTCCAAACTTACTAGTTGCAAGGAAAAGAAATAGACTCAACCACAATATTGGCCATCCCTTTAAAAGACTTCAGTTTTGGAACTCTTTGTAAAAAGTGGATCTGAAAAGGGCAATGGGGGCGGGGAGAAGAAGAGCAGGAAATAGACGTTTAAGATACTGGTTTATGCCATTGTTCAGTTGAGTGCACTGCACTGACTAGCAATAATGCTTCTATCCTATGACATGACTTACAAACTGCATTTACTCTGCCAACATTAATGCCATCACCAGAAGGCCCTACATTTTTTTGCCACTGAAATTTGGTGTAGTAGTTTGCTGTCAAATTTTGGTGGCAAAACACACCACCAATTTTTGATGGTAAACAGTCTGTAAGTATCTGCTACGGTTAGTGATAGAAAAACATCACAAATGAAATACATGCAGGACAGTGTGTATTTTTAGACTTAAAGATGAACATATATTAAAATTTCAATTGAAATCACACCTTTTTCTTATTTTTTATTCTTTTCCCTTGAAACAAAAGCTCAGTTTTTGATTTCTGACACTAAATTGGATCATTTGTCAGTCATTTTTATGCAGAAATTAAATTGGTTGCTATTTTGGGTGGCCAGGTTCAACCACCCTTTTGCTACAGGAAAACTTTGCTGCTTTCCATTCTGAACATGTAACTGTTTTAAAGAAGAAAGCTTTATTTGCAGTGATCACTACTGCACAATTCAAGCCATGCTTGGCTGCCCAAAGATTTGATCAGTTGAAGCAGCTTAAGTATTTTCCTTGTACTTCATCCCATTATCCAAGCCCTATTGTTTTAATACTGACTAAGCTTAGCCAGGAGTGATAAATTTTCTTGGCATCAGTAAGAAGTAAAACAGTTGAGGGGATAGCTATTCTTCAGTGAACTTCTGTCCATGCAAAGAGTGAAGAGGCATGTACATAGCACAGAATTGCAGAAGGTGACCTGGAAGCATTCCTGCTTCCTGCCCAGCAACACAGGTGTGGCCTGCTCCAGGGTTGCTAATCCAGGGTCCCCTCAACTTGCGTTGAAGACCTTCTAGGTGGGCAACTTCTGAGTGGGTTGTGGGCAGTCCCCAGGCTGCCCTGCCTGGAAGTTCTTCGGCCAGCACTGGAAGAGAAGACGGAGAGGCAGTGTTACCTCACTCACTTGGTTGAGGCAAAATAGGTCATCTCATGGCCTGAATCAGTCACAACACTCAGTGAACACACCGCCTGCCCCGGTCTGTGGCTGAACACATTACCCCACCCCCTGGTCTGTGACTTTCACAACACTCAGTGTTCTCCATAAGCCAATCAGCCCTTGCTCCAGTTGGCCAATGTGAGACCACAAGAATTGGCAAACTCAGAACTCCACCACTCCAATTCTTGTCATTTAACTTCAGCAGGAGGTGGGAGAGCTGGGAAGGAGGATCAGATGAGAATTCCTCTTAATGAGAAAATGTTTGACTTGCAGTATTAATGCTATAAAACTCTTATTGCACAGTTCCTTGTTTGATGCAGTTACCTGCAATGGAAATTTATTGGCTCAACTACAGGAGATCTTGCAAGAATACAAGAATATTGCTCCTATGGAAGAAAGAACGGCATAGAAATGAATGAATGAATGAATGAATGAGGAAGGGTCCACTGAAAAAAATAGTGACACCATGTGTGTGTGTGTCTCACTCTCTGTGTATGTATAATATATATAAAACCTATTTACATTTAGTGCAAGAATTAGTCTTGGAGCCTGAATACCCTTAGTATGCATGAGTAGCAGGCTTTTCTTTTGTTGACATATCCTGTGTTCATTTATTCTGCAGTAAACTCTCATGGGTTTCAGAAGGGATAGGTAGTAATATATTAATTCTAACACTTTTATTTAAAAGGCGATGGAGAGTCAGTGGATTTCATGGGACTCCAGCTCCCATAAAGTTTTGGCAAGCATGGCCAATGTCAAGGATGATGGCATTTGCGAATATTGCCTTTTTTATGCATGTGCAACTTAAACCCCTAGAGTCGGATACGACTGGACTTTACGTCAAGGGAAACCTTTACCTTTACCTAACTTAAACTTAAAAGTTGTATGTCCTAATTCTTCATTGTCTGGACAATCGTTAAATGTCTGGAATGCTCTCTCAATGGCAGATGAAAAGGAGGATAATTTTCAAGAGCAAAATCAATAGAAATGGTACAGGAAGAGTGGATGATTTTATCACAAACCAAGCAGTCTAAAATCAGAATACCATCTCCTGTCAGAGCAGGGAAACTGCAACTATCCATTTTGGATGGTTTACTTTACTTCACTCTCTATGTAGTATAAGTGGCCAAAAGTGTGATGATAGCCATCATGATATCACTTCTTAGTTGTTACCATTGTGGGCTCATGAGAGGAAGGATAGATAAGAAAAAGGAAGAGCAGTAATTTAAAATATGTGAACAAATCAGAGATTTGGGCACTAGAAGTCCAAAAGGAACATTCCTTAGTGTGTGACCTTGAAAATGTACATTAAAGAATGGGATGGTGCTTTGAATTTGAGCAGGAAGGTATTTTATAAATCAGTGAAGAAAAATTTTCTTCTCCCATTCCCTTCCCCATTACCATTCTTTTTGGTGACTTTATTATGGATTCTTAGGTTTATCTTACTCCTAAAGCGGCCAAGAGGCAGTAATCCTGCTCTTTCTTATTCTTATCTATTGTTCCTCCCATATTTTAAATATCCTGTTTGTCATTGTATCATCATCTCTCCAGCCATGTGGAGCCTCCCTGGCTTGACAGCTTTCATTTAGATCCCAGGGGGAGATATCATAAGGAGGTATCCTATTATCTTGCATGGGGCTTTTTCAGAAGTGAAAACAGCCAAGGCTGCGGAGAGAGATGGTCAGAAAAAATCAACAGCTGCAGTCACAATAGTCACCTTGCAACAGGTCAATGAACCTCACAAATCTCACCCAAAGAAATTCTTAAATAAATTCTGAAGCAAATTGAGTAAGAAGTGCAAAAACCTCCCACTCGCAGAGAGAAAACTTCCAAGGAATTGGAGGACAGATTTTGGTACACTGTATTTATTTCTCTCAGGTTTACAATACTATCCCAAGAGCTACTTCTTGTTGCTAAATCTATGCATAAACATAGCTTATATAAGAATTAAAATAATATAACTTCTGCATGCTAGCTGCAAAATGCAACAGTAGTGCAATTTTTTTAACCATGGTATATATAAAAATAAAGGCCAAGCAACTCTGTACGTTTCATACCAACATACAGGGAAGTCAGTGACAAATCTGGTGCTATTCCAAGAATCTCCAGGTCCCATCTGGACATACAAAACTACAAAAAGTAAATCTGGATATAGGATGGCTTTAATTTTGATCCAAATAGTTCATCCACATTAGAGAGATAAACCTCAGGTTGATATGATAAATAATAATCCCTCTTTGTTCTTTGTCACCTTTACAAAAGCAATTAACATTAAATTTTGCAGAGTTCTGCTGTAACCCAATTCCTGTGTTGAAGTGCGTCAGCCGAAAATGGATGGAATGTTTATTATTCCTAAATCTTGTGATACAGGGTGTGGAAAACGGAAAGGGAAATGTTAAGGTTTTAGGTCAATTACCAGACCTATAGGTAGCTATCCTTTGTTCAAGACAAGCGATTTAGACCCTTTAAATACACCCAGTCCCATATACTGTTTGATTACATAAAATTAAGATATCTTAATGTACCCCCACCATTAATTATTGGTCTTAAAAATATTATTTCCTTTCAATTGTTTGGCTCTACCAGGATAGAGGAAGTATGTTAGGCATAAGGGAGATTTCAGCTTGGATCCTGCTTACATGTATTTAACATTGTCTCATACATGTAAACCTTTATATTTGTTCTTATAAATGGATATATTAGCATCCAAAAGGCAAAAAAAAATAAAATATTTTGTGAAAAAAATATAGTATGAGGCTCAAAACAATGGTGTTCTTGCTAAATGATGGAAACAGTTCTTAGGTGGCATTAGAAAGAACTGGTTTATATTTCAACAGTTTCTTAAACAATTTCTTTTTCATATGTATCCTTTTTTTTTTTAAATGATAGTGAAGTATAGAATTATAGATGTTAACTGTTCAATATGGAACTATGTATGTATTATTTAAACTCCAGCACTTATATATGTGAGCATGAGAAATATACTTGTGGCACAAAGTGAGTATGACTTCAGCCCACCAGACACTGGTTTCACCACTTTAGTAGTGGCTATATCTAATTTTTTGGGCTTAGTCTGCATCTACTATTAGAATGTTACATTAGTCGGTGTGGTAATTAAAATCCTGAAGTGAAAAAAAATCTCCCTACTCCAATATAGTTACATTTATGAGATACATCAAACACTAAACTAGCAGTAATAATGTATTTAAAGTTGTTATTGTGCTATCCAGTATGGTGCTGCATACTCTGGTAATAGTTTTCCAGGGCCTCGAGTTCTTTTACAGCCTTATTATCTGAGACATTCCACCTGAATTTAGGGCCTTATTTATGCTATGCATTCTATCTTCTCCTGTAAAAGATATCTGGAGCGATCTGAAACTGGGAACTAATATATTTCAGAATAGGTTCTTGGGTATCCCTTTTCCCACACCCATATTGCATCCCCCAATGGTGCAGAACATAGGTCATCTAATGAATTTTTGTCAGATGGATCTTGACAGGGTATACAGTAGATAATTTTATTAATGGGATTTTGCTGGCTGCACTGAAGGGTTTTAAAATGCAGATCATTAGCAGGATTTCTTCAAGGATCAGGGAATTGGGAGAATGTTTTGTCCTAGAATAATATAGAAACAATGAAGTTAATCTACAAAGCCTGAAAGCTTTCATGAGAAATGTGCAAATGCTGCTGCTCAACTCATTTCCCATCAGTAGTTTGTCCTCATTGCTAAGTTTTGTGTTGTATGAACATCAAGTGTGAAACCAAGTCTGAGGAACAGCTCGTTTGTCCAGCCATGTTCTTGTACTGGTTCAATGTACAGTATGTGCATATCTTACCAATAGGATCAAAATTAGGATTTTTGTTCTCCTTACAAGGCATTATTCAGGATGTGAGGCACACCAAACAAACAGGTGGGAGTGACTAGACCATGTGCACCATGTTGTAATTGATGCACAGTAACCCAAGATTCTGCAGGCTACAAAATCATCTTGGGAAAAAGGAAACAGAGACAGACACTCTTTTGAAGACCACATTTAAAGATTTGGTGAGTGTGGGCATGTATTATGCATATCAGCATGGCCAGCATTAAAAAAAATCTTCCATTTCATTCTTTCCCCGGGGGAGGTTATTTTTAATTTTGATTCTTTATGCCTTATGCTATAGATTTAAATGAGTTTCCTACCTTGAAATTGGAAGGCATTTTGGCTGGGGGGTTAGAGAAAATTACTGGTGTTTCGAGAAAGGGAGTTGTTGGTTTTCATGTGGCCCTGGAGTTGCAAGATGTTTGCCTCTGGTATAAAGCAAGTACACTAATATGGGAACAATCTACAACTTTTGCCAGATACAAAGGTTGAGAAGTTAATGCATGTTGCTTTCCTCAAATAAGGCTACTAGTTCTGTGCTGCAAAAACTCACACAGCCATAAGAAGGCAGCAGGATTGTCTCTATTTCCAGCTATCTAGTGGTTATGTGGATTTTTGCTGCCCAGTTCTGGTAGCTCAACCTCAAGAAACAAATAACTGGGCGCTAGTGAATGCAGGCAATAGAATAAAGTAAGAAACTGGCTAATAGAGTTTAGAAAAAAAGTGTAGAAGTACAATTTTTGAATGCCTATCCATGTAACTATCAAAAGACAAAGGCTTTATCCCATATGCCTGTATTATTTTCATGGCATTGGCACAGTTCAGTCTTTGACCTTGTTCCCACCTCATTCTGCTTCATATGGTATTAATTCAATTTTCAAACTAACTAGAAAATAAATGTAAAGTTCCCAGTGGAGGAGAATTTCAGAGATCAGTTTTTATTCAAAAATGCATATACAAGAGATGCAGTGTGTTTTAGAGTCAGACTTGGATGTAACAAATCTCCAAAGCAGCTTAAAAGAAGTAAATAAAAACAATGACAAAAAAAGGTGTGACATCATATGAACAATGTATTTGATTATTTCGTTGAAAGCCAAATATTGTGGTGCTTGTGTGGTCAGAACCTCACCCAAGATATTTCTGTATCTGAATCAAAATCTTTTGGCAATCTATTTACATTTCAAAGAAAGTAAGAGAACTAAACATCTGAGAATTACAGTGGATCTCCATTTATTTCTTGGTAACTACATATTTTAAATGTAGAAACATGGAAAAAAACAAACCCAGCTCTGTTGGCAAGATAGTTCCAAAATCTTGTAGCTTTGTACAAGTTTCTTTGTTAATGAATGAATGGAAATTATATGGAAATAGTTCTATATGACTTGTAAAATTACTTTTTTTAGCAGACTGAAAGTAATTTCCAACAGAAGTGCCCACAATATGAAGAATATGTTAATTTAACATAGCAAGTAAAAACATAGCTATTTCATGAAACTTTCTGCCCTAGAAATAAAAAAAGAACACTCTAAAAGTAGCTTTCTGCAGAAAGTTGTGCTTTATTGGATTTTTTCCTAGCTACAAGTTTAGCTGAAATTATATATATATACACACACGATATCCATTTTAGAAGATATGCATGCATCTCCTACAAAGCTAAGTATGAGATAACGGTCTTACTAAACAGTTGCAAAATCAGCCAATTAACATACTTAATATTTACAGACAGCCATATTATATTCTTATACTTTCACAGTAATGTGCAAAATGTTACAAATATGGCTTTTCTTTTTTCTTTTTTCTAAAAAAGGAAGTAAGACATAATTGTACTGAGTAATATTTCTAAATAGTCAGGACTGTTTCACTTTTTTGTGAAACCGGTTGAGTTTCCATTAACTGTACACTGCACTTAGTTGCCACTTGCATTACTGTGGCATAGGTCACACATATTTCCTAAGGCACAATATTAATGTTAAATGCTTTAAAAATGAAGCCATGCTTTCTTTCTGTTTATGTGAAATAATATACCATTACTAACTACATGGTAACATGGTTGTACAAAATACAATGTTAAATGCTACAGTACTTACTTAAGTTTATATGTATCTATTAACATGAAACTACTGTATTCTGAAATCATAATATACAGGGTTGCATATTAAAACATTTGGTTTTGGTAATATTTGTTGTACATTTAGCAGAGAGTTATAAGGCTTCAGTGGAATAATAAACTTATAGCTGAATAAATATTTTACATTCTTCAGTAGCGGTATTTACAATTACTTTAACTCATTCTTTGTCATTTGGGAATTAATACATATTTCATACACATCCTTCTTCACTGTTTAAAGTGCTTGCTTATCAGCATGAGAGAGAAAAAATCATAATTGCCTGAAACAAAACAACTCCACAACACAACACAGAAATGGCATTTCTTGGGATCTGGACTGCATTCTCAGAAGCAGAAATTATTGCTAAATTCAAAACCTTCAAAAGGCAACTAAACATACTAAACTTATTATGTTTGTGTATGTGTGTACACACACACACACACCACAATATATATATGCATGCGTATATGCTAGGTCACAACATGCATATACATAAATCAGTTGAACAAAAGTTAGATTTCTTCAATGTTTTTGTCCATCAACCTTAATATTTTGTGCTGTTTAGTTTCCTTGTGCTATGCTGAAACCAAACAGAAGTCAAAATATTCACAAACTAATATTTACTAACTGTTCTACAATACATAAGCAAAGAAATGTGACAGGCTGAAAAATTTACAGCTGAGATGAGAATTTGGTTTAAAAATGCACCAAAAATAAGGCAGCAGGATGTCAAATACAGTTCAAGGGAAAAATCCTGGAATTGAGACACATTATTTTACTCTCAGTAGGGTTCTTCTATCCCTACCAATTGACAGTTTCTGTGCCTAGAAATACTTTGGATGGCAACAGATTCAACACTGCCGATGCAATTCCCTGATGCCACAAACTAACAAAATAAGGCACTTCCAGGGTTATTGTCCAGTAGAGCCCAAAAGAAAACAAAATCAGTTTCTGAGACCGGTTATTGGTTTTATCACATTTCTTATTTTAACCATAAAACACACAATATTATATTCATTTCCTCCACTGTCCTTGAGATGATTTTTGAAAGGAGGCATTTCTTAGTTGAAGCCAACCAGCTTCTTTATACTTATGCATAGACAAAGAGAAGAGGTAATTGTCTGCTTCAAACATTCAACGAAATGGAAGACTAGAATGGTACCAGGGATCATCTTCCAATTATCTGATGTGGATATCTCAGCTAAGCTTCTGGATGGCCTGTTATGAGTGGACACTGGTGCTGGAGAGATCATTCCGTATTATCTCATTTACTGCAAGAGAGAGAGAGAAAGCAGAAATAGAGATTATTTGGGTACACTCTTCTTGCACTCTCTTGTGCTAAAGCAACACGCAAGGGCATCAGCAAGCAACAGATACCGAGTGGCCTAAGAACATTGTCCCAAACAAACTGGCATGCTAACTTGCATGCAAAATCAGGGATCCCTTTAGAAAAGTAGGGCCTGGATCTTTGCCATAGTGCATTGCCCGTATCTTTCATTAGTGATTTACAGAAACAGAAAAGTTAGGGATGTTTCTGAAGGCAAATAGGACACATTCCATAGAAACAGTCACCTGCTGCAAATAAACTGCCAGAAGTTACAAGCATAATACCCAAAACTACAAGGTGCAGTCCTGAACGTTTGAATATTATTAAGAGTCTTTAAATGGGATTCTATAGACTGACATTTCCACAGAAAGGAGGAGGAGGAGGGAGGGAGGGGTGTTTGCTTACTCAGAACTGGTATTTGCAAAATACATAAATGTTCCTTAATGGTTAATCGCATGTGCATATGAGAAAAATATTTCCCATCAGGAAGATGTCCAAGTCTACACAAGACTTTAAAATAAAGGAGTAATAACAGCATAACCTGCGTGGACTGATGGGACAATATTATTGTTGCTTCTGGTTCTTTTTCTCCTCCTGTTGGGCTGTGTAGTTTCCCACACTTCGGTTATGTCCATTTAGCACTTGTGATTTTTGGCAGATGAACAGGAAATGACTGAAACTGGCAAAGGCCATCAACAGTGAGCTGCACAACATCCCTCTATTTTCATCTCCCTGCGGCCCCTGCCATGGCTTGATTTACATTAAGATAGACAAAATGTCATCAGTAAGGCTGTCACCACTCTGGAGCTTTCCTAACATCCCGGGGAAGGGGAAACACATGCCCACGTCATGGAACTATCCTGGGAAAGCCCATATTTTCCTTTGCTTGTAAGCTGTTGTTCATTCCTGTTCAGATAATTCCATGTGTTTGTGCAAGAGGGATCCATGCTGACTGTAGATTTGCACTGTTGAACTCTTCATAAAAATATGTGAGATCTATTTAGTATTGTTCATAGAAAGGATTTAAATCAGAAACTCTAGACTGCCAATGAGGAAAGAGATACTGAGGCAAGGAATCTGGCCTTTGTTTATGAACTCCTAAAAAAACTGATGCAAAAATCCTATACAGCGGTGTCTTACTCTTTACACCAATAAAGCAGCTTGCAGCAAAAGGCATTTATAATAATCTGCATGAACTCCGGAGAAGATACTGCAGCTCTAAACTAAGCTGGGCCAGATGACTGGAGGAATGAGCTGCGGTCTGATTAGCTCTGCTGCTCCAGAGCCTGAGCTCTTAATTTGAACAACTGGTGGATCTGACTGACCACACTATTTCCCTTACTAGACCCAATATATGACCTGCAGTCCATTGATGAGTATGTTTCCTGCCTCTCCACCTTGTTTGCCTATCTGTAGTCTCATTCTTAGCCTGGCCTTGGCTATGCCATCCACCTCTTAAACACTGGACCTCTATCAGCTTGAGTCAAAGCCAGACTTCCAGCAGAGGTGTGTCTCTGCATCAGACCAAGACCTGACACCCTATAAAGTTATAACATGACAAAATTATAAAATGGCAGGCAATCCAGTGGGAAAAAACCTCACAAACACATGCAATATGCTGAACCTTTAAAGAATGTTAATAGAGACTATGTTTTATGCAAACACAAACATAGCCGCCTGTATTATGTACAGGTCCAATCTATGTGTCATCAGTACTCCAAAGATGCAGAATTGCTGGAAAGAAAGGAGTAGTTTAGCAGATAATAATGTTACAGTAAACACAATTACTAGCAAAAGTGAATTAGGGGAAAACTGAACAAAACCAGGAGAATCCCTGACTGCTCACGATCAATATTCCAACATATTATACCAATGCCAATTATATGAGAAGGAATGTGGAGATGTATTAAATTACTTTTAGCCTATCTTCCTTTATATCCAATGGGAAGGTTCCTGTTTATAACAAGGGGAATATTTCATTGATCAGGCTTAAGAAAACATTAATCTGGCATATATACATGTATCTGTCAAAAATGTTCTCTATCAAATCTTCTGAGAAGACCACATGTCTGTCTGGGAATGGGGGCAATTCCTTCTCTACGTGCTGGTCATATCAGGGGGCATGGGCCATGTACTGACCAGTAGTTAATATTGGCCTTTAACACTCCTGGAATAGAATTGGAAACTGTCATGATAGCATCACAGTGTCCTTCACCAGTAAAGGCAGCTGGGAGGAAATAGTTTATTTCCAGTGCTTCTTTCATTATCTTGTGTGCTGTGGAATCCTACTAGTGTATGGCTCATTCCCATGCTCCTACAGTAATATCTTCAGCCCAATTCCACATGGATGAAGTTCATACTTTATATCAACTACACACTACTATCGCCATTCCAGAAACTGGGGCACTGTGGGCTCCTCCCACAAGGGGCAGTACATGAGTTTCCATGCCAAGCAAATAACAGAAAGGAGAATTCAATTATCTGTCCATACGTGATGAAGCTTTGGTTTCTGAACCCCGACCAACCAAAGTGGCTGGCTGTCACTGGGAACAGAATAATTGTACCCATGTTTACTTGGAAGCAGGGTTCCCTGCATTCAATACAGCTTACTCCCAAACAAGTGAGGACAAATTGCCACTTTGAAAACTGCTTGGGGCATCAAATCCCTGTTGATGCCAAGTGTGCACCAGTGCTTCTTGGGCAACTGATAGGACAATACACAGGCACTGATAAAAATATGTTTCTGAATGCAATCCCCCAGGAACTGTCTGAAAATAAAAAGAAATTTTATAGTGAAGTCTAATGGAGAGTTATTGAGAACTAAATACAACTGAGTTCAGTGAATTATTCCCAGGTAAGCAGGTGTACAGGATTGTAGTCCGTCCATTTTAAAACAAATAGTTTTTTCTGTTGCATTTCCAATGGTTCTAAAATCACAGGTTAAGACATCGATGTCTTTCTTCCTTTTATCAGTGATGTCGTTTATGGAATGTAGAATGTGAGTCATGACTCATCTATGTGGTATTTACTGTGGTTAGTTTATTCTGAAATATGGTTTATTTTACTTCTGAAACACTGAATTCCAAACTGCTAGAAAGATAAGGCTTTATTACCTATTTGGTTCAGAAATCTTGCTGCATGTCAGGTTCTTCCACTGATGATTTCTGCTCCCCTTGTGGAGACAAATGTGATAATTGTATCTTTTGGGGAATAAGATATTTTTCCATGTAGAATAACTGGGTCAGTACTCATTTTTCAAATGAGCTAACTTACAGGCATAGGAAGATAAGTGAAAAGCTGAAAAACATTCAGCAAATTTGTGGCCAAACTACATTTCAAACTAGAAGCTTTGATGTGTGGTACTTATGATGCAATCTTGTATATGTTGACTCAGAAATAAGCATCAATTAATTAAATGGGCCTTATTTTAAGGGCATAGAAAATTGCAGCCTAGAATATTCCTGCAAATGAGCAGTCCTTCCTAGTAATACTTTGCATATCTTTTAAAAATATGTATTATCTGATGAAATTATCAAGTTAACACCCACAGTTTCCCAAAACATTCTCCAATTTTACAATTTGATAGTTTCCATAGTCATGCTCACTTTTCCACTGACATCATGATTTTTTTTTTAAAGTGAGCACGGAAGTTTAAAACCGAGCATAAAATAATCACAAGAATGAAAGAGAAGCACATTTATCATGTGGTCACATTACCTGTCAAAGGTCTGAAAAAGGAACTTTTCTGTTGCTAAACACATCAGATGCCACTGCAACAGGATGTGGCAAGTTGTTACTCTACAGTTCATAAAGAGGGTTTTTTATTGTCTTTTATTTAAAATTGAAATGAAGATATTTTGAGTAAATGAAATTAGTTTTTTTCTTTCCTTTTTTCATCTTGGATAAGAGTTAATCAAATATATTTATAAAATTAGCATTAATAAAGCTTTAAATACTATGATTCTAAAAGCAAAATATAACAATATAAGCCAATTTTTAACTTCTCTCTCCTTCCCAGAATACTAAATTGAATGCCTCTAGCAGTTGGGAAACATTGTGTTCTTTGTAATAATACAGGGGCTTATGTATTTATCATCTTGATCCTATTGAAAGCCTGTAAAAAAAACTTTTTATTAATTATAATATTGCTAAATTTCTTTTCACTCAGAGGCCCAATTTTTCCTAAAATAATTTGAACCAGGTTTATGCCAATTAAACTGAATTCAAACCAATGGAGATATAAGACTGTAGATTTATGGTGGTGCATGGTTTAATGCAGAAAAGAATGCAAGTTCAGATTTTCTATGGCTTTAAAATATGAAAGTATAAGTTAAGGACTTGTAAAAGTTGTAAAAGACTAAAAAAAATTAAAGTATAGGCCACAGAAAGATGAACCTGCAATTTTATAACTCAAGATTAATGTACTTATTGGCAACCAGACCCTAGATTTTTTTTCTAGTTTGATTTCAAAAGAATTTAGCAATGCTCAAATTGATGAGATACTTTTCGGTGTCTCCATGTAACAATACTCCTGAGAATTAGATCACTTATATATAAAAGTGATCTGTCGTTGTTTGCACGAGATGCACAGTGAAGAAATATGATAAATAAAATAAAAATGAATAAATTATTAATATTATATTATAATATATATAATAAAATAATATATTACAATATTAGTATTTATATTATATAATATTATATAACATTCAATTATATTCAGATGAAAGATTTAAGAGCCTCTGTCTTTTGGTTAACAATCAGTGAAGAGGTGATTGAAGAGTGGGATTCATATTAGCCTGATTTCTAAGTCAAGTCATCTTGGCTTAGCTGAGTCCACCTTAAAGACAAAACTGGTAGAGCGGCAACATATTTAGATACAGCCAGATTAGGTGCATATTACATTCTATTTCAATCTTGGCGCAGTACATGTGCTTGCAAATTGCCTTTCTTCATAGCCTCCTGTTCTCCACCATGTAAGTGTAAAAAATTATTATCAAGCAGCTTTAATCAACATAGGTATTTTTAAAAAACAACCTGATAAGCTGAATTTTTTAGTAACATGGAAATTAGTAAACTTAAATGTTCCATGGGATATCAGGGACTCAGGCTACTGATAAAGGCACAGCAATACAAGATAGGAATCCATGGGAATGCTTCTAATGACACTGCCATAGCAAACTTTGTTCCAAAAGGATCTTGAAAACTTAGGGAGCAGATGGATACTTGTTTCCCATCTTGCTTCTACCAGAAATATTCTGTTTTGCTTCTCTTCTTAGTCACACAAAGAACCAATTTTAAAGTACAGCAATGCCTTATACACTGGAGCCCTAACTTATTTCTGGAGCACTGGCTGAAATAAAAGGTTTGTGTGCGTGGGGCAGGGGTATAGGCAGAAAGTTATGCACAACTTTCCCAGTTTTTACATCTTTGTTCCAGTTATTTAGTGTCAGCCAATCATGCATTTTCTCATAATAGTCATGGACCAGATTTAGAGATAGTAAAGGTAAAGGTAAAGGTTTCCCTTGACATTAAGTCCAGTCGTGTCCGACTCTAGGGGGCGGTGCTCATCTCCATTTCAAAGCCAAAGAGCCGGCGTTTGTCCGTAGACACTTCCGTGGTCATGTGGCTGGCATAACTAAACGGAGTGCCGTTACCTGCCCACCGAAGTGGTACCTATTAATCTACTCGCATTTGCATGTTTTCGAACTGCTAGGTTGGCAGGAGCTGGGACTAGCAACGGAAGCTCACCCCGTCATGCGGATTCGAACCGCCGACCTTCCGATCAGCAAGCTCGGCAGCTCAGCGGTTTAACCCGCAGCGCCACCGCATCCCTTAGATTTAGAGGTAGCAGCATAGAAATGTATCATGCTATCCACCATTTTTTAAAATTTTGATCTGCTCCAAAGATAGTTAAAATACAGAAAAAGCTTTCACTAGATATCCTATACTTTCCATTTCAGTAATCTACAATAAAATACTCAGCTTCTATCAGTCCTGGGAAGGAATAATTTTATCACCTTTAAATGCATTTAAATAAAATATTCAATAATATCGGTAAAATATTTGACTAAACTTATATTCTTCTGCCTATGCCAGCTGGATATCCATGTCTTTCATTGGTTCATAGTATATTGTCAAACCATTCCCATATAAATAAAACACTCTCTGATTTTTACAATACTGACCAATTCTCAGACTATAAAAATAGCAAGCATGAAACGAGCATTAATTCCAGTAAGATACAGAGTTCGACCATTGCATTATATTTTTATTTTAATAATTTGCTGGGTCGTTTATAATGTCTGTTCATGATATGTGCTTTGATTTCCCAATTAACTAGGCCTAATGTCAGTAAAAGAACCAAACCAGATACGAAATAAATAGTACCACAGAGTAATAAAGTCATACACATTCACTAAATAACGACAGAATGCAATGTTATAAAGCAAAGCAGGGAAGAGTTAAAAATAATGCTAAATAACAATAAAAATGAAAGGCATTTTCACAACTGATGGCTTTTAGCAGAGAACACATTGTTCAGTATTTTGGGTTTTTTTCTCATGGTGAGCATGGCTACATTACTTTTTTTTAAAATATATATATATATTATTTCCAGTGCTGCAGCTCCACAGACACTACCATTAAAAGCACATGGGAAATCATCCTGCTGAGGGATGATTCACACTTGCATATGAATCATGAGGAATCTCGCAATGATTATCAAGCAAAGGTGTGAGCTGCCTCTGTTGCAGAAGGTCTGTGCTTTTTACCACTGATGGAGGACACAACCAGAAAACTCTAGGCCTGAAATACCTAATCAGTGAAGACAGTTGAACATGTGCTTCTCACCTCTTTTGCCCTGGTGGGTCACTGAATTTTAAAATAATAGAGAAAAGCTGTTTTGACTAGTAGCTGAGAAGGTCCAGTTCTCAGCCTGTAAAACTGGAATTATACTGTGCTGTCTCATAAGTGCAACAACGTAGACCTTTGTAACTCAATACTGGTTCATTAATTCAAATTAATGGATTAACTGCAGCCTTTTGTACATTTGTACATTGGTTAGGTCCAACTCTCCTGCCACTCTTTCCTCCCAATTTTTCTCCCATATTATTTTTTGCTTTCTCTCAATCATCTTCCAACTGGGTCTCCCAGTTCTTTTTGGTTTTGTTTAAAAGCAAAAACAATTCCTATTGAAACATGGAATTATGTAGAAATCAGTTTGAAAATCACTCTCTACCCCAACTTCTCCTTGCTCCACTAGAATTTACGTTTGGAGATTGCCATGATTCTAATTTAAATAATCTCCCACTCTGATCTCCAATTTCAAACTTGTGTTGAATTTAGGTCACATTATTCAAGGCATTTTTGATCAGGACATACAACAACAGTTCTAATCATACTGTAAAAAGAATAGTCTCGCTGTCCGTTCACTATAAATGAAAATGCAGCATTCTTCCCTTATGCAAGAAAATGCAAACAGCAACATTACATAATCACAAAGGGAGACTGATGTTGTTAGAAACCATTTCTTCCATGGATGAAAAGCCATTTGAGAAGCAAGCAGTATTTAAACCCTGAGGCAAGGAGGGTGCAACGTACAAGGGATCAGCCTAAAAGCTACAGAATTAAAAACAAAACAAAATGACGATAGTGAATCATGAATAAAAAAGGATTACAAAACAGTGGAAAATATAACCACACTTTCCCTTAAGGAACCAGATCTCATACTACTTCAGGTATTCTGAACCTACCTAAACCATAATTTATTTTTATATATTTAATCACATATAAGCCATGACCACAATCCAAGTGAAAGAAGTGAGTGACAAATAAAACATGATCCTCTCCGTGAGTGCAGTTCATTAATCATTAATAATGGAAGAGTTTTCATACCTGAAATAGCTCCTTTTCTCCCTAGATAAGCTTCATAAAAACTATTTTTGGTTTTGTTTTGTTTTGTTTTGAGTGGGCTCTGAGGACACTGGTGATTTGATTCATTAGCTGCACTTGTCTTTCTTTCAGATCGCTGTCACATCATTTCTGTTCAGCCATTAAAGTTCTTGTGTGATTAAAATCACATAAAGTTAAGAATGGGACTTGTCCTCTGGTGACTACTTATTGCATAGCTGCACAAGACTACTTAAGACTACTTATTGCATAGTTTCATGCCTTCAAGAAGATTTGCAGTGATGAACTTGATTTGTGACTGAGAACCTGGAGCTATCAGGGTCCTAAATTATATGAAAAACCCACTAAAGTAGAACAGTTTCCCCTTGCAACTGATCTTTCTCCTCCAATGTAATTGGGGATTCAGAGACACAGAGTCCATTTCAGTTCTCTTTTCATCATATGGGTTTGAAGCGATGCTTCCAAAGGCCAAGGACCACCACCATCCCACCCCCACAATCCTGGAGCCCAAGTCTAAATCAGTGCTCCAGATACAGTAAACTATGAACTTCTGGTTTTCACACAAAGGGAGAATAGCAACCTCATAAGCTGAATTGTGAAAATGGAACACACCTGTATAGGCATAAAACACAAATTCTTTTCCTTTCTTGCGTCTAACGGTTTGACAAACATTATGCCAGTAGGCATTCTGTGTTTGATACAAAACTATTTTGAAAGTAGAATTTAAGTCATATAGGTTTCTTAGAATGGTTGGATTTTTAAATAATTGACATTTTGTGGTAAAAATTAAAACCAGATGGAATTAAGTACAGCTCAAATTATGGTCAAGGACATGTCATCTTATTGCAAACATCTGGTACCAATGATGGTACTCAGATGATACTCTAAACCTTGTCACGTGTTAGACATATAACTTGTCAGCACACATTGTGTACCCATCAGTCCAAGCATACAATGTTTACAGATTTCCAAATTTCATGTATGATAAAACGCCTTTTTGCTATGAAGAAATGACTTCTCAAGGCCAGAGGACACCACTGTACAGTCTAATTGTAGACAAGTTCAAAGGGAACTTACACGAAGCATGTGCACGTAGCATGTGTGACTGCAGCCTGCTTGCTGCAGGTATTATTTTCTCATTAAGCTGTTTCTTCAACCACAGTACCAGCTTGTTTATGTTTGGTAATGGTAACCTTTGTTTCTGTTTTGCAAATACTGTAGGAGGGGCTGGATTATCAAGAAAGGAAGGATGCTTGAGCCACTTTCCTTCTTCCACTTGTCTCAGTCATTTTCTTACTTTTAAGAATTCTAGGCATGGGGGTGCCATTTTAGGGGAAGTGGTGGCCAGGGTCCCCAGACTGCAGAATATATATACTTGGCATCAGTCTCCACTTGAGAGTATTTCCTGAATCCTAATAGCATTGCTACATGTACACGTTTTTAGTTGTAAAGTTTCCATTAAATAACTCGGACTTTCATTCCAAAGGCTGTGTGTAAAATGGCAGAATGGTACTTTCCATACTAAGAAAAGATAAATAAGCTAGAGACTCAGGTGCTCCTACTCCTGTGTGTACAGCTGAGGCAATGTGTCTCCTCAGCTGGTTCTATCTGAGTCATGATGCTAACAGACCCTGTGGTCTTAATATAAAACTGTTGTGGGAATAGAATTTAAATATTCTAAGTGCCCCAATATTACATGATACCTAAATAAATGATAATTATACTTTGCTTTTGGTGTAAATGCCTTCAATGCTTCATAATGAAAACTGGGCCTTTCAAACGAATTAAGGTGTTATTTAGTTCTGTGAATAAGGTCTCTATGGTCTTAATGCCTCTGTACTTATTCAAACTTTCCTTTTAACCTATTACTTAAGGTTGCGTATTTCAGATTATTCTAATCCTTGCACCAACTAGTACTCTCATTTATTATTACATAAATCAATTAGACAGAATACATGTGTACCCTGTGGATTTGACTGAGAAGTAACTAATACTTAGACATATGCAGTTACACGAAACCTTAGGCTTTCTATTGCATTTAATATTCCTTTATGAATTGTTAGTACGCAGACTGCTAGAAAAGATTATATAATTATACTTTCATAATCAATACCCATGTTTCATCTAATGGGCATCCTTCATAATCAATATTCTGCATAGATATTTATGTTTTTCTTTGAATAGTCCCTATGCATCTTGCATTTTGTTAAGGCAACACCTGGGACTTCCATTAGCACATCATATGCATTCTGTGATATTGAATTATTTTAAAATCCCAAGTATACTTAATAAATAATAAACTATGCATAGACAATCATTCTTCAGCTTTGTAGGGAATATGGAAATAAATAATGAGAAAATAGCATAAATAAAGGATAGGTCTGTTATCCAAATTGTCTCTCTATAAGACAAGTAAAAAATGGGATACATCTTCCTACACCTCACCTCACCCCCAGCAATTTTTGCAGTGTAAACTCTATTTGCTAAGGTGGAGTCAGACTCTACTGAGAAGTTACAAATGCACATTTCACCTGCTTTGACAGCTTTATGTGAATAATTCAGATTATTAAACTGATCTGGGAAAAAAAAATAAGCCGAATGTTTTGGAGGTGAGAGTTTGGGAGACCTATCTTTCATAGGAATGTAAACTGATCAAGCTACTCAAATCTCTCTGGATACATTATTGGATTTTCTTTTCAAAAGAACATAGGCAATTGCAATAGAAAGAATCCAGGAGTATTGCTCAATATATTCCAAACAATAAACTCCAATCAGATTGGTTACTCCCAAAGGAGATGATCTGGGAACAATTTGAATGCCAGGTTTCTGAACCATATTCATTTTAAAGCATAACCGCCCAGAGTTCCTCTGGTGGGAGGAGATGGGTGGTGACAAATTTGATAGATAGATAGTTAGATAGATAAATACTCTAAAAGCTGGAGTGACTTTCTGTGTTGGATAGTCAAAGCAATTATCAGCAATTGGTTGATATGATCATCTTCCGCTTTCCCTTAAACTTCTTAAAAGAGAACACCACAGTGTGTTGGTATTTAGAAGTCACAGTGTCCTATTTCGGCAAAGACCATGAGTTCCAATGCATAAAAGTTTTCTCTGAAATTTATTACTGAATTTGGTCCACTGTGAGGCATTTTGACCAATAAAAAAAGGAGACTTTATATTGAAAAGTAATTTTTATATAAACAACTTGCATTCAGTATACTAGTTGACTAGGTTTTTTTAAGCAAACCCAGATATAGACACATGTCCCATTATATATAGCTCAAAGATCTTTTTGCCTTTTGCATGTTATATGGCTCATTCTGCAGTATTTTTCTTGCCCTGGCTTTTTGAAATTGGAGTAATTCACATAAGCAAAACGTTTAAGATCCTATAATGAAATGGAAACCTAATCTCCTCACAACTATGGCTATACTTCTGCTAGAATAACTGCAATTTGTAACACAAACATCTGTTCAGAAGGAAGACACACTAAGGTCAATGGGGCTTACTCCCTACCACCTGTTTACTGTCTGGAAATTCTGGGGGTTGCCATCTCATCTGGAACGTGCCAAGTTAAGAAAGGCTGGATGTAGAAGTCAATCAGCAAAATTCACTACAGAAAACTATTAAGAGGAAGAGGCCTGCTGACATTATACCTATTTATCTGTTTCCTTCTATTGAGACATATAAAAGTCCTTGTGGAGAAAATTTAGTGTTTAACTTGAGTAATCCTAGAACTATTTTATCGGATTTCAGTTTCTCTGGAACTTTTGAATTATAGCCTAAAAGATCGACAGTCAAAGTCATGGTATATGTGTACAAACACAGGATGTATGTTTCTTTCCTTATTTTATTTTATATATTTCAGCATACAGGATCAATACATTTTCACGATTCCTCCGTAACAGTGGCAGAGACTGGGATTGCAAAGTAGGAAAGAAATATGCACATAGTTTAAGACAACAGCAATATTAGTTCTACAGCAATTTACTGGTCATTTAAAATATAAATAGCATGATGGCATCAGTCACTGCAGTAGAAACTTCAAATATCTCAACGTACGTATGGTTTTCCTTTCGATATGCAGAGAAATTTGGTATGGCTGCAACTTCTTTCCACAAGAAAACTAAAAGCCACATACTTTGAAGTGTTTAGATTCTTGGCCTTGCCAAAACAAAAGCGATATAATTATTTTTAAAGGATGCTTTTCAAAAATATTTAATTATTGTACATTCTCATTTTTTGCTTCAACTAAAGTGAAACTCTTCCATTATACTGTACTCCATCTAACAAACTGTTATCAAAAGTAGCTTCTATCTACACACATTTCTGAAATACTTTCATTCCAACCTATTTTGGAAAACAAAAATCCAGGAGGAATGGAAATCTGGCATTAAACTCAACTGGGAAGAAGTAGTTTCCACTTCACAAAGTAGGGGGGAAAGTTAAAAAAAGAACATTAAAGGTTACAGCTAAGTTTGGAGGTGGAAGCGAGGAAAAAATGGAGAAAGGCAAAAGTCCTGCCATTACCTGCCTTGGGTGGCATCTGGGCCAAACTTTCATTTGTTGCCCTTCTCACATCAAACCATGTTTTTTAAAAGAGCCAAATTTGGGCAGAGAGTACTTGAAATCATTCTTTCCCAAACACAGATTACTTTGAATTTCTCTTTAAAGAGAGTTTATCTGGTGAAAATAGGGCAGATTGCTAGCAGGACAGATGAAGAGGGGGCAACCACTTTCTGCATCAATGTTTTAACCTTTTATTTGCTGCAGAATTCGATCCCTTTTGTGATTTCTTCCACCGATTCACCAAGTCGAAATAACTCTACTGCACTGGGAGCCTGGGAATCCTAGAAAGCAATCTTAAATCTATAAAATAATTGAAGTGTAGTTTTACTGAGCTGTTCAGCTCAGTTCTGATTTTTATTACAATGTCAACAAGTGTTTAATTTGTTTTAAAGTTTAGGTTCTTAAATCTGAGTGATATACAGTAGTTTACAGCTTGCTGGCAAGGACTACTGCAGGGGGAAAAAGAAAAGAAAGCACACATAAAGAGTGTTCTGAGTTTGACATTATAAAGCAGGGAGCCAGCCAAAAGCAGCAATGCTCTCCCAGCCCCAGCCATCTCTGGGGCCTGCTCACGCAATGACCAATTTCATTTCTTAACCAATTTCATCTGGAGACTGTAATTAAAAGAGAAATATTTTAATCGGTAATCCCCCCCCACAAAATAAACATTTACAGATGTTAACTAGTGAGGCAATTTGCTAAGTAGCAGTGCCTGTCACAGCACTGTTAATTTCAGGAGGTCGAGTTCAAACTTATACAAATAAAGTGTTTTCTTGCGATTTGGGCTCCTAACTGCTAATGGCGGTAGGCCAATTTCTTATCTAACAGCATTGTGGCAGCCTCTGAGCACTCCTCATGCATAAGTGAGGACTGGAGTTGACAATTTTATACAGGCACACAATTACATATGCATTTCTTTTGAACTTGGCTGGTTTAAAAATTACAGCCCACTGATATATTCTTGGGCAGGCATTAAGAGTTACAATTATTCCATCCTTACCCTAACTTTAAGTGAACGATGAGTAAGTTCTGTAAATTCACTGTGTATTTTCAATCGGCTTCTTTTCCAGGCACTGCTAAAAGCATCTGTAGAAACCTAGCAAAGAAGCCTTGGAGACAACCTACTTTTTGTATAATTTCGGTCCGAGAAAGTGATAAAATGGAGGGGGCTCTATAGACATTTTTGTCCTCTGAGAACTTAAAAAAAAAAAAAGATGGGGAGGGGCTTTCCTCAGCTGGCTTAAAACTATGTAACCAGATGCCTTTGCTTGTGCTGAATGCACACGTGTCAGTCCCACTTCTGCAATGTTAGCTGAAGTGGAACTATTTTTTCTCAGAGCCAAGTATTTCGTGATTTATACAGTCGTATCAAATATCTCTGGAGGGCCTTGCAAGAAGGTGATGGCAAAAACCTCAGTTCTGACATTTACAGCCCAGACACAGTTGTCTGACGGAAAGCCCCCCGCCCTCCCTCTCTTCTCTCTCCCTGGTCACTAGCTCTGAAGGGAGCCAGAGGCTTGAGTAAATCAGCAGAATTTCTCGATTTTTCTGAGGGCTGTGAACACTAAGTGTTTTCCGGTACCTACTTCCTGCCATATCTAAAACAACAGCAGCTGCTTGAGCCTGATAGAGAAGCATCCCAGAGCAAAAATTTTCACAATTGGGGTGGGAAAGAAAAAAAAAAAGGGGGGGGTAGAATACATTATTCAGAGAGGAGATAACGCATAGATGCATATTGGTTGTTGCTGATGATAGCCTCTGGGCTAAGAGCAATGAAGTTAAAAGCAAACTCTCCGCAGTGATCATGGGAATAAGAAGTTTCCATGCTGGCTAGGGACACAGGGAAAGCCCCAACACACTTGTTCTATTGTGTGGCATATCAAATGTTGATTAGCTAATGTCTCCAAAGAACAGATAAGGAAGGAGAAGTGACTCAGATGTGAAGGCTTTTGTTCCTTTCTTTATTCTGACTGTCTTTCTGAAAGTGTTTTGAATATTTTCATTAAGGGAAAGTTTGGGTTATGAGGAAAAAAATAACAAAGAACCAAGAAATGTCACAGTGCTATTTTCAACTTATTCGGTGTATCAGTTTCTAGATTTAAGGACATGCCCAGGACAACCATCATAAGGTTAAGCTGCCATGCTGGTGATGGTTGGTTTATTTTATTGCTGACAGGGATACAACTATAAGATGTGATCTTGTCTCAAATCATAAAAGCATTAGCCCAAAAGACAAACTAACCATATCTGCACAGACAGTTCTAGTCTCCGTACAGCTAAAAAGAGTGAAGTAGAAGAAAATGAAGAAAAAGAGTGAAGTAGAAGAAAATGAAGAACATCCAGAATGATCAAAGGAATGGACAATATAAGAGGAGGATCAGACCAAAAAGAGATACAAGATGCCTTTGGATACAAGCACTCTAATACTGGCTTGAAAGCTTGAGGCAGTGCAGATTCTCTTTTAGGGAGTTTCAACAGGAGATATGAGGAAGGGCCCTTTTTTCCTAGCCCAAAAAACAAAATCCACAATAATCCAGAAAGCTTTGCCTCCCACCATCTCTCACATGCCAGCAAAGAAATGTGCCATGAAACACACCACAATCTTTGCTTTAAAGGAAGCTAGGGCCACCACCATCGCCTATTCTTCATCAACAGATGGTATGCTAATGCAACTGACTGTACCAAAACCAAAGAGTTTTCAAGAAAACTTAACAATCAAGGTAAATTTCATTCAGTATCAAGAGTTTAAAATAATACTTTAATGAGCCATGTTTTAACAATGTCTGATTTTAGGCATGCTTTAAAGGATTTTTGTTCTGGCATCATCCCATCTCAGTTAGCGAATAGTGAGAGGAAGGGAGGGAGGTTTTCTCTTGGCTAAGGCCTCCCCAAACCTGAAAGTAGCACCGGAAATTAAGGAGAAGTCATATTCTCCTAGGAACTAAATGATTATTTGACCCAAAGAATCTATATTAATTGGTGTATTCAATTTGGCAGGATTTTTCTCTTGGATAAATGGCATAGGACAGAATTTGATCTTGGGAGGGGGGAATACATTTAGAATAATAGTAAAGATTTGTAACTACATATGAATATTATGCAGTGGTACATCATATTGAAGGAGAGCCAGTTTGGTCTAGTGGTTAAGGCAATGGGCTAGAAACCAGGAGACTGTGAGTTCTAGTTCTGCCTTAGGCACAAAGACAGCTGGATGACCTTGGGCCAGTCACTCTCTCTCAGCCCTACGAAGGAGGCAATGGCAAACCACTTCTGAAATCTTGCCAAGAAAATCGCAGGGACTAGTCAAGGCTGTTGCCAGGAGTCAACACTTCTTAGTTATCAAAGATCTAAGAAGACTGCAGATAAGAGAAAGGAAGTTTGCAGCTCTATTCTGTTTCTTGTTGAGAGTAGAAAGCAGGATAATATACTCCTATTTATATTTTTGCCCAAGCCAAATTCCTAATAGGAGTTATGACGGACAGGCGGAAGGACCCAACTCCTAAATTTCAAAACGTGTATTTTGTGGCTAAATTACATAGAGAAATAAAACCTACTCAAACTTAGTGAAACCCTGTTTAACATTTCCATTTAAGATTCTGTCCTCATGTATCTCATTTCTGGATCTGAACCATCTTTTGCAGAATTTTCTCATAAAACAGTGTATTTCCCAATTCTTGATTAATTCTCAAATAATTGAGTTGAAAAGGCTGACAAAATTATTTTTTGATACTTCTTTATCTCATATACAAACACTATTAAGTGGAATGGTTAAGGCAATCAGTTTTTGTTCTTTTTTCAGGTTAAAATGAACTGTCATGGATTTTGAACTGGACATACTTATAAATCTGTCTAAAAACTACTTTGTACAGGTGTTTCTCAAATTAATTTTAAAAATAGTCTGAAAAACTACGTGGTTATTATATTCTCTGCTTTCTGTTTCTGTTATGTTAGCATAGGGTTTTCCCTTTTACACAACTGCAACTATGAACATGCAACCAACCGAGTGCTGCGATTTTTTTTATATATATTCATCACTCCTGTTAACACCTGTACATTCCTTAATCTTCACCTCTCACAGTAATCTAATTCACTAGTATCTAATTAATCCACATGTCTAATCCAAATGTCTCATGTGGTCCATTATTTGGATCAAGCCCAGAATTGGAGAAGCATGTTATCATATCCTACCTTTCATTAAAACACTCAACATTTTTTTTAAAAAAATAAGCCAAATAAAAAATTCACAGAAAAACAAAATTCACAGAAAAACAAAATAGATCAGATCCCAACACATTTGCTATGGTAGCTAATAGCCTCTCAGAAATGCCTCTTCCACACACCTCTGGAAACATGGTTTCCTCCCATCCTCAAGACAAGAGGGAAGTATGTAGCCTGGAGGACTGCTGGCCCCTGGTGTTCCTCTTGCTGCAGCTCTGAAATAAGATAGGCAGCAGTTTGCTGCTGCTGTTGCTGAAGAAGCAAGGATCAGAGAAGGGAAAGAGGAAGTCTTCCTCTCTCCCCCTACTAGCCAAGGGAAGATCCTCCATCTTCACTGCTTCTTTCTCAATTCCCACCTTCTCCCTTACCTCCATATTGGCTGGAGAGGAATGCCACTGGCCCTAACACAACAGTAGGTTACCAACATATTCAGGTCAAGTATGAATCTTTCCATGGGCAGCTGTTAGTAGTGGCTGCTGCGGTTGGGAGCTGTAGAGGAGGAAAGGAAAGAGACAACAAAGAGAAGAAGAGCAGGGACAACAAAGGATCCATGAGATGCAGGCAGGGAAAAGAGGAATGAGGTGGGGATGGGCTGGGAGGGAATGGTGGCCTGCATGGGGTTCCTATTCCCTTGATCCCAAACAAAAAACCTAAAACCTTTGACTGCCAGGGAAGACCTGGTTTGTAATGCTATGTGGGAAAGACCTTGGGAGAATGGGCCAAGGAATGCTGCCTAGTGAATGGTCAGCATAGCCTGCAACTGGATAGTGGGAGGGGCAAGAGGCTCAGAAGAGACCCTCCCTAGTTTCTTGAGCTGTAAAGGAGATGGGGGCAGGGGAGAATTGTACTTTCAGACTTGCAAGATTGATGTCAGCCTTACTAGGTAGACCAGACAGGAAACATGACCAGATGAACTGGTCATGTTTCTTGTCTGGTCTACAATTCTACTTTATTGTAAAGCTACATTAACAGAATCTTGCAAGTTTGAAAGCACGGTTCTCCAGCCGTCTCCTTTATAGAACCAAAAAACTAGGAAGGGTCTCTTCTGAGCCTCTTGCCCTTCCCACTATTCAGCTGTGGGCTATGTTGTCTCTTATCTTTTCATTCCCTAGGCAGTGTTTCTTGGCCTATTATCCCAAGGTCTTCCACACATACCATTACAGGTTTCTCGGGTAGCTATAGGAGAACAGGCCACAGAACACAGAGCCCTCTGTGGAAAACAGTGGCCCCTAGGAGATCTCTTTGATCTTGCTTCGACCTGTTTCATTGGCAGGCTGGCTACAAGATGAAATCTCCAGTGCAAGAACATCTCTTCAATAGATAGGAAGTAGGCCATCTTGCTGTTGGGGCAAGGACAGTGTGAAGACAAAATACCAATAAAGTTGCTGCCACTTCCTATTCATGGGGGAGAGCTTTCCATATATTAACTTGTACTACTTCAATAATTTCCATGGAAAAATCTTAATCTGTGCTGTATTATGTCCTGGACATACTGCACACATGAAGGATTTTCTGTAAATCAATCAAGTCAACTAGAATCCAATGTCATATCCTCCTTCTACTCTCCCAGAAGCCTCTCCAATGGAGGTGGAGCCATCCAACTGGATTTCACCTAGGTATATTATGCAAATATATTTAACTCTAATTCCACAGAATTCTTAAACTGATCTTAATAAAGATAATGCTCTTTTTCAGGTTCATTTTTAAAAATAGCAACATTAGTGATGGCCATTGGTTTTTACTTCTTTTCCCATACTACACCATTCAACAATTTAATGACAGTATCTGTGAAATATCCCACTCAAGGAATGGCTGCCAAAGATTTGGGTGCAGAGAAATGGCAAATGGAGTACAGCTGAGTCTCCTGGGAAATTTTTAGCAAAAATAATTCCTATTCCAGGTCTTCAGCAATAATAATTTTATGTATTATTTATACAACAGTGAATTGTTGGTTCATAAACGTGACTGATTTTTTTAAAAGGAAAAACCAAAGTATAATCTATCTTCTAGTTGTCTGGCTCTTGGAAGAAATTTCAAGTAACTGATGTTTCTAAAACTACCTTCACTCAGATGATCATCCTCATCCAGTAAGAAGCGCTGTCAACGTAGAAGCAAGTTTTTTTGGTGAACATATCCCTAGCTGAATGGTATACATTCCAGCATTCCTCAATATGGCTCAATATGGGATTGCTGGCAGTTGTAATACCACAATAACTGGAGAGCCACGAATTCTCCACTTTGACCTTGCAGTATGAGGTCTATTACTTTCCCCTACCCAGTGAGTGTCTAATGTATGGCATGAAAGATTAGAGTCAGCCCTTTTTACCAAAGAGTGATCAGTAGTTTAGCTTTAAAAATGGGTTTAAGCTTATAGATTTTAATCATGTCATTCCATGATATGATGCATTTTATTCATATAGTTCTATATAGAACTACTTTTTCTATTGTTTTTGGTGAAATAAGCTGAAATGCTTCATCTACTTCTGGAGGAGGGTTGGTCTAGAGTGGATGAAAGAGATGAAAACCGGCTGTACTGGAAGAAATGTTACACAATTACATCCCCACTGAACTTTGTGAAAGATGACTATCTGCGTTTGCTCTGAGCATGGCGGGATAGTGTTGTACATTTGGGTATCATCAACATACAGTATTGATGATTCTTTACCCTGAGCTGATAGATGACATCTCCTAGTGGCTTCATGTAGATGATGATGCAAAACCATCTGATGGAGCATTCTGCTAAACCTAAGCAGATCATAGTCAAATCAATGCTAGGAAGAGGAAATTGCTTGAGATACTCATGTAAGTTATTTGGAAAACTATGCAAAAAAGCAGGATCCAGATGTAATGATATAAACACATTATGCTGACCGCACTTCATCCTGTCTGATAGGAACCAGCAGCACAACGTTCCCTTATAACTTTTCCAATAAAATTCGTAACTGTGTATATTTTCCCATTTTTGAGATGAAATAAAAAACATTTTATATGATACCTCATAGAGATGTTACTTTTTGGTGACAACATGGATATTATCCTTAAGAAAGAAAAGACCATAATGACAGCAATCTCATGGATTACAATGAGCAGACTAATCTTTCAGAAACAAACCAAGAAAGTGTCCATTTTCTTTAAAAAAAACACAAAACAACCCAAACCAACAGTTGTCAGCTATATCTAAGAAAAACAATATCCTATGCTACATTGGAGATCTCCTAAAGCAATGCTGGTCTTAGACTGTCAGCACTGTGTTCGGTAAACATAATAATCCTGCATTTTTGGTTACTATCACAGGCCTAGTGCAATTTCTACTGAAACAAATTAGAGGTTTGCTGCTCAGCAAAATACTTGCTAGCAAATATTAAGTCATCAAGGCTAATTTCAGTAATAAAATTACTCAATAGTCACGTTCAGAACTTAAGAGAACATGACTATAGAGTAATTGTCATTCAAGTTCATTTAATTTCTGACAAAGAAGCTTGATTATTTTTTTAAAAGTTGTATATACTACTATTCATAAACATTTAATATATAGTGAGAAAAAGAAAAACATACAGTAACAAACTTCTGAAGCACTGCTCTTGCCTTTCTAGTCACTTGGACTTTTTGTATTTCTATGCTTCAATTTGGCCATCTTTCATTCTCCCTTCTCCTCTTCTGTATCTTCTGTCTTGGTTCCCACAACCATCTTGGCGTCTTGCAAATCCTCTCCTAATTTACAATATACCATAGGCTATCTTCCTCTAAAGGCACAAATTCCCTGTTTCCTAGTAACTGTTTGTCTTGCTGGTTTCCCCAATCCCAAAGATTTTATCAACCCTGATCCAAAATGAATGGATCAGCTAGCCCACCAGTCTTGAAATTGCCAAAGAGTTATGTGATATTTTATGGGATGTGCTCCTAAATAAAAACGATATTAGTCCCACTAGGGCCTGTGCCCATCCACAGTGTCCCAATCTGTTTTTCATATGATAATATTCCTGTTTCTGGCTATGACTGAGAAAATAACACAGTGAACAAGAATGGCCAAAACCTTGATGAAAAAGACCAAGGCCCCTCATTGGCCCCAGCTTGGCTGCTGGCTGACTTTCAGTTATTTTTCAAAAAGTAATTTCTCCAGAAGCAGTTCTGTCAAGACAGACCAGGTCATTAGAGTAATGAGAGTTTATACAGCTCCCACAGTGGCTGTGGACTGACCTGCCAACATTATGCAGCTCTCTGGTGACACTCCCCAGAAATATTTCAAATGAATATCATATTTCAGTGATGAATGCAAGCATCTGAACAAAGCTTTTTCAGGAAAGCTCTGTAAGTTTCTGGATAATATACATTTTCTTTGGCAACATACCAGGCTTATAAGTAAACAAAACTTCTGTAACTTATATGCAACATGGTCTTATCCACTGAGCAATATTAGGGTCATTTTAAACATCCTTCCTACTTAGAATGGCACGACGACAGGAAGCAAATGGCTGAAATAGGGAAATGACTCTCAACTGTCTTTCAATTTATTCTGTGTGAGGGATATTTGGGCTAAAGGAAGCAGTTGCATTTAATGCCACAAAGATCAGCATGTTTGTTGAATTGAATGCTGGCCCTAAAATGCACATACATTTTTTTTTCTTTTTAAATAACTTCTACAATGCAGCAAATCACAGGACATTTGTTTTATTTCTTTTCTACTCTTAGTTTTGCTTGTTACTCATATCAAATTCTTGAACATCAGTACAAAGGGGAGACAAAGGGTCTTAGTCTTTTACTTAAAAGCACAGCATCTTTGGATGCTCAGTTTTAGAGTGGTGGTCCTTAAATGTCATGTCCTCAGACAATACATTCCATTTTGACTTTTCTAGCACAGATTCCCTGTGAATGGCTGAAGATTTTGAGATGTGTGACATTGAAATTAGGCTTTTCTTGTGTGGATATTCATCCAGTATTCTCTCATGGCTACACATAACAACGCTATCATGGATAAGCAACATTTAGGGCAGCTTGTTCAGCATTACTAGGCTTCTCATTACAGTCTTCAGGTTGAAGACAATTGCTTAGAAATTACACTGACAAAACGCCATCTTTTCACCAGTTACTTATCTTCTCTATCTGGCTGTTGCCATTTTAATCTTCCTTAACTTGTTGCACTCTAGACAGACTCCAATGGCAAATCCCAGAATTTGAGAAGGTAGTTAAAGTCACCATTTGTCCTAGTATACAGGCATGACGACTTGGTATTATCTTACAATAATCTTTCCTTCTCCTTTGGCTCCTTTATCAAGTCAGTTACAAATGTATGCAACTTGTTCTGTTACAACGTTGTCAAAAGTTGTTTCTCCCTCCCTATCCCTTCATTTAAACCTGTTTCACTGCACCCCAATCCTTTGATGACTCCAACACTTGGGACTCTGTTGATACACCTATTTAAATTCAACCTGTTCGATATTCAAATCCTCCCTCCGGGCTTCCATACCCTACATTCTCCAGCCTAAAGTTTTTATCCTTTTCTTTAATGCTCACCTCAGTCCTTTTTATCCACTGAATATCAACCTTTCAGAATGAGAGAATATATGTTTTTATAGTTTACTTTTTGGGAAACTTCTTTAATTAGCCCTTCATCCCCCCCCCGCCTCTATTTTCCTGCCATACTGTCATTTATATTCTGTTGTTATTTAAAACTGCAATGTCCCTTTTTCAGTTAACATTAAAGGACGTGAGCAGTTTTGTGATAAAATGCAAGCAGCCATAAAGTATCAGGACCTGGAGAACGTCACTAGGACCCATGAGTCTTATACTCTGAAAGTGATCTTCAGATTATTAAATTTGACAGAATGATATGAGACTAAACGAGTTTCTACCCTACAATTATTTTATCTTAAGGAATTAGCATTTCTATTTTTTCTAAGTTTTCCTTTCTCCTGATACCTTATTTTTAAATTATTATTTTCACTGCTTTCCCCCCCCCTTCAATATTCATGCACAGTACAAACAGAATGAATGGTAAATGAGACATAGCATAGGAGGATGGGTAGGAGAAAAATATATTCTAATGTTAAAGCAGATGAATGTACAATACATTTATGATACACTTTTATAAAACGTGATAAATTCTCAATGAAATCTCAAACTTTCCAGCCAAGGGAAGCTGGAGAAGTATGAATGACAGGGAGTAGCTGCTGCAACACCTCATGATGGCTCTAAACACTTCCCACCTGAAATGTCTCTTTGGGAGGTTTCTCTGAGGGGGCACCTGCCTACAGCTTGTTGCCACAGAAAAAAAAGAAAATCTTAATACCATGACTTGACCCAGTGCAGTTTCATTTAATGGCCTCTCGACCACTCAAATGCAGACATTAAGGTGCATTAAAGGTTTGACCCTGATGAATTATTTGAGTTATTTTCTTCCCTACCCATCACAACCAATGTTCACCCCCAGGGTTTGTGATCCAGTGTGCACCTTCCAGGAGTATGTGCACTTTCAATCACCATTATAAATCAGGAGGGGTCTTCAATCTGAGGCATGCAGCCAGCTTTGCTAAAACTTTCCACTAGAAAAGCCTTTTGTTTCTTCTCTGAAGCCTCTAGCTAGGCCAAATAAAAGGAAGCACGGGGAGGGGGCAATGTGGGGAGCTTGAAATCTAGTCCAGTGTGTTGACTATATTATTGGGCTTTGCAGAAGACCTGCACGTTGTTTTAATGACATCTGGACTACTGGAAATCAGTAAGCACCCACAGAAGTTTTAGGAAGGCCTAATTATGGCACCAGTAGACTAAACTTAATGCTTGGAGAGCTAATCGTTTTAATCACAAAGCCGAGGTGCATGAAAAGGATATATTTCAACACCAGAAGAAATCTGTCTGGTATAGTTCCTGTCCAAATAAACTATATGACTAAATCATGTGTATAATTATGTATGTGCGTGCGTGCGCGCCTGTGTGTGTGTGTATGTAACACTCCACCTCTTCGTACACATATGGTGCAAAAGCACAGGCTTAAATAAATGTTATGTAGGAAAAATATAGACAACTCAGACTTCTAACAGTTGGACAGTATAAGCATTTCTCGGGTAGGACATTAACAATAGTCAATAATCTCCACAAGTACCAGCATTTATTGAAAAAAGTTATTTTTGAGAGAGAGCTTTAAAAATAGTTGGCTAAGTTGCAGCTTTGCCTTTACTGGGGTCTTTTTCCCCTCAGCCTTTTTACATACATATATGAGTGTTTAATATTCCCAATTAAACTTTTATCTTTTTAAAAAAGCAGCTGTACTGTACGTATTCCAGGATAAAGTGCTATAAAACTCACAGGTGCAGAGACAATTACAGAGGGCAGGGGTTGGCTGATAATGAACCCCCCCGCCCCGAGTGATTTTAATACCCAGTGTCAACCATATATCCCCAAATCCAAGCACATGCTGACTGGAAAATGTGGAGGCTTGTATTTCCAACACTTCTAGAAGGCATCAGTTTGAAGACAGCTGGTATATAGTTCTGCATAAAGTATCTGCATAATTTTATCAAGTTAACCCCTTCTTTAGAAAGAAGAAGTAAATATATGTGCAGTGGAAAAGCAATTTTAGTTTCTAAATTCAATTTCCCAAAGCAGTTTCAGGTAACTCTAGCTGATTTTTCAGATGCAAAAGTGACAATGAGACACTTAATTTATCTTTACAGATTATGGAGGAGGTAATTGTAGGTATAATCTTTCATTGTACTTTATTAACCTGTTAGGTCTTTGACAAAGTTATGGTTGACAGGAATTTCAACTTTCTAAAACTAAAAGTTCTGTCAATATTGTAGACTCACTGAAGGTGAATCCAATTATCTTTCCTCTTTCAAAACCATCTAACACATTGTGAGGCATCCCTATACCCACTAGGATTTATCATCCTAGTTAGTTTGTGACAATATTTTGAATTTGACCCTATTGTAACAAAGAGTTTCAGGAACATCTTTCCTATACTACCTCTCTGAAGGCATCTGCCAGGGAGTAAAAAAAAATGGTGGCCATGAACATGCTGTCAAAGCCTTGCTCCTTTTTTACATGCAACACATGTAGAAAAGGAGTGGGGCTTTACTTGTGCAGTTGTGGCCACCATTTTGACTTTTTGTCCCCCTCCCACTCCCCCAATAAATGCCCCTGCCTCCTTTTATTCATTGATTAGTTAGGTGAGAGCAACCATGATGGAATAAACAGTTTTGCTGTCTTTGTTGTTACCAAGCTAACCACTGTTGTTTTAATATTGAAATTTCACTCTGGAAATGAAAACTCTATTTTCCTATCATTACATCACTGTGGGACAAAACAGAATTATCACTAGCAAATCAAAGCATAAAGAACTTTTTTTTAGTTACAGATGGTTCTGACATTCAAATTCTTCTCTGCTTTGCTTGTTTCCAGAGAAGGATACTTGTGGAGCAGGCTCATCAAACCTGCTCCACTCCAGATGGATCAGACCAGTGTTTCTCAACTGTGGCAACTTTAAGATGTGTGGACTTCAACTCCCAGAATTCACCAGCCAGCCTTGCTGGTTGGGGAATTCTGGCAGTTGAAGTCCACACATCTTAAAAGTTGCCAAGGTTGAGAAACACTGGATCAGACTATAGTTTTCATCATTCCATGCTTATTGGAGAACAGGAAGAGGATCAATCTGGAAGGCAAAAGGCCATTCTGGAGAATGTGCAATTTGACCTTTCCATAGCAATTGCCAAATATTTTATGAGTTCCAGTCATACGTTATCTTCCCAATGCAAAGGAACAGTGCTATAGGGATATGCTAAATTGACTCACCCATTATGCTAAGCCAGATTATGATCTGATTTACCATAATATTTGATTTTAGCCATTGTGGTTTGTAAATAATAATTTGCAGTTTAAATGAAATGTGGACTATAATGTTTATTCAACACACTGTAATTAAGCATGTAAACTCAGTCAAAGGTTGATCCATCCCTTAAGACAATGACCCTTAGGACCTATGTTCAGTTGCTCTTTTTGTTTCAGATTTTTGCTTATAGTGTTCAAGATAACTTCTTCAAAGTCTTCATTTGCAGTTTACTACAACTCTACAGAAGCAGTCAACTTCACATTACAGAAACCAATATTAGATAGTTTTTAAAATGTGAACCTGATGTTAAAACTCCATGCTTTAAAGAATTACCATTATTTTGTTGTTGTTTTTCCTTAAACATGATTTGTTATCAGCATATTCAAGAAAACACTGATTAATAGTATCTCCCCATGTACAAAAGTTGGCTCATCAGTTAGTTTCCAGGAGTCTCTTCCTGTTAGTGCTGACGTGTTCCCTTGTCGCTTATAGAGATAACATTTATTGATAACCCCTAGTAATTCCTTTGATGTTCTTAATGGTAGGAAATAACTTCACAACTGAATGGCATTGTGCTGCAGGAATCAAAATATACCAAAAGAACATTAATAAGATTAATAACCTAAATGACCTCCCTTTGATGCTGAAATGGCAACTACTATCACTTTCAACATACAGTAGAAATCTTAAGTGTTTTTATGCCAGCATATTCTGAGTGCTACACAGAGAGGAACGCTTCTTGAAAAGTGACATTCTGATAAAAACCAAACATATTCAGCTTTAAGAACAGGGACTTTATGAGCTAAAATAGCCCTGTCTCTCCTGTGCTATTTTAGAAAAAGGATATAGTGGTATATTCATGGATATGCTCACTTTCTGGAAGTGGTTCATTAATTTTTTTTTTTTTTGGGGGGGTAAAAAATTAAACATGTGTGCAACTTTCTCATGAAAGACTCAAATTTCAATACCATGCAAAACACTGACATAAAAAAATGAGCAGAGATAACTAAATAAAAGATACTTTTCAGATAGTCCGGCATAAAATACCCTTCTTGATATAAGAATATATAAAGGGTTTCCTGAATTTTTCTAATTGTTTAATTTAATATGTCTACAGGCAATTAATTCTTACATTATCCATATGAATACTATAATAATAGCAACTGTGGAGTCATATGACATTTTGGATCTGATGACTACCTCTTGGATTTCTTTCCAGAACTATAACAAATCTTAGTAGGGTACTTTAAAAAATAGATTAAAATCACTAGAAAAAGAAAATATAATATTGCTATTCAAGCTTTACAATTCTGACTTTTAAAATGAGAATTTAGGTGTACTCATGCTGCTTAGAGTGAAATACTACAAATGCTTTTTAAAAAAATATACAAGTTGTGGTTGATTTCTATTACAATTCTAGGTATTAAACTGATTGGAAAAATTAAGTCTGTTCAAAGTCTTTTAGAAAGGACTTCTTTAATTGCCTTAGGCCAAACATCGTAACTATCAGGACTTTAAACACCATATCACAATTCAGTGAAGTAATGCAATAAAATTCCAGATTTCATCTTTTATTGTTTTAAATGATCCAATCTTTGGGAGCCGGACAAACTCAGTGTAGCATTTTAGCAATGCAATGGTGCATGCAGAATATACATGTATGAAGTATGTAGATGTATGTACAAAGTTAGTTGTGATTTATAATACAAAACAAAGGTTTTTTCATGTGGCAGTGGAAGAAGCTTTAATTTCAGATGCTAGAGAAGGAAAATAATGTGTATGGGTTTTTTTTTTACATAGGTATTCTTAGATAAAATAGAGCAGGTTTTTTGTCATTTAATTCTAACTAGTAGGCTTATGTATTTCAAGCTGCTCTATGATGGATAGCTTTCAATGTCATTCTGCTAGCCATTGGCAATGATATAAGCCAAGACCAATAATGGTTAATGTTATTATACTGTAGTTCTTGGACATGCAGATATTTTAACAATGACTAATAGCACTTAATGTTTAGGTTATGGACTTTCATTAATGTTGACAACAGTAAATAAATCTTTCCTATACATATGTCATCCAAGCAGACTTCTGTTGCCATTCCACAAGGCTGTTAGTTCTCAGTTTCCCCCTTCTTGAATGCTTCAGGAGGTTACAATAATTCAATGGCTCAACACAAAATGGCTGAACACAAACCTCTACATCTGCAGACTTACCATCGTCCAGGTATAACTGGTCCAATTCTTGCTTGATCGTTACAGGTATAGGGGCCAAATTATGATTATTGTCCTCATGCAACTCGGTCAACGACAGTGGCTGATTTGCTGGAGTTTCATTTCTTTGAACATTCGGCAGCTGCTGTTGGCCCATTACAGTTGAGTGAGTTGGACTGCAGGACTGCAAATAGGTTGACTCTTGGGTTACAGATGGAACTGGAGAGGAGGGACTGTTGGGATAGAGTGTTTGTTGATAACCAAGGGAACAGGTACTGCTCAGATGTTGACTCACCTGCGGCTGCAGCATGATGTGAGATGACTGATCAGGAGAGCTTGGGTGCACAACAATAGACCTTGGCACTTCCTGTATGGTGGGGACACCTCCAACCGTCTGCTGAAGTCCTAGATGATTATGGCCTGGGTTGGTGATGCACTTGTAAGCAGGAGAGGAAAGATCATGCAGCTTAGGACTAGAGCTGGGAGACGATGACATCACAGTGTTTCTCTGCTGACAGGAGGTGAAGCCAGCTACAAGGCACGAGCCAGGATCAGGAGGCATCATGATCTGCTGGCTGTAATATGGTTTGGAGAGAGGGCTTAATCCATGGCTCCTTGGTCCACAGGTTTGAGCAGACTCATAATCATCAGTGGGTTCTGCTTTTATAATTGGAACTGTTGAAAGAAAAAGAAAGTGCTCTGAATAAACATAGAGTTAGTATGATCAAGTTGGCTTGTGGCTAGGATACCCTTTGCAAAAACAAACAAAGTCTTGAATAAGACTCTGTGTGTCCTTTGCTAGTTCTCCCCCCACCTCCAAATACGAATGACTCATCCAAGCAAGAAAGCCACAGCTGGTTCTAATACTGAAAAAGGCTATTTTTTTTGGACTCTCCTCCAGCTCTAATGTGCTATAAAAATCTATTTGCAAATAGTTGTGCTGCAGTAGAAGCCCTGGACCCAAGGGCTCTATGGATCTGTAGCAATCAAAGGAATTTTTAAAAACTTGGATGTACTACTGCTTGTCGACTGCTACTGATGGCCCATTTGATAGATGTCTGCACAACGGGTAAATTCAAGCACAGCGAATCAGTGAAGGGGCTTTCAGAGTTCACAAAAACAAAACTTCAGAGGGAATGGCAAGCTTAAGAAAAAGTATACATTTCATTATAAAGCCTTTCTTCCTAGAAGCAAAAATTGAACTGCCTTTTAAAAAATAAAGTAAAATTAGTGTCTATATATAATTTTTATAATCCATACGACAGCACAGAGATATTTCAGGAAGGTAAGTATCTAAGTTACATTTATTTAATTCAGAAGTAATACTGCGTTGGGACTAAGCTAAATTTTAGCCAATGTTGTATCAGTTCACAAAAACACTTATTATTTTCTTCACAAACAATTTATAAACAGAAATGTGATTTAAATGGCATTTTCACAGATGCTTTGTGAGTAAGATACAAGTTAAGTTTTGGGGTGAGAGTTGTCAGTTACCACTAAAGAAGAAAAAAATCACTAAGAAAGAGTCAATTTGCATAAAATTTGGTGTGAATGCACAAATCATGCATATTTAAAAATAAGTAATACATTTTAATTGAAACCAACGTAACACATTTGATCTTAGTGAAAAACGCTGTGGCCAAATGTGACAATGGCTTCCCTGACTGATAAAACATTTAGGAGATCGTTATGTAAACAACCACCAGCAAGATCCTCCGTCATCAATGGAAAGGTGAATGGCCATGCTGGCTGAGGATGACAGGATGATTATTATACATGAACCAGTCTGCTGATTCATAGAAAGACCATTAAAAATAAAATGAACACAGCTCTGTCCTAATGAACATTGAGGATGTATCAGTTTTAGATGGGAAACAGTTCAATCACCAAAATTCCTATAACCCTATCCCTTTCAATACATCTTGCTGAAGAATCAGTGTGAGAACTGTGCTTGGGGAAAAAAAATCATTTTCAGCTTTAGGGAGATGCCAAGAACTTGGTTTCCAGGTAACCTGTGTGACTGCTCAGACTGTTAGCCAGATAGTAACTGAGTTACTGGTAGTAACTTCTATGGTTAATTTTGAAGCAAAGACTGGACAGTTCTTCTAACAGCTAGATTAGGGAAGGTTGTAGTAGCAATTGCTTCTTTCTGGTTGGTACCTGACACAGGAAGTCCCTTAACCACTGCCCCAAACGAGCCCTTTAATATGTGCTTACTACAGGTATAGCTATGTATTTATTTAAAATGGTACTGCTCTATTTTATTCCATCCCTGTACAAAAAATGATCCTTCCTGCATAGCTTCATAAAATTACTAATTCAAATTTAGTCTTAGCCAACAAGTTGTTTTCTGGATATAACAATGATTCCTATCATCCTCAGCTAGTATGGTCATTCACCTCACTAACTACGATGATAGAAAGTTAAGTTCAACATACTGGAATGCTTCACATTTGGGAATACTCCTTTAACCTACTAAAAGAATTGCTGAAATGTCTGAACAAAGTTTTCTTAGAAGCATAATCTCAGTAAAAATGGTGAATAATGATGCTATCTACCAACTTCTTTACTAAGAAAATCTATTAATGGATTTTTTGTTCCAAAGTTCTCTTGGTATAAAAATGACAAGTCTATTGGTAAGGGGAGACAAGATTTGCTCCAGACCTTTCATGATCTTTATATTATACTAAATACTGCTAGATTTTAATATACTGTTCTAATTCTAGGAATTAATCATAATATTTAGCATACCAAATCAATTAGGCTCAGATTTAATACACAATACTATGATGGTTTTAGGCTAACACATGTATCACAATATCAGCCAATTTAATACTGGAACCATATGTTTGGAGCAACATCAACTATAAATCTTTATTCTTACTGAGAGGACCCCATATGATGACACCATACCAAGACCAGTTGGATAAAGACAATGAGCTTCTATGTACACTTGGATATGGGGAGACAAATTCCAATTATATTGTTTGAAATGAAAAGTTGTGAACTAGTAAAAGATGAGTTCATCGAATCTTAATAAAGAAATTAAACATTTTCACTGAAGGAGAACAAGTCTGAGATTTCTTTTAAATATAAGTTTCCTATCATTCTGATATGTTAGAAATCCAGAGTTTCATTGTTCTATAATATATTGGTTCTGTTTTGGTTCATGGATATTAGGATGAGTAAAAAATAAGATATATATTTTAGGAAGTACTACAATGTACATTACCCATCTAAATTAAATTGGTTGCAGGTGAAAGACAACCAAACATTTTATATCCTGTTAAAGCCTAGTTAGATTATTGCAGCAAGAGTTTTCACAGGCAATAGGCATTCTCATTAGATGACCGTGCTAGAGGAAATAAGAACTTCTCTTAGAATTTGGGCAAATGTAAGGTGCCACATTAGATTTCTGTTTTCCTGTAACAGTCATTGCAATTAATAATGTGACTTTATTGGCTCTGATCTTGTATTCCCATGCCTAAAATTGATACTAGAATAATATATCTTGTCTCGATTATCTTCTATTAGAATCTTTATAAAGCATCATTATCTTTTGAAGTAATTTATTCTGAGCTTTTACAATTACTATTTCTTCCTAAATAATTTAGTTATGCAGAGCTTCTCAGTTGCCGTTAAAATGTTTAGCTGTTCAAAAATTACTAAAGAGACAGGACATTGTAGAGGCATGGAAAAAGAGGTTCTTTGAGAGGGAAGCCCTGGAACAGCTTATCTGCTTATGAGCAATTAATGAAGCCAAAACGTGCATTAGATTGTTAATAGGTCTTAGAACTGATTCATTTTTATTGTAAGACATTATTCATGTAACAATGCAAGGGATAAATGGAACATTTTATATTCTTTTAAGGAAGATTTCCAAGCATGAGAAATATGTATCATGCTAAACCAGTGCTTCTCAACCTTGGCAACTTGAAGATGTGTGGGCTTGCTGGCTAGGGAATTCTGGGAGTTGAAGTCTACACATCTTCAAGTTGCCAAGGTTGAGAAACCCTGCCCTAAACGTTACAGCATATTATTTTGTCCAGTTCTTCCCACTGTATCCCAAACACAACCTCCTTAATTGTTCCAAGGAAATTAAACTTTTCTTGACTTGAAAAGCAGTAGGATGACTTGGAATGGAATGGAATCAGAAGAGAATGAACAATAAAAATCAGACATCATATAAAGAAGAGAATGGAGAGACAAGGGATAGGTCAGGTTCTGCTTTGTGATGAGTATGGACAGGCTCCTGTAATTTTAACAAATGAAACCTTCCTTATCTGAGACCCAAGACAATTCAGTATTTCACTTGCCTGATACAGACAGTGATACAGAAAATGATAATCAAAGAAAAATCATAGAATTACATGTATGTGTTTCAGGAATATAATGAAATGTGAAATACACAATACAAGAATGCTAAGCTAATGCTAAACTTAAATAACAACACTAAATAAGATTAAAATACATTCATGTAAGTTTCCATATGATAAATGCACTCCCTGGAGTACCGCCAAACAATGTGACAAACCATTTTTTATTATGGCCTTTGGACAATCATGAAATACAGTAAACTCTACAGTGGGCGTCTCACTCATAAAATGGATGAAATTAGCTTAACACAGTGAATGTCTTAATAATAGTACAGGTAGTCCTTACCGACTGCCTCATTTAGCAACCTTCTGAAGTTATGTCAATGTTAAAACAAAACAGCTTTGTGACCAATCCTCACATTTATAGCTGTTGCAGCGTCCCATTTGGGCGCTTCGCAACTGGGGCATATTATGACCATCACATTGTCCCACAGTCAGGTTACCACCATTTGTGTGCTTTGCAACTGGCTTGCAACAAGCAGAGTTAAACAGAGAAGGTGGAAGTAAAATCGTAAGTCATGGTCACGTGATGTTTCACTTAATGACTGAATGGGAAGTGAGGTTGTAAGCCCAGTGCAGTCATGTGATTTTTTTGCCTAGCAACTGCAGCGCTTAGCAATGGAATTGCTTGTCCCAATTGTGGTCACCAAGCAAGGACTACTTGTATAAAAAAACTTTTCGACTGTTTTAGCTATATTTGGGTTCATATCTGCAAGACTATCAGTAACATAAAGTAAATCATGTCTTTCTGGGAACCTCAGCAGTAGCTCTGTACATTCTTTCCTTATAACCCGATAAAGGATATAGCGTAGAAAGATATATGCCCCACTTTCCAAGGCACCAGAGTCACAAGGTCAGATACAAGTAGTCCTTGCTTACTGATGGTAATTGGGACTGGGAACTCTGTTACTAAGTGACGCAGTCATAAGGTGTGATGTTGCTGTTGTTAGGTGAATCCTGTGTGGTCACAGAGTCCTGTGGTCATGTGATCACCATTTGTGACCTCCTGCTGGCTTCCCCACTGACTTTTTGTCAAAAGCCAGCAGTGAAGGTCACAAATGGCGATCACATGATTTCAGGACACTGTGACTTTGTATTATGTGCCAGTTGCCAAATACCTGAATTGTGATCACTTGACTGTGGGAACGCTGTGATGGCTGCAACTACGGGGACCTGTTGTAAGTACCCCTCACTCAGCACCATTGTAACTTCGAATGGTTGCAGAATGAGTGGACATTAAATGAGGACTACCTGTACCATTAAGCAATTCGTGCTTTGAAAATCTTTTCTCTTGAATGGATGAGGGAAGTATATTAAAAGAGGCCTTTGTGAAAGAAATTCCAAATTTAGGAAATGTGAAGTGTAGACCAGTAATTTGCCCTTTGTGATTCAAAAGAAAATATATACTAACGTGAAAGGGAAAAGAGTTCCTCTGAACCTGAGATAATGAATTCTGATGCTCAATATTGTAAAGGCATTGGAGAAGAGTCTCTTTTGCTTCTTTCCCTTCCAGACTAAGTAATTCAAATGGACAGAGTCCTACTGCCCATAACCTCTTTTTGATTACAGTTGACAGCCAAGATTTAGGGAAAGGATCTTGCAGTAAGAATGAAAGATAGGAGGGTCCTGCAGAAGAGTTCACACTCTAGGTCCTCCTGGAAAAGAGTCAGCTTCTCAACACAAAACAAATACACACTTAGGAGCCCCCATAATAGCTCTTAGAAAAATAGACAGTATTCTTTCTAGCCTATTCGTAATATCCTGTACCCACATGGAAGCCCCATAAAGAAGTCCGGATAAAATCTTTGAATGAAAATCCTGAAATGCCATGGGGAACAAACTGACCTCCTTTGGAACAGGGAAATTGCAGGAGAGCACTTAATGTGTTTCTGGCTAGTGACAGTGTTGATGACCTTGTGTACCAATTGAAATTATACTGGAAATGGATACCTAAATATTTATATTGGTATAACTGCTCAGTGTGTTTCTGACCCACTATCCATGTATATAATAGCTTACTTCTATTACAGTACTGCAATAAGGCTTTTAGCAGTCATAGCAATCCTAATTGCATCTGGGAGAGCGGAACAGAATCACCGGCATATAATAAGAGAGGCACAGGCATGTCAGCACGTTTAGGGGCACGGAAGTCTTCAGATTCCAGTGAAGCTGCTCAACCACTCATATAAAAATTAAACAAAGTTGGAGCCAAGACATGCCCTTGTCTCACTCTATAAGATGACAGCATTAAATTAGTTAAAGTGCTGTTGAGGCAATGTATAATCTGTAAAGAGAACTTGGAATATAATTATTCTATATATAAAAAAGCAGCCTTATGTCCATTGAGGATCTCAGTTTCTCTCACAGGATGCTCCTGAATAGAATCAAAAGTTGATCTTAGATCAATAAAGTCACGAAAAGATTGTATTTTCAAGATTTCTCAGCAAGATGTTGCAAGACCATTAAAGCAATCCAGTACAGAGCAATCACATCTACTGATGGAAAACTTATAGAACAATAATTTGAGGGGTCCCATTAAGATCCTTTTTAAAATACAGATACTATGCTTGATTTTCTTCCATTGCTCTGGAATTTCTCTTGTATTACTGATAGAAGTGAAATGCCTGGTAAGGACTGGAGCCCACCATTTTGAGTTGATTTTAATTGGCTCTGGGTATAGAAGCGCTGGCCCAGAGGCTTTTTTCTTTTCTGAGATCTCTATTTTCCTTTATGGAGACAGGAAGTCATAATCTGTAGCAAGATGCACAGTAGTCTCCAAGGAATGGTTGTCATTGTAAATTGCTGAAAAAGGTTTTTCCAAGTTCCAGCAGAAATTTTACATGTGGGATGTTCAGAATGCCTCTCCAAAGTCCTGGAGATCATTCTCCACTAGGTTTATCTGTCTTCATTACTAGAAGCACCAGCAGCCTTTTACAGATGGCCTTTGCCTCTTGCCTCTTAATAAACCTTAAGCATTTTTATATTCTCTCTTTGTCTGATAATAAATGGCTGGGAGAGTCTTCTCATTAACATTTATAATTTTTGTAAAAGCGATGAAGTTGTTTACTTTACATGTAGGCTTCTATCTTGTGTTAAACTACTCTTTACCTTTTACCTCCTGGATAATATGGAGAGCTTACTTTAGAGTGGGCCACCAAAATATCTCTCTGAATTTGCCAGATTGCCATCAAGAAAAATTATGCTTCAAATGCTTCAATGCTCATATGCAAGTCTCTTATTTAGCCAAACCTCCAAGAGAATGAGGAAAAAGCACCAGATTGTTTTCTACAAGTTTAGACCATCTCAGCTTATGATTAACTATAGCAAGATCACTGTCAGCTGAGAAATGTCACCTTCTTTGTCTCAGGCCAGTTTAGACAGTGGAAAGTGGTCACTGGTCATTTGATCCCTGATATGAAACCATCTATAAATTGAACTCTGTTATAGACAGTAATAGAAATCCATTAGAAAGACTGTTTAACCAAGCAACTAGAATCTTGAACTGATGAAAATACTTAACTATTTCTCCAGTTGAACTACGTAAGTTCAGTCGTTAATCCAAACTGTGCAGTATTCAGAATAATGTCAATATAAATCATGCATTTCCTACCAGTAACAAAATGACAGCCAGTTTTTTTTTTTGTTAATTCATATCACTCCTGGAAAATTTTACATTTTACCAAAAAAAAACCAAAGATGCCAACAAGAGCAGCAAAATCACTAACCAGGAGCCACTTTATCTCATGTAGCATTGTAATTATTAAGAAAATATATTTATATATTGACTTTAAAAAACCTGTGATAATATTATAAAAAAGGTAATCACTTTTCAAAGATACCAGTAATGTTATACTGAGAATCAAGCATTTTAATTTAACTGTAGTAGTATCTTACACTTTGCATTTCTTTATATCAGCTTTTCCCAATCGTGGTATCCTCAAGATACGTGGACTTCAACTTCCAGAATTCTCAATATTGACTACGCTGCTTGAGAATTTTGGGGAGTTAAAATCTACATGGCTGGAGAATACCTAGATTAGGTATAGGAATTTTAGAGCAACATGCTGCTTAATGGAGATTTGAACTTTAAAAGGATACCTTAATACTGGAATGTCCAAATCTTTACAATACCTTTACCTCCAGTGAGGCTGCCATCTACAGTTCCATGGTATAAAAATGGCATTTAAACAGCTCCTTTGTATATAAACTCTATTCATGGGAAAGTTTGAAAAGGACTCTCTTTGAAAGCCTATTTATGGTGGCACCTTGATAATATCATTATGGCAAGGAAAGCTTAGAACCATGAATCAATTCCATTCTTCCTAGAATCAAATGCACATTGAGCAGCATCACTCAAAGTCTACACCACCCTTTCCTAGACCATTGAGAACAACAAAATAATCACTGAGATTTACAACAAATCTACTTATGCTCAGACTTACTTAAACTGGAAATCCAACCATCCCAATCAAACAGAGAAAAATGTTACCTACAGTTTGGTTCTCAGAATCCAATGGATCTACAACAAAGAGTACTATAGAAAAATAACCAACAAAAACACCTTTAGCCCAGAACATCTGTTGCACGTATCACTTACTGCAAAATTTATCACACAACCAACACGCCAACAGAAAACATTCGTTTTTAAAAAGAGGAGTCAGTCAACAAACAACATCATCTTCTCTTCATATCACTTAAGTGCCACCTGGCAATCAGCAAAAGTGAATCATTTTAGCCAAATCTGATTGAAAGCAATCTGTAAACCTTTTGCATAACATTCTGCCAACCTTTACATCTGTGCAGATTACCAGTGACAGTAGTACTTAAACTATCTTACATTATAAATGTTATCCAGCCTGTGCTTAAAGCCTGCTACCTTCCAAAGTACTACAATTGGCAGGACTTATTACATCAAATAAAAATCCTTGCATAATTTACATGCCAGAAATGTCATATTCCATATGTAGACAATACATGAACAGACTACAGACACATTTTAGGAGCCATACAGCTGCAATTTTCATTTAAGAAAAAAAAAATGGAACAGTCAATTGCAAATCATTTCTGTTCAGGTAATCACAGACTCTGATTTGTTGATCATGGCACTAGGGATACCATCTGATTTTCGAACACTGTAAACACAGAAAAATTTATTAATACCACATGAGCTTGAGTACCTGGACAATACTTAATAACCTTCATCTAAAGCAAGTGTAACAGTTCAGGATGCACTATCTGTAATTGTCACACAGGATACAGAATCCTTTAATTCATATCACTGACTGAAAAATTCAATATTAACACTTCAATACTGCTGTCATGTTCCACTGAGTAAACATATACATATACTGTACAGAACACACTTAACATGTTAAAGCTTTATTATTTGATTAAGGTGTTGGATTTAGACTGGAAAGACCAAGGTTCAAGTTCCAGTTGATTACTCAACTCACTGGATACCGGATCAATTACTCTCTCTCAGCCTTATTACCCCACCTCAGCTATTGTGGGGATATATTACAGGAGATTCTCATATATGCAGTCTTGAGTTCTCAAAGACAGGATAGACATTCAATCACATTATAAAATATCACAGAAGGATCAAAGAATATTAAAAATATTTCCTATATTACCTTTAAATTCAGATGTATGATTCTCTAATTTTAAGTCTATTTTATAAAAAAGGAAAATGACTGCTCTCAGTAATACCTTTTTTAAAAAATAATTTTCTTGAATTATTTAATGATTTGCAAATATGCTGACTTAGTAATATATAGTAATAATCTACTGACTAAACCTGAAAATATATCCAGAATAAAATTCATCTGCTGACCAACATTTATATCTTGTCTAAAAAGCCACCTTATTCTCCTCACTGTACTTTATAGAAGGATTTGCCAAAAAGTTTCTGTTACTTTTAACTCATGAATAGTATGGTCTAGTTTCATCAACAGCACTTGATAGCGAATAGTGCTACAACATTTTCTAAACATTTGATTAACACCAATACTTACAAGCCAATACCCAATGTGTTTGCATTAAACTATTTAAAACTAAATTAATTTCAGTACAGTTGCATATTCCCCTTTTCAAAACAAAACTCATAAATTACCATTAACTAGTTAGTATTGAATCTGCTGAAATGTTCTTCGCTATGTGATGTGATCACAGTTAATAATCATACATACTCTCAAGTATGTTTCTAGCATGGCAAACTTGAGTTCAAGTTTGGGGCAAGCAATCAGAAGATCACTTCACTATGAAATCCATGCCAATCCCAGTTAGTAATGTTACTTTATTATTTTATTATTATTTATTAAAATAATCTTGGAGATCAGTTGACCAGCTCATGACTGGCCAAAGTCTTGAACCAGCAATTCTTTGAATACTTACTGAGTAGTAGCCACACTGAACACAAGGATTTAATTTTTTTCTGAATTATACATATTTAGATACATATAAATTTATAAAAATCCATACATATAACCACCATCCATGAAGGCTAGACATCTGCAATATTACATTTTTGGTGGCAGTATTTTGACTGAGATTTCTGTATAAAGCAGTTATGATTCTTTCCACATTTGATTAGGTAGATAGTAAAAATTGTTTTATTCCACTAGTTTACAGTGTTATACCATGATTTTGTCACTCTTCTATATGTTCCTAATATGCAAAGTGTCAGAGTTCAAATATAATGTCATGTGTCTGGTTTTGGCTTACTTTATGTGAACTGCATTTTATAAACCATGGTTTTCTGGCTTAGCATCACTTGTGAATTCAGCCATTTGTGAGATGTTCAACAAACCACTGTCAATAGTGCATAAATGAAGCCACTGTTTCACTGAAAAGATGGACTGTACTTACTTCATATTGTATACTTATAAAGTATGTTACCTTATGAATCAGACTGGGTGAAACATATTATCCTGCTGCATGGTAATCTACCTATCCAACAACTTTTAGTGTTAGTTGGTTTCTCTGCTCATTTTTAACTCCAGTTTGTCTCCCTGTTAATAGCTGTTACCTTGTAAAATAATCTATGTTAGGTATCCAATTGCCTCACACACTCTTGTGCCCTTTGCAACTTTTGTAAGATTATCCTCTTGCCACCTGATAGCAAATTCTGCTGATCCAGCAATTTAAAAGAATTTGCTCAACTTTGCATGAACATTTAAAGCTAAAATATGTCAGGAGTTAATGGTAAAAATGGAGATGGGTATTACAATAAAGGAGCATAGCATACTGCATCTTGGATCATTATTTTTCTCTAATTCAGCTTACCCACCCCAAAAGTTCCAGATATGTTTAGTCTACAGCCCTTTGTAATTCCCAGTCCACCTAGCTGGGAACTATGGGTAGTACAATCCAATGCATCTGGAAGTATCAGTTGGAAAGGCTGCCCTACTTTAGACTAGCAAAATATGCTGGTTTAGAAAATGAAATACAGTGGGTGGAGGCAGGATGCGAAAAAGACTCTTAAATGTCATCACTAAAAAACTATCACTGCAAACAGTCAAGAGATAATTATAGTTACAAAACAGGAAGTCGAGCCCAATGCTGACAAAATTGACTTCTGATCACTATTTTCAGAAGCATGCTCAGAATCACCATGACTTTCCTTTTGCAATGCATCAAAGAAGTAATCAGAAAGTTACATCTAAAAATTGAAAGGTCAGGTTCAGCTTTGTAAATGAGATCTACTATTAGTTCTGCATGCCACTCATGCTGAATGTAGTTGAAATTTCAGTTTCACAAAGGATGACATGCTGAATGATATGAATATTTAAGCTTTCGGAAAGGGATATTATTAGCTAAAGTTCAAATTTATGGTTGCATATCAATTTATATTGTTTAAAGGTGGAAATCTCAGTGGGAAATTAGATTATCTGAGCCAGTTTGGTCTAGTGGTTAAGGCAACGGGCTAGAAACCAGGAGTCTGAGAGTTCTAGTCCTGCCTTAGGCACGAAAGCTGGCAGGGTGACCTTGGGCCAGTCACTCTCTCTCAGCCCAACTCACAGGGTTGTTGTTGTGGGAAAAATAGGAGAAAGAAGGAGTATTAGGTATGTTCTCCGCCTTGAGTTATTTATAAAAATAATAAAGGCAGCATAGAAAATAAATAAATAAAATGCTAAATCTAAAAAGTCTTCCAGTACTTTTGAACTGAAGCCAACGTTAACAGGCTGCATCAGGCCACAGAGTAGAAATAACTATTTGCTGTTTTTAATTCTCCAGGTCTTCTGAAATAATGTATTATTATGCAGAACAGGTGGACTCAATAGTTGAAATCCAGCTCAATTTTGATCTTACAGAATGACCTTCAGGTGTTACCATCTCTTTGATTCAGCCACTGAACCTACAGTAGAGGCAACTGAGCCTTTGGGAATAGTATTATATCAAAAACAATGAACAAAATCTGTCATTCTAAATATATAAATAATATTTCTTGCTACCATTCAAATAGATTGCAACATTATGATTAAATGGGAATATATGGAAAAAAGTAAATACTGTTAAGAACAAAGCAGGTGAGAAAACCTGCTATACACACACATATACTATAACATGGGAATTGCTTCTAGTTGTGTCCATTTACTGCCATTCACACATTACACTTTGCATGAAAATATACCACTGGCTGAGGTTGCCTAGACTCAAGTAATGTGGACTGTATCTCAGTTAAAACTTTCAGATGGGCAGCTTCTTGCTTAGTTGATAAACTTACCATTTTGCCTAATCTTTAAGAGATCCTTGAGGTTTTAACTGTAGTAATAGTAACTTTGTTTTTTAGTAGAAAAGTATTGTAAAACTTGCTGGATCTTGGGTCAATTGCTTTTGCGTCACATCATGATTTTTTTAAACCATCATTGAGGTGGTCTGGTAGCAAATAAGTGAATAGTATAACACTGGCATAAGACCAGAATATCAAATGGAAGAATAAGGCTCTTATTCTTTAACCAGAATGGATACTGACAGACAAGATTACAAACAACTGAAAAAGAAAGTATTGTTATCTGAAATAATATATTTGGCACTGTTCTAACTATCAATCATGTCCCTGGCACAGGTTTTAAAGCAGAATGAGTGGTTTTACTTGGCCTTAAATAAGAGTTTTAAAACAGATGTTGGTTGCAAAAGACATTTTAAAAATTAGAAACCAACCTAGCTTCACATTACTGAAATTCTAAAAGTGAATGATCTAAAATTACTCATTATTATAGTAGTAATTTCTATCAAAATGAGAGGCACCAAAAGCAAGCATTAAGAAGGGATACTGTTTGCTTGTTCTTCCAGCCAGTCTAGAGAAAACAACTCTCTAGCTCTACTCTTCAGCATTTCACCCAGGCCTATAAATGTGGGACTGAATCTGCTCTTTGCCCTATTGAATTAATATCAGCAGAGTAATGGTAAGGGACAGGCCTCTACCACACGCACTGTACTGTTACCACCATGGTGAAGGGACCAAGAGAGAGCCCAAGAGAATGAGGCTTTCTAAGTATAGATCAGCTTTCCCCAAACTGGTGCCCTCTAGAAGTGTGGCATACAACTCTCAAAATTCCTACCCACTGCAGCCAACAACCATCCTAACAAGGAATTCTGTGACACAGAAGCCCAGCACACTTGGAGGGGGCCATATTTGGGAGACTAGGCATAGATCAGTGGAAAGGATATATATGGGCAAATGGCAAAGAGAAAACTCTTACTGTTCCTCCTTCCTTTCCTTTCCAGCTAGCATAAGCATCTAGAAGAAAAGAGAGGTGTTGAGTGGAGAAACACATTTTAAAAAGCTCACTATCATTTCAAAATAAGTTCTTGGTGTCACAAACATTATACTGTAGATTTTTTCCATAGAACAATACTTTGAAGTAAAGCTGTTATTATATTCTTCTACCATTGTTGAAAAAAAGGGAGAAATAGGAATTCAACCATTACTTGTCTAGGACAGACACTAGAAAATCCACTCTACTGTATTCATCAAAGTCCTACACTACCTTCCCACATGATTCTAATCAATCATCAAAAATATAGTGCCTAAATCAACTCAAGTCCACACCCACTTTTTCATTTCACTTTTACAATTTACAATCAAATATCACAGTCATATTCACATACCAAAAGATATCTGGGTGCAGTTCAACCATCTCAGTATCCCCCTACTGTCAGCAGGCCACTACAGTTATGATGATGATTGCTATTTTCACATTCCCTTTCCCTTGATTATGTTGTGTCTATAACCACCAAGCCATTTCCTCTGAAGCAGGTCCAGTAACTTCTGTGGGAAGACCATTCTCTTAAGGATTGATGGGTAGGGGGAGTAAGGTTTAAGGGTTGCACTCTTTGGATTCTCAAAATATGGGTTTACTCTATGATATATTATCTTAGTTAGCATCCACATCACTGGGGAATGAAAAGATAGATTATTTTGGTTAGTAGGATTAGAAATGGAATTAGATGAAATTATAAACTGCATGTAATTTTAGACACGAAAGGCCTTTTAGGTTTTGCTTTGAGATGTTGCCACAAACTCTATTCTTCCCTACTGAAGTTCTGTAGGGAATATTTGTTTGTTTGAAAAGCAAGATGTCCTTTTAAAAACATGGGCCATGGTAATTTAAAAGGAAGTTGGAGAAGCATTTTATTATTGAGGACATTATTCCTCAATAAGGGAAATGGGTTAGCGGGCACATACCGGCAATGCAGAGGAACAGAATCACCCCATTATAACAATATTTGTTTATTTGTTTCTTTTTCAAATTTTTTGGATTTCTATCACCGCCCATCTCCCCCCAAAAGGGGGACTCTGGGCAGTTTACAATAAAATTAACACTTAAAACCATAAAACCCATAAAATACAATACAAACAGCCGATAATAAATAGAAAATAAAATAAACATGCTCTTTCTGTGGCAATTGTTAATTTTAGATGGGAAAATAGAGAAATAAAGAATGGAAGAGAAAGACTGCAGGATAATAATGGTAATTATCTCCTAATTCACTAGATCAGCCCACTCCTCATCATTTCATGCACAACTAACATCTCTTACCATGGCCTTGTGCTTCCTGCTCTGCTTCTGCCATATTGGGTGAGAGGAAGGGAAAAAGGGCATCAAATAGCATATAAGAACACAGTCACCTCTGCTGCCAGTGTCACAAATTGGTGGTTTAAAAAAAGGGAAGGAACAAAACAATATAACAATGGAAGGAGGCCCTCCCAAAAATCTTCTCAGCCCCTCCCCACTAACTCTTCAATTGACTTCGTGAAATTATGCACTGACACAGTTCATATGGTCTATAGTTTTGTCTGTTAAAATCTACATATATATAGGACAAGTTTCTTGATCTGTTTTGGGCCGATTGGACTTTTGTTATGGCAATATTCTTGCAAAATGGCTCCCGTGGTGGATGTGGCCAGTCACAAAACTTCCATTTAGCAGAAGAAAACCTCACATGAGTATGATTACAGGCAGGTATAGGAGGCAGGATAAAGGCGCTAAATTGCTCTACTTGTAGTTAGGCAACAATGTTCTTTGTTCCGTCTTCTCACTTGCAACAGTAACTTTCAGCGCAGCAGTTTTGTTCTGTCCTGTTGGTCAGTACGCTATTTTATTTAATTTGCTGTTATATAATAAACTCTTTACTGGAATAGTGGGGAAACAGAGTATCCATTAATGCAGAACATCCAAATAAGATTTTATGCATATGCATTTTATATATTTCTTGCATGTGTAAAACTGCAAATGAGGTTTTGATTTAATTTAACTTATTTAATTTTGGCACTGCCTGACTCCAAACTGACTCTGGGTGTTGTATAATAAAACCAAATAAAATACAAAATACACAGAATACAATACAATAACAAAAGAATAAGAAAGGGAATAAAAAAATAATGTACACATATCCAGAAGCACAGGAACCCAAGCAAAGCCATTCTGTTTTAACTGGCTCATATGACAGGACTGTCAGATTGGCTCTGTAAAGATCCAGATGCCCATCAGATGGTAGCAACAACATACCAAAAAGTCTAACTCTTTGCTGCCATCCAGTGTTTATATCAATTTCTGCTGCCCTGATTCTGACAGCCTTAGTACCATATTTAGGATTACAGATGACGAAGAGTGACTGGTCATAAATATCTCCACAATGATAGACTGATGAAGTGTACTATAAAGGTTTCTTTGATTTGCAGGCCCATGTTGCAGAATTGTAAGAATCAAGAAAACCTGAACAAAACTCAATACAAACATAGTGTGAGATATATAGAAGAACCACTAAGCCATTTCTCATAAACATTCATTGTTCCGCTATAACTTTTCAGCCAGAATTTGAAGAGCTGGATCAGTGGTATGATGGTTCTTTGGCTAGTACTTTATTATAAACATCCTACTTAACTCTGCATTCTGAATTTACACACACATTTGCACATGTACACAAATATAATGGTATTTATGTGTATATATCACAATGTGTTTGGTGGAAATAGGACTTATTACTGGAACATCATCTTTTGGGCTGTCCTTGAAGCAAAAGGACTAGACTATTGAGTTGCTTTCCTTCCTGGTCTCATCAATGATGTTTTTATGCTAATCTTTTCCTGTGCAAAAGATTAGCATAGGAAAAGATTATATATAAATAATCTCCAAGATGTAAAGTTATGCGTAGTTTTTACTTTTTACTGCTTTTCAAATTTTGCTAATGTGCAAAGCTTTTGTATCTAACTTCTCTCTCACACACACACAAATGTAAAATTCCTGAGAAAATGATTGAAAATGAAAATTACTCAGGTACTTCTTTCTTACATAAAACCTTACGACGCAGCTCCTAAAAGATACCTATTCCAGACATATGTTCTTTTCCAATACAGTATACGTATTCTATTTCTGTACACTATTTTTCAGAAATGTGTACTTCTTCAGATCTCTCCCTTGCTAACGAGTGAGAGTTTTCCACAGGTTTTTGACCAAGGAAAGGTGGATGCCACTGGAATCTATTCAGTGCTATAGTCCTTGCAATGATAGAAGCTATTCTGACAAATCTCACAAACCTGTTACCCTATTCATAGAGGATTTTTTAATAATGTCTCTAAGGCAGAAACAAAAAGAATTGTGCTGCAAGAATCACCACGTATGAGATTCTGTTTAGAATACTGGTGCCGTCCTCCCTGAGACAGTGGATCCTGCATTGTAGCCTAAATAGCTGAAAACTTGGTTTGTGAGATAATGACTTAGAAGAGCTTTTTATATAACCAATTACGGAACACAAAGTTGGGGACATTTACTTTTATGGTCTCTGCAGCTTTGGGGGAAGACTGCACTGAACTCTTAGACCAGGATCAGTAATCAGCAGCTTATGGGCTGTGTACAGCCCCAACTTGAAGTTTTCCTAATTTACCCATGTACTTCGGTGAAAAGCGAAAGTTCCCCTGGGCAAGCATCAAGTAATGTCTGACCCTCTGGGGGGGGATACCACTTTCGCAACGTTTTCTTGGCAGACTATATCGGGGTGGTTTGCCATTGCCTTCCCCAGTCGTCACCTTCCCCAGCAAGCTGGGTGCTCATTTGACCGGCCCTGGAAAGATGGAAGGCTGAGTCCACCTGAGCCGGCTACCTGAGAATCCAGCCTCCGCTGGGATCGAACTCAGGTCGTGGGGAGAGTTTTGGGTGCAATGCTGCCGCCTACCACTCTGTGCCACATGAAGCTCTTCCATCTATTTTAGCTGACTTCTTTTCTCCTTAGAGTGCTGAAAGTCCTTCCTGCTAACAACTGATAAATAGAGAAAAGTGCAAGGTAGCATGTTTACCTATCTTCTTTCCTTCTTCAGGCAACGCGATTGATATCTGTTTTTTTTTAAGCAGGGATGGGAAAGGCGTGCCCTTGGTGTATTTTCAAGTCCCAAAAGCCCCAACCTCTATGGTTACTAGTCATAGAACAATAGCCGTTATAGCCCAGCAAGACTGGGAGCATCATCAAAACCTTATTCAACAAGGCTTTAAAAAATGCTGGGTGTGAGTAGATGTATGTATCTGCAAGAAGATGGAACTTTTGTTAGGTTTCTCATGTATCTGCTGCAAAGGAGTAACCGAACCATTTTCCCATTTATGGCTATTCCATAATTTGCATATAAGGGCACTTTCTTAAAGACCAAATGTTCAATGACAGAATAGAATCATCCTTAGTTTTTAATCTTGCTGCATGTTTTAAAAGAGAGAACACAAGAGTCATTTCATGCCACTTGAAATCAGAAACACGCTGTTACCATTAGCAGGAAGATAGGTGAAAAGCTGGTACTGGCTCCTCTTTCTTTTTCCGTTGCAGACGTAGAAATTGACTTGGACAGGACTTGTAATTCTCTGATTGCGGAACGGTGGAATCTCAACAACTAACAGAGTCTAAAACAAGGATTAAAAGGATATTAAAGATAAATCACACTTAACAGAACGGCTGAAACACAAGAAAAAACAAACAAAAATAAACACTGTGGCCAATGTGCATTGAGCAGGCACTGAAAAAGGCAGATGACCTGCTTTCAGAACACTGGAACATAAGATCAGCCCTCCTGAATCAGGCCAATGCCCATCCTCGGCCTCACCTGCATGGCCTCCTTGCCCGGACGCCAAGAGAACTCGCTTAACGCTTCTGGAGGGCATATGTTCTCAACAGAACTATCATGCTGCTGGCCTGCTGCTCAGACGGGCTAAAGCTAGACTGAGTGATCCAATGGGAAAGGTCTTCCAGGGGAAAAACAAGGAAGACCCCCATGCAGACATTAAAGAGGGTTGGCAACCCACTGAGCTCCCACTCAGTACAGGACTCCCTACCTCCCATCAGGATGACGACTCTCGGGCTCCACAAATGGCCATTTGTGCTATGGCTGCCATTGTGCACCCCTGCAGCATTTCCGCAACTATCTCCTTTCCTTTTTCTTTTGCTTTTTTCAGAAGAATACAGTATAGACCTTGTAGAAGACCCAATGTAGGACTTCCATGAGCTTGACAATCCTCAGGGAATTTGTGCATAAAAGTAAAGAAGTGAACCCAAAAAGGATCTTATATGCTTTCTCCAAACAGGCAATTATGAGCCCAACTGTAGGTAGGGCCCTTGGGAGTGTGGCTCCAGAGATGGGACAGGGTTGTGATTGCAACTCCTGCACTGTTCCTCAGTGGAGCTTCCCTCACTTCTGCTTGATGCTCCAGAACCAGGAACGTTTGGGGTCACTCTTCCATCCATCCCTCTTCTCCCCTGTACCATGCCATCTATCCTGTCACAGCAGAACCTGGACACATTTGACTGCTGTGGCGGTGGGAGGTCTGGTGCTTTCTGGCCTGTCACTGCCTTTAAAGAAGGTCTTTAAAAAGGCAGGACATGAGTTTAATGTCAACCCAATTTTTCCAATTGCCCAGAGAATGCCAGGCGTGCTGATTTCCTCACTCTAACTCCCCTGCCTCCTCCCACTGCAGATCCAGAGAAGAGAAGTAATAATGAGAATAGCATTGGTACCAGCCTCATTGCTGAGATGTGGTAAAAAGTAGGCTGTGACCGCAGCATTTTTTAAGATGATACTTTCCCCTTCTCAAAAACAGAAAGAAAGCACATCAACAGAGTGGTGTGGAAGAGCCTTTAGCTCAGTATTTTGATTTTCATAGTGGATTATCAGAAAAGTTGCATCTGGTATTTCAAGGCATGCTACCTCTATCGCAGAAGTTAGTGTCTTGATGGTCTGCCTCCATAAATTTATCCAGTCTCCTTTTAAAGTCATCCAAATTAGCCATCCCCACCAAGATAGTCTTACTCACAATGGTCCTCACTCTGGCCCTATTTAAATGAGCCCTTAAACCCTGGCTCTGTTTCCAAGCCCTGGGTTAAAGTGGGTGAAGGATCCCATATATATATTCTATTTTCAAAAATGATTGCTGTTTTTTCCAGAGTTTTGATGGCTTTTTGTATTTTTATTGTATCTTAATCGTTGGATATGTAAATTGCCCAGAATCATAACAGATTAGGGAGGCGTATATATTTCATAAAAGGATAAATGATTGATGACCATTCCTTTTACAGTTATGCCTTACATTTAGCTTTGCTGTGAGAGAAAATGTAATTAAATGAGCCAAAGACAGAACCACTATGTTTGAAAACATTATTTAAATGAGAGGGAGTCACTTGAACTGAAATGTGTACTTTTTAAAATCCAACTTCACCTTGACATTTATTATCATTTACATATAATATAAATAATAATATAATAATATAAACTGAGGGAAATGCATGCATAAGCACATCCAGAGAAGGAGCACAGTATTTCTCAAAAGGCAAAGGAGGCACTTACTGGCTTACACAACTCTTTGTCAGTTTTGGCTTCCATTTCCCACACGTGATGACCATCTAAAGACAAGAACATGAAAAGTCAAAATTAATGTGCTTAGTGCTTTATAAATCACACAAATAGGAGGGAGGGTTCCCCTTTTTAAGATATCTTTATTATTCTCTCTCACACACACAGATATGATGTTGAAGATGAGTCCAGTTTTGTGTTGAATAAAGAAATATACATTTGTATTTAAAAGAAGCTTGAGAAAGGGGAGGGGAGGGGAAGATAGAACTTATTCATTGATTCTGCTTCCACAGCCAGAGACCTCTCATGCCAGCAATTATCTAGCTGGTAGGGAACAAACATTTCGCCAAGTAACTATTTGGAGTTCACTAACCCAAGTTTTATAGCAAGGAAGAAACCAGGTATCTCTTTATTTTGCTACTGTGGTGCATAAATGCAAATTATATTCATTTTGAGTTCATTGCCACATTGATATTTGCATGATAATCCTTTCTTCACTTGCCAATGAAGGGTCTTTGTTTTTACTATGCTTTAAATTCCAGAGTTGTCTAATTTATGAAAACTACCTATAAAAAGAAGTAGGGTTTTTCCCCCTTGCAAGTAATCTCACTGCAAAATAGGTAATCATCTCCTGCTCTCTTTTACTTTTAAAAAAAATATATACTCCTTAAAAGTGCAAATGTATATTTACAGTTTTAAAAAACATATAATGCAGTGGTTTGTTTGATCTCATCGATTTCTTCATATCAGCATTCAGCTGCAACTCTAGCTTATATTGCGTCACAGGCTTATACTGGGTCAAACTGTTTTTGTAGTTTTTATAGGTTATAGAGTGGAGATAAGAGTCAGGTTATTGAGTAGGTAAAATGAAGTGTTCGTGCTGGCCTTATATGAACCCTCTACTGATTCTGTAATGTTAGAAGTTTCATATGAAAGGCATATATATCTTGGGCTACTGCTGATCAAATCCCAAAGCAAGTATTGGTTGTAGCCAACTGTACTAGAAAAACTTGACCAGTGAACTGTCTAATGTGTTCTCAGGCTTCCAATATTAATAGAATGCCCTGGGGAAGCTAGTTGAGTCTAATGCTGCAGAAAAGTATATCCCAGCCATGTCCTTTTCTGGCTGAGGACTTAATTCTTTCCTCCCACATTATTCTTGTAGTAGCTACATTGCTGGATTCAAACCAGGGGAAAGCCAGGTCAAATACCTACCCAGCCATAAAGATTATGGGGTAACTGTGGCCAGTCATGATTGTGTACCTTAATAGATTTCCCTGTGTTATTATGATGATTAAAAATGAGAAAAATTATTTCCTTGTGTTATTATGATAATTAGAAATGGGAAAAATGTTTTCTGGCCCAAGGTCCCATCAGTAAAGCAGAATGAAAATGCTCTGGGTAGAATAATGTCACTTTTATAAATGAGCTACCAGAACTTCAAGATTTGGTATATTTAATCTGTTCTGAAAGAGGAATTGCTGTGTCCTGTTTTTAGTATTCAGACTGATGAAGTGCATATGGGTGTTCAGGAAAGTACATTTTAGGAATAACATTATAAATAATTTAAAAAAACATCAGTCCAAAAGTAGGGATGGTACCGAGTGCTTGCTTATCTGAAAGAAGCAAGCATCACTGTGGCTCTAGTACAAAATTCTCTTGAGAATCTCCAGGCTTTTTCTGTTATAGAAAAGGAGAGGGGAATAATTATTTAATAAGAATAAATTTCATTTAACAAAAGCAAAGTTAATTAGTCATGGTGCTTTCAGTCAGTCGTGACTCCTGGTGACTACATGGACAGTTCCATGCAGTTGTCTTGGCAACATTTCTGAAGTGGTTTGCCAGAACCTTTTAGGACTGAGAGACAATGGCTGGCCCAAAGTCATCCAGCTGTTTTTGATGCTTAAGAAGGATTAGAACTCACTATCTCTCACTCCTAACCCAGGGCCTTTAACCACAAGGATGAGAAATTGTTATGAAGCAGGGAAAGGAAAGGAAAGGAAAGGAAAGGAAAGGAAAGGAAAGGAAAGGAAAGGAAAGGAAAGGAAAGGAAAGGAAAGGAAAGGAAAGGAAAATCAGACAATTCCTCACATTACATCTGGTGAACCAAAAGGGAAATCTCTACACCCACAGACTGGGATCAACTCCAGGAGAGAAATCTTAGATCACTACCTCAACTTCTTTACAGTAAACATGTTTTGTAAGTATATATGGATCAGCCTGTTTATGCTTAAGAAAAGGTATGGGAATGGATGAAATAATTTTTAGGGGTCTCAAAATGCTAAAAGACTTGCTTATCCTGGGGAAAAAAAGTTTTATGTCAGTACAGTATTTGCCAGCTATCCTATCCAAGATATCCAAGATGCCGTCTCTTGTCAGAATGTGCTGGAGGAGTGAGGAGTGATACGCCACAAAAGTTTCCATTGTAAAGCTGCCACATCTGCATCAGCCTGGCTGACTCACAGCCGAAGGCAACTCCCTGCCTGGCTAAAATCCAACGAAAGTACACCAGAGCAATTTATACCTTTCCAAAATGCAAATAATTCAAATTACAGACATAATATAAAGCTGAAACAGACACATTTCAGGCATTCCCTGTTTGAACTGAACTTACTGAAGGGTTTATTCCCAAATGTTGCTTATTATATATGTACAAAATGCCAATAAAGCAAAAAGTAGCAAATCCTTCAGCTCTTCTCTTTGCCACCTATTCTCCCCCCCACCCAAAACAACAACAACAACAACAACCCGTGGACAGGTTGGGGGGAAGAGAGAGAGAAATGCTCTGAATTTGGTAAGTTCTGTTGTTTTGTTTTCTGATTGGGTTGGAGTCAAATATTTGATGCTTTCAAATCTGACACACAACGGTTTTAGGTTTCTTTGTGTTAGTTTAAGATTTGGGTCCAAACGTTGAAATGGCAATTGCAAAACCAGTTTCTAAACAAACAATTAAAAGAAGCATGTTAACAAAATAAATGTCTTTTTTTTTAAAAAAAAAAAAGAGATCCTTGCCTATTGTTTGCGTCTAACTGCTCAAATCAATGCCAGATTTTTGAACTGTTTCTGCACAGGAGAATCAGTCCTAAGATTATATCTATCATGGGAATTGAGAGTCAGTCCTGACACTTCTGAAGCTGTTCATTAGCTTCATCTCTTACCTAAGGGAAACAGGCTAACTAAACAGAGGCAGAGCCTTCCTGTTTATACAGCTGAAGGCAAGGTGGGGGGAAATCCCAGAACAAGTTAAATTCACAAATATAAATGGAGGCTTTCCCTTCATTTTAACAGGGCCTGAAATACATTTAATTAGACAGAACAGTGCAGATTAAGAGTGGCTTCTCACATATACTTCCTATGCCAAAGTCCCCAAGTTTTTCTAAGTGGGCTTTGTTTGCAGCATACACATGCAAAGGGCTTAACGGAGTGTGTTTTTCTACAGTTTTGGAGCTGCTTTCATTCTGGCAGCGTACCAAAAATAGCCAATATTAACTCCTTCAAACATGCACTTCTGTGCACTGCCAAGAAGAGTGCTGGCTTGAGGTGTGTGCGCACACAAACATAATTCTGCAGAACAATAAGAACTGTTTACTAGCAAAACCCAAACAACAACACAATTTTTCTGGTCAGGATACAGATCAAAGTATTCCTATATGATAGAAGTGACTTAGTCATCATTCAGGGACATAGCCTGTTTTTCACACAAAGGCGAAGGGGAAAAAAAGTTCTTGGCACTGGCAATAGTGGCAGGGCATTTTGCGCCCCTATTTCATTACTCTGTAGGTTGGTCTTGAATGGCTAAAAATAAAAGCAAATTCCAGAATGGAATGTCTCAGCTCTCAATAGGTCTTTGTAATTCACTCTGTATCAACCATTCTCTGCAGAGTTAAAAAGGAAACTCAGCAGAAGAAAAAAAAAATCTAAAATCATCAGGGAATTCCCTGCACTGTGAGTCACAGAAACGGCTTCCCCACCACACCCATCAAGAAGATTTCCACATAAAAAGCCACTGGAGGCTTGTTCTAACACAGCAGCAAAAGAACTAAAAGGTGTTTTGTAAATCTCATCACCTTGGTTATTTCTATCCAGCTATGTATTAGGGGATATTCCATTCAGATTTTTTCTTCATATTTATTAAAATCTAAATAGTAATATGGGAGAGGTTTAACTAGAAATAGGCTAAATTCCTAACAAATGATCAGGCTTTAGTTATGCCCCAGTATATTTAGTATGCATTATCATTCCATCTTATATGTTTGAAGATCATCACATTTAAGGCTACAGACTCAGCAGTAACTTGGAAAAGTCTCTACCTATAAACAAGCTTGGAATTGAAACCCAGATAGCTAGATAATATTCTCAGAACCACAGTATCTGGTTTCTTTTTCCTCAGGGTGTAAATACAAAAATTCATACAACATGTAAGTGGCTTTTGACTTTACAGAATCAAATGCACTTTTGAATCTACCTGCGTATTTAGTTTGGCTGGAAGGATGATTCAATGCAGGAATATCTTCCCTAAGGAGATGACTATGTTCAGATAAGCAAAGCTTATAAATTCAACAAGAGGGTACTTTTGTCAATCTTCATCAACCTGGTGCCCCCACAGGTGTGTGTTGAACTATATCCATATCATCACTGTGACTTGGCTTGTGCTTATGGAAGTCATAATCCAATATATTGTAAGGGACCTAGGTTGGGGATATCTGACATAAGTGATTTTACTCTAATGCTACCAACAATGTCATGCTACATAAACTTTGTAATTATATTTTTATATTTAATCCTGTTTAAATGTGCTTCAGCAACCCTGTTTCTGATGTATTTAAAATATTGCATCAATAGCTTGGCATTTAATCAGCCTCCAATTGAAGAACTAATTTTGCCTACAAATGCTTCTCTTATTTAATCAGAGCTGGGATTTGAATTCTCCTCTTGCACATCTAATATTCTTGCAATAGAGCACATGTTCCAGAGTCATTTTAAGATGATCATGGGTTAGTTATTAGACCTCACAGGCTATAAAGACTTTGCACGCCAAGCTTGTTTAATTAGTGCCAACAGTGAAGAAAAAAAATCTTATCCAGAGATCAGTATTTTAATTTTATAAATCAGCGTTGGCATTATGAGAAGCTAAGAGGGAAGCCAGCCATGACAGTGGGACAATCATTAACCACACCTTTACTGACAGCTACCATACATATTCTTCCATCGTTAAAGTATCAGTTAGCAACTACATCAAACTTGTCACAGACTGCGCAAGCCATTCTTCATCTTTCTTGTAGTTATGTCTGGATTGTTCCCAGTGTTGCTTTAAGCACAACAGATCACAGCTGCACATGTGTGAAAAGCTGTCTGTGCACCTGTTTAGAAGCAGGCAGCTTCCTTCCAAGGCTCTTGGCCTTACCTGGCTTCTAAACGGCAGCTGCCTCTTTTAACTCTTCAGATATTACTTCTTTATGAGCTGCAGTCTTGTGATTAAATTCTGAAGGAAATGATGGTTCTCATGTGAACTGATCGGAGAACGGGAAACCAAGCTTAAAGCCATGACAACATGTGTGTGTGATACTATGCTCTGAGATACCATAAATTCTCAAGAGATAAAGAGGCTAGATCAGCTGCCTGCTTGGAAAAAAGATGTTTGCCGAGCAACAGCAGAAAGTAGCACCACCATGTTAGAGGATGACAATGGCCATGCAGACTAGGAATTCTGGGAAATATCTGGAAGAAACCAGGTTGGAGAATGTTGGGTTATTCTTTACCTTTCTGAGTCTGCCTGGCTGAAATTTCCTTCATCTATCACAAATAGCATCTATCACATATAGTGGTTTGTCTGCTTTCTCTCTTAACTGCTATGTTATTTGAAAGCTCACAATTTCTACACTATCCTCATGCAATCATGTCAAAGAAAGGTCATGGACCTTGAAGTTCTAGTTGCAAGGTCAAACTCAGTTTTTGTACAACTAAATTATTTGATGCAGTCATTCACTCACAGCATAGTTGTGAAGGTAAGAGGTAAAACCTGAGCTTCCTGGTAGAAAAGTGATAGAAATATAATACTAGAAGAGAAAAAACATATTTGGCCAGCCAAGGCTGTAAAACTTAACAAAAAAGCCAAACAAACTGAGCCCACTTTATTCAGCAAAATTTATTTCTGAGTAGCTCAGAATATGTTGTCCTTCACTAGCACACCCAGGATTAAAGTAGGGAAGGCTTCTGTAATCCAAGCTCTTTGAGTATAACATTAAATAACAAAGGAAACTTGCAAGTCATTCATAAATTACCTCTTGGTAAGTATACTCCATTTCTTTAGAAGCAACCATTTAGCACTGCCAGTATTCATCCACGCCTTAATTAGCTTTGCATTTAAAATCCAGATTATGCATACAGTACCTTTTGCTTTAAAAAATATCCTTTTTGCCCAAAACTGATTAAATAATACAGCTATTTTAAATAATCACTGATCTTAACATATCTAAGAAAAGTACTGCACAACGCCCTTTAATCTTCCAGATGCACTGGGCCGCTACCTCCATAATCCTCAACTAGCACATACTGTGTTACGAAAGGTTCCCATATGGTGAGTAATGATAGTATTTTATCATCTGTATGGAAGGCATCCCGTATTATCTTTACTCTTTTTATGTGCTGCAGATTTAGGAGAATCTGAAATGAATTTCCTACTAGCTAAGTCACATCACTATTACTGCGTATGAGTGGAAGGATTCTACAGAGCAATGATTCCATCATCGGATGAAACTCCCTGCTAAAGATATCTGTTTCTGGTAGATGGCCAGATACCCCTTTTCATCATTGCCATGCTAGGGTGGAGGCACAAGTGACCTTCATCTTAACTCTTATGCTCTGAAGTGTATAATTCTTAGTTTCTGGCCACCTCCTTGGCAGAAGCTTTTAGGCCTGTAGTGAGTGAGTTAACCCAGAAATTGACACAACAGCAAACAAAAAGGGTGTGGTGGCCTCTGTCTGAGAGTCAGGCACAGAAAACAACATTATGTATAAGCTATGTGTTCAAGGGATATTCTGCCACTTAGTTTATTATGTGAACTACAGCTTAACTACCAGTCTGAAACTTGATTCTTTTTTGGCCAATTGCCCCTTAAACTGTGACTGCTACTGGCAACAGAAAGACCAGTGGAAAGATCTCTGGGAATGTAAGATCTTTTACCAAATGGAGTGCAGCCAGAAGTCTGCTCACTAGTCTCCACGTCTCATCTCATCAAAACAGATGCCAAAATTTGAGCCTTCTGATGCAGCACTGCAGAAGGAAATGTTTACTCTTGCTCAGTCTCCATCCAAATACCATTACATTAACTGAGGGACATGTCAGGTTCAAGATAATCTTTATTTTAAGTATGTTTTTCATCATCATCTTCATCATCATCTTTAAAAAAAAACCTAAGCCATGTAATTTAAACTGCAGGGAACAAAGTGCTACTTTCCTTTATTTCCCTGGTAGAGCTACAGAAAAGGGCAATAAAAACAATGTAAGAGTGGCATTATCCCAACCACTTACTGCCTTAATTTTCTATGAAAACCTGTGTTTCACTGAATATAAAATACTATGCTTGCTAAAAGCAAATTAAAAATGCTTTGCCCATGGATCTGATTCTCAGGTAGATCTTGTTCCTATCAGCATCCCATTCCAAAAGCAGCGGGGGGGGGGGGACATATTTTCTTATTAGATTTATGGGACACCTGACTCCATCACGATTCTTATTATCTATCCCCTCAGAGAAGTAAAATATTGATATAGAAGCAGCAAAGAAAACAACACTACCTTGTGGCTGGTGGTGGGGACTAGATGGCCACTTGAATAGCCATTTGTACTACAGATGGCATAATAATAAATACATAAATAAAATGGTGCCTGACATCTTTTTCCTTTCAGTGTTGTTTCATTTGAGACTGTAAATCTGAGGATAAAATGTATTATTATTATTCTGAATAAACCATTCAGGGGATCATTCAGGCTAAAGAACAAGATACAAGTACTTTAAATAAAGAACAAATGGAAAAACAGAATTCATTGGACACATGTTGAAAGGAAATTAACACAGTCATACCATCACATTGGTTCAGATGAGAAATAGTTTTAATAATTTGATGCACTGATCATGTTACTTAGCCTGGTAATGAAACATCTGCAAGAAAACAACTAAGCTCAGAGAATACTAAGAATCCTACAGTTCAACCTTAAGCTACATATATTCCCTACTACTGGATAAAATATCAATGTGAACAGAAATTGTGGCAATTCCTGTTTTTATAAATAGCTTGGACTCAATTCAGATGTATTTCTTAATTTTAAAAAATGATATTCTTTCTATATTAGGGATGATATGCTGAAGCAGGGTCCAACCACCGAGGAACCCAATTAGTAATTTAACATTTAAACTGTTAAAAATGTTGGAATATTTAACACTCAAGATTTTGTCAACTATGTAAACAAGGCAATCAATATGACATGTTCTACTAATTTTATTGGGATTGCTTTAAAAATGGCTAAATTTTTAGAGGAGATATAAAAATGGCTAAATTTGAGACTTAATCCATTATTATTGAATCATTTTTGTAGGAACACATGATTTGGTCCTAAGGCTGAACAAGAACATAGCTTGGCATTTAACTACTTATTTGGCAAGTTACTTGCTGACAACTTTCTCTTTCAGAGGATAGCGAAAGGAACAAGAAGATTAGCTATCCTTGATTTAATACTACGAAATAGGAAAAAATAGCTGAAGAAATGGAAACAGCAGGAACATTGGTTGAAAGTGACCATGTAATGCTGGAGTTTTTGATTTGAAGGGAAATGAAGGCCGAATATAGACTTTTTAAAAATCAGATTTTAATAAAGTAAAAACAATGACAACTAGGATTTCATGGCAGAGGAAATTCATGAGGGAAAGATGGTCAAGATGTAGGGGAGTTCCTTAAAAAGAAGATACCAAAAGCACAACTTTCAACAAGTCTAATAACAACAAGAAAGAGGGCACATATAGGAGACCAAACCAGGACCAGATCATCAAGGAAGGGTATATAATTAGCCTAAAACCTTAGAATGTCAGGAAAGATAGCATTCAGGATGAAACGAGGCTGGTAAAGGATCTAAAAAGAGCTTCTAAATATGTTCAAAATAAAAGGAAGAAAAAAGGATCCATATACTAGCTGCTTATTCAAGACAACAAAAATGTTAATAGTAACAAAAGAATAAGCAGAGCTACTAAACTCCTTTCTTAATTCAATATTTTCCAACAAAAAGTATGTGTTCCACCAGAAAATTAGAAACAACAAGATGAATTCTGAGAAATATGGTCAAGAATACTTATTTACTCTAAACATTTTAAATTTCCATGGCCAGATCAACTGCATTCTAGAGTACTGTAAAATTTGCTGATGGTCTGGCTGAATCTTTATGTATCATCTTTGAAAAATCCTGGAGAACTGATGAAATGCTAGATGACTGGAATGCAAGAAATGTTAATACTACTTCAAAAAGGGATGCCTTCAAAAAGAGAAAAAAGAGGATCCAGAGAGCTGCAAACCAGTCAGTCTGACATTGATACCTGTGAAGATTTTACATCAATCATAAATAGATTGATCTGTAAGAATTTTGAAAACTATGTGGTAATTAGTCTGCATGGATTAGTCAAGAACAAGTCTTGCCAGACTAATCTTATAATTAATTTTTGATTGAGTAACACCATTGTGGGAATGCTATAGACATAATATATCTTGATTTCAGCAAAGCATTTTAAAAAGTATTCCATATTCTGATTAGCAAGGTAATTAAGTGTGGGCTGAATGGCATGACAATTAAATGCATACACAGCTGGCTCAAAAACTGCACTCAAAGTATGCTCATCAATGGTGCATCATCAAACTGAAGAGAACTACCGAGGGCATGCCATAAGATTAAATCCTGTGCCCTCTATTTGTCAATATTTTTGTTAATGGTGGAAATGCTTATAAAATCTGCTGGTGACACAAATTAGGGTAGGAAACTTAGTATTTTAGGAGACAAGGGTAAAATTCAAAATGATCTGGTTAGGCTAAAGAAATGGTCAAAAATGTAATATGATGCAATTTAACAAAGTTAAATTTATTCCCTTAGGAAACAAAAATCAGATGTGCAAGTGCAGGATGGGGGATGCTTGGGTTGGTAAGAACACTTGTGAAAATTATTTTGTAATAGTATTTGATTGCAAACGCCCTATGATTCAGCAGCATGACATGGGTGTGAGAAAGGCAAATACAATTTTAGGCTGGATTAACAGAAGGATAGTTTTCAAATCAAAAGAAGCAATACATTTATTTTATGCTGCTTTGGTCAGATTCCAACTTAAGTACTGTGTCCAATTATGGGTACCACATTTTCAAAAGGATTCAGAGAAACTGGAACAGTTCTGAGAAGGGCAGTGAAGATTGTCAGGAGACTCGAAAGTAAGTGCTATCAAGGAAAGTCTGAAGGAGCTGAGTATGTTTAGCCTTGAGAAGAAACCAAGGGAGATGTAATAGCACTCTTCAAATACATGGCAGCATATCACACAGAAGGTCAAAACCCATTCTGTGTTGGTCCAAATAACAGGGCATGGAATAATGGGTTCAAGTTACAGGAAGGCAGACTACAACTGAGATTCTCATTCTCTCCCTCTCTCTCCCCCCCTTTCTTAATTCTAACAGTAAGAGCAGTTCAACAGAGGAAGCAGATGCTCAGAGAGACAGTGGGCTCCCCTTCACTGGATGTGTTCAAGCAGAGGTCAGGTCATGTACGCTTTAGCTTGGATCCCTGAACTGAGCAAGTGTTTGAAATTTATGTTCTAATTGCTCTTTTCAGATCTACTGCAAATATGTTGTACTCCTCTAAGAGGACATTCCTTACTAAGTATATCAAGCTATTATCTGAAATAGCAGGTTCACCTGACAGTGCCAAGCTTATCACATGCTTTCTATTGCTTGAACTGATTCTGCAAAATTGCCCTTAGTAAATACGTACGTGCTTGAATTAGAAAATAAATTATAAATATTCTCACAGACAATACTGTGCTAGTACAAATACTCTATTTTGCAAATGTACAAAGTAAATGGTGATAAATAACGTAGGTAACCATGAGATGATTTCTCACATTTTGAGGAAGCATTTTGCAGGTACACACACAAACATATCACTAATATTAATGCTATAAGAAGCCTTCCCCCACATAACAATTCATTATTTCTTCTGAAATTCATAGAAGCCTACTCTAAATTAAAGTAGTGAGGTAAATATATAACCAAACTCTGCAAACAAGAACTTATGAAAACCAAAATAGCTGCTGAAGTCATTGCTGGAAAAAAAAAAAACATTTTAAGTAAGTTGAACCTTTAAAACAGAGCAGACATCTTCTCTTTTGCCCTCTTTGTAACTGGGTGATCAAGCTCTTGAATGCATATTTAATATTGAATTTCATCACTGGAAAATGTAGCTCCACGCGCAAGCAATAAATATCAACACCACCGTTCTTTCAACAACACTATAACATGTCTCAGGAAATGACAGCACGCTTCTGAAGAGAAGCTGTGTCTCTTGCAGGACAGCAATCTTCCTCCAGCTCAGTCATATAGATATTAATTTTAGCTTGAGATGAGCCCCTTTGCACCACCTATCCCTTTATTCTGATATCTATTTTAGATAAACATCTTAAGCAACTAATATTATTGCCCAGTCATTCCATTTCAAGTAAGAGGTGCAGAACACCATAGGTGATATTAACATTCCTGAATCTCCTGCTTGTTTGCCAAAAGGTTGTGTTGAAGGAGTTAAGCTGAGAACACACTTTTGCTGTTGACTTGAGGTTCAAGAATGGACTTGATCATTCTTCAGGGATTCCCTTTCATATGAGTCATTGTTAAGGCAGGCCAATCCTCCCTTCTTCTCTTTCTATGCAAGAATAATGCCATTTCTCTAGAGATCATAGCAGCTGAAAGATAGCCCAGAACAGCAGGCATAGTTCAAGACTTCAGCACAAAATAATGTTCAGTGAACTACAAACAACTGGGGCGGCTTACATAACCAACTAGTATCAGTTTTAGAAATCAAAATTAACAAAGACCTACAACTTAGACCTGATACCAATTTGGCAAGCTGAAGGTAGACCAACTATAACTTAATAACTTTAAAAAGAAGTCATTAGCATTGCCATCAGCTGAACCCACAAAAGAAGGAAAAACGGGGCCTATTTGTCAAGCATCTTAAGGTTTTAAAACTATGTATTATACTGTATTATTTCCTATGCATACTAATCTATCCCATGAAAGTATTGTGGCTTACTTTTAATAGAAATGTTGAAATGTAGAATTACATTGCTATACATGTTATAATTGGTTCATTGATTAGATCATACAACAGAAACCATAATTTTGCATAGTTGCTTTAGGTTTACTTGATAAGGCGAAAGCAATTACTGTAGTCGAAACCATAATAGGATATGGTTACCTAACACATAACATATAATACGTTAGGTAAGGGTTTCTCAACCAGGATTCCGTGGAACCCTTGGGTTCCACGAAAGGTGACTAGGGGTTCCCTGGGAGATCATGATTTATTTTTAAAAAAATATTTCAAATTTGGGCAACATCACATTAAAGAGGTAAACGTTATGCTTTATTTTTAGTATAAGAACACTGTTAGTGCATATACATAGGCCTACAAGTGAAATGAATATAATAATTTTGTAACTTGTGGTCTATATTTGAGCCTGAATGTGCAGGGGTTCCCCGAGGCCTGAAAAATATTTCAAGGGTTCCTCTTGGGTCAAAAAGTTGAGTAAGGCTGTGTTAGGCCATTAGATTTACTATCTGCCAGAACTGTTTGGCAGGAACATGATCTGGATCAAATATTCTTAATAATCCTTACAGGTTTGTTGCAGCTATACTATCTGAACTCCATCCACTATAGTTATGCTGGGTGGGGTTATGGGAACTGTAGTGCTCCAAACAAGATAGAGATTACTTCTATACATAGCTACTTCAGACCACTGTGTTCTTAGTATTGTTGACAAATGGGCACGTGGCCTTAACAATCAATCAAAGAAATAAATTAAACTATAATCTCTTCTATCCAAACACTGCTCCAATGCTTTTCTTCCAATCAACTTGCTACTCTCTCCAATTAAATAGATGTAGAAGGTGTCATGAGTAAGGATGGCGAGCAGGGGGCTCCCATCCAGACTGTTAAGCGCATGCGTAGCACTGAGGAATTAGGTAGCCATTCAAAGAGACACAGATTAGGACCGCCTTAACCTTTGGGGTTTATATGTCTGGGTTTTTCCCACGCTTCTTCAGTTTGTTAGGATTCCTGTTATGTACTAGCAATAAACATTAGAGACCAGTTCCTTGTCTCAGCGTGTTTCCTGGCTGTTAGGACAGAAGGATCTGGAAATGTCTAGGCCACATTTCAGCCTGCTCCTTTCTGCTCTTCTTTTCCATGTAACTCTCTCTGTTGGCTTTATAGTTGAAGATGCCCCCTTGGGTTATCTTTATTCACTTGGGTGAAAATATACAAGAGAGCATGAAAGGGCATTGGTCTACCTCAGTCAGCCTGCATCTCCAAACAATACTGTAGCTTCGTTTGACAGTAGACCAAGATTGCCTTACTCAGCAAAAGTGCATGACCTTCTAACATGCTGCACAGTTAAGGACAGTCAGTCCAGAGCGTGGAACTTCAATCACTTTGGAACTCAGTGAACGTTGAGGGTGAAATGGTCACAATTATCAAAGCCTTCTTTGAAGAGCTAGAAGTGAGGAGTTTGAGTATTTCAGGAGACAGGTTAAAGTTCAGGGTTCAGCAAGCAGCTGAGGAATGTCTCATTTGTGCCAGTACCACAGAAACTCTTTCCAAAACAAGAAAGCTTTAAAAAAATTACTCCTCCTCCTTCATTCTCGCCTTCACTGACCCTGGCTTTTTATATGCCCCTTCCCCTGCCATTTATCTATCTGCCTTTTTTAGCTCCTCTTTGCTTGCATTATCTTTACTCAACTCCCAATTCTTCAAGCAGCTTGATTCTAAAATGGCAGACTGAGATGATCCTGCAAAGTGTCAGGTGTTTTCAGATCCCTTCAGATCCTTGCAATTGAAAATAGAGCCTTTCAGAAGAGGAAGAAGAGGTTAGAAAATGTCAAGCAAAATTTGTCAGGTCAAAACTTGTCCCTGGAAAGAGATGTCTTTGCACTCTACTTCTATTAAATGAGTATTTAATAACAAAGTGTCTTGTTATAATGAGATTTTTTTAGTTTTACAGTGTTGAGGGGAAAAATAAATTTTTGAGATTTATTTCCTGTCAGTAGTGGACAATGCTAACTAAAGATTAAAATAAATAAGAATAAAATAAAAAACAAAATGAGAAGAACAAGAAACAAGAAACAAAACCAAATCCTCTATTTGAAAAAGAAAATTTGAAAGAAAATATCTATATAGCCCATGATGGAAATTCCTTCTAATTAGGAGTTTATTTGTAGATAATCTACACGATAATGTGGTTTGTTATGAGTTCTCCAAATACATGTTTATTAAATTATATAAAAGAATGTATAGTTATATAGAGAGAGTACATAAACATAATATAAAGATTTATGGATATATTATAGGTGATTTTGTAATTTGGTGCTTTTATTAGATCTGTTTTGTTTTCTGTCATGGCTGACAACCCACCCACCCACCCCTTGCACACAAACATCAATTTAATTCTCTGAAATGATGTTCTGTATCTCCTGCTGGCTATCTTTATATTCCTGGCTAAGTGAGGTATTTGGTTTTTCAATTATTTTAACCTGGCAACTGATGCTTCAGTTTATTCATTAAATATATATTTTTTGCAAATAACTGCATGTGCACACATAATGACTCTATTTTTGTGGCTCTAATATATAGTTTCAGTGCAGAGACTGGAATTGTATCATAGGATTTGACACAGTGTATAATCTTGCAGATCAAGGTAGTCCAATCTGTCATCAACCTTGTATTGTATTTTAAGAATCTAGTATTAGATTCTTAAAATTTAAAAAGAATTTTATTTTGTAAAAATTCCTCAGCATCCAAATCTGGATGTTACAGATTTAGAACCAAAAAGCAGTGCAAGGGCTAAATATTCCCACCTCTTATACCATTGCTTCAGTTCAGCGCACATCTCCTTTGTGATAGCGTTTTGATGAAGCAATAAAAATGTGAAAAGTTCCCATTAATTTTGGCCCTCAGATTGTTTTTACAAAAGATACACAAATTTAGATTTTCATTTCGACTATCTACCCAATGATATCATATTGCAGGCTAGATCTCATATCTCCAGACCAAGGATCCCCAATTTGAGGTGGGGTGGTAGATTTAGATTTTGGCGAGCATGCTGTGGGTGTTCTCACAAGATGGCTGCTTCGGTACCCATTCACAAAACATTTGCTGGGGCCAGAACCAGTTACAAAGCACCCATTAACTTACCCCTGCTTACTTTTGTTCTTTTGGGAGGGCAGATGGACACCCTTCCAAACAAAGCATTTGGCTGCAGCTGTCCATGACGTTCATTTTCTAGGAGAGCTTTTGGAGCTCCAAGATATTCCTGGAAAATGAAGATGGTTGGAACCTGGAGTTTCGTTTTCCAGATGCCAGCTTTCCATTCCATTAAAATAGTCTTTTAAATTATTAATAAAGTCAGGTGAAACAGGGAGCCTGAAGGGCATCAAGAGAGATGTGTGCAATCATACGGATGCTGCTAGACATCACTGCAGGAAGTCACTGTGATAACTCAATTCCACCCCTATTCAGATAATATTACAGCCCCTAATAAAATAAAATCAGACACTTAGTAGTTATCATATATACCATCATCTGCCAACAATATAGTTTGCTGTTTAAATAGACCCAAAGATCAATATCTCTACAAGAGATTAAGTGGATACAAATTTGGAACAAAAATTTCAGCACTCTGAAATGAACAGGTACTAATTCCTAAACACTCTCTTGCTAAACTTAAAATAGTTGTACATCCCTAGGCCACTTTTAGCAATCTCCTTCTCCTTACCCTCTGGACCCAGAACCTGTAACTTACATGAGATTCAGCCAAATTTAAGGAGAAGCTTTTTGGAAAGCTGGGCAGAATGGAAAACATGAATACTATTCATCTACTTCCTTCTACCAGTGTTCCTTTTCTCTCTGTGTATACCTATCTCTATCCAGCAAAATTAGGTTTGGAAATCAGGCTTGTATACAGTAGGTGAACTAAATTTGTGAGCTAGATTTACGGAAAGTTTCCTTGTATTTGTACTCAAGCTACAAACACATGCTTGTTCCTCCAGAATAGTTACATTTACAAATTACTTTTGTTTTACGCATTTCAGAAAAACAAACTCTTTACAAATATTTCATTATCAAACCCAGTAAACACAATGGGATTTAGTTCCAAGTCCACATGTTCAGGATCTGTCTGCTAATGTCACTTGTGAAAGCATATAAAATAGCTGAACCAGACAATAACGGTTTAGGAGAGCACGTGATTAAAAAACCTTTATTCTAGTGCAACACTGCAGCTGTATCTTTACACTGGCAACATAAGCATAAACACTGATAGCATTTTAAATACCTGGAGCCTTCTCCACAAATATGACTTTGGAGTCTTGAAGAAAGTTGTGTCCACTCAGAATCATTTTCTTCCCACCCATCACATGGTAGCTATCAACACTCTGCTTCTCTACCAAAGGCAGTTCCTGAGCAGATCTTTGGGCTGATGAGATGAAAAAAGAACATACATATAAAATATAAAACACATACCTGGGGTTAGGGGTTTTGAAGTATTCTAATTTGGGCAGGAAACATTTATAAACTTTTAGTAGCATTTGGTTTGAGAAAGAAAGGATACTTACAACATTCAATAGGGTTGGAAGACACTTGCAAAGAAAGGGTTCTCCCATTAGGTTGAGGGATATGAACACGGAAGACCAGCCGAACTCGAGTATTTTTCCTCCCAATGTCAGTTTCACCTTTTCTCAGTTCAATGTCTGAATTTCTAAGTTTCAATATTCCAGCACAGTCAATGCTATCCAAAGAATAACAACAGCAAACAATCCATTTTAAATTTTGCAAGCAAGCCAGAATGACATACAACTAAACAGTTGGTTGTCTTAGGTAATCTTACGGGAAAAAAAGACTAATTGAAGGATACCAGGAATTCCTAAAACATTTATTCATAGAACTAAACACATAAAGAAGTCTCTTCCCTGTTCCTTTTTGATTTATTGAACTGGATCAACAGTTTTTAATTTGGAAGCCAGTTACCAATGATATTGTTACAGCAACCCGTCCCACCGATCATGCAGAGAAGGCATGTTGTGGACCCCGTTGGTAAGAGAATTCCATCTGGCAGGGTCTGGGAGGCAGGCCTTCTCTGCAGTAGCTCCCGCCCTCTGAAACATTGTACCCCCGGAGGTGAGGTTAGCCCCATCGCTCCTGGCCTTCTGGAGGAATCTGAAGATCTGACTATGCCACTTGGCCTGTGGCGGGCAGGGAAATAGTCACACTTGGGGATGGCTAGTGCCCTAAGTTGCTCGTCGTACACAAGGACTGTATTAGCTCATTTGACATCTGGATTTTATTCTTAACTTTATTTATTGTTTATTTATATACTGTATTTTTATATATTGTAATTATATTGTATGTTTGTTTTATTGATTATTTTATTGTAAACTGCCCAGAGTCCCTCTGGTAGGAGGAGATGGGCGGTGACAAATTTGATACATAAATAAAATAAATAAATATCGGGAATTTGGGATACTTCCAGAAAAGACCTCTTAGCACTAGCAGTCAAAAGGTATTGTGCAGTTTAGTTCAGCCTAGTGGATTTCCTCTGCTAGGAAAAGAGATTGAAAGAACAGTGGAAAAACATGGGAGGGTTACAAATAAAAGATTATATAACCTGGACCCATATAGTTATGTGAATGACTGAGAAGTGGCAGAATAAAAGGGTCTCTTAGAGCCTTCCATAAGCCTTTATCCTCCTTGAGCTCTTCATAGTTCCTACTCATATTTTAACACTGATTTTAAATAGCAAAATGTCAATATACAGTCTATACATAGACAGGCACTTCTTGGGCATCTCCTGTATTAATATTGTATGGATGACAAGCAAGATTCATGGACTCTTTCTTCAGTTTTCCTTCTGGAAGTAGTTTAATAGGATTTAGTAAAATCCTCTGACAAATGCTAATAAAGTGTAATCATGCTGCCAGTCTTTCTGACATTTCTCTGATATAAGACAATTAATGCTGCAACGTTATGAGTAAGAATAAATCTTGATGTGTTTGATTCATCACTCCACGAGTATTACTTAATGTACTCCTCGCTTACTCCTTCTATTAACTTTAGTGCAGGATGGAGATTTAAACAAATACTGCCGGATTAGAGAATTTTGAACATTAAGAAAAAAAAAAGCTTCAAAATTACAGATAAAGAATTATGGATAAAGTTTAAACTAGATAATATTTGCAAAAAAAAGTATTTGTGTGTTTGTGTGCACGCAAAAATTGTATTTTGCAGCTTGCTGTTTGGTTTGGATGAGTGGGCGCTGCTGAGAAATAGAAGGCTTTTGGAGTTAGAAGGACATGACCAGAGATTTGGGTGGCATGGATATTTGTAGTATGATAGTCAAGGTTAATGTGGATTTTAAAAATCATTGTGTTAGACATGCCATATTGAGAATATGGAATAGATACAAACTCAGGTTGTGTCCAAAAACATCTTTGTGGTTCTCAGCAGAAGAAGCATTTTACAGATGAGAAGTAATAGGCAAACACAAATGGCTAACTTATAAGCTTATTGCAATTTTCTCTAAAAGGAAGCTGTTTTGTTCATAATGAAAATAGTATCTTAGGAAGAAAGCAAACAAAAGTTCCAGGATTATCTTTGAAATTATTCTGCATTTATACACAATATTATTTAATAATCCTAAATTTAGCCTGTACACCATTGCACTAATTTGTCTTTTGATTTGTACATTAAATTAAAGTGTTGCAGGAAGTGATTTTTCCTCATTATAGGTCTCAGAGGAGGGGTGATTATGGTTTGTTTTGTACATTGGTATCACAGCCTTTTTACCTAGTACCTTGAGATTAATAAGGCTACTTATTCTGGAACATTTGCTTCTCTAAAACTTCCTAGAACAAGGTGAATTATGATCAATGTTCCACCCTGAGTTTCTCATGTTTTACAAAAGCGTGTTGATACTCTACTTATACATTTATAATCATGCTTTGCAAAACTGGGATTTAAGTTGCAAATTATAATAACACTACATGAAGAATGATCCTGTAGGCATGATCCCCTTTTAAAAGTTTCATTTACAAAGGCATGAAGAAGACAAAGCCAGCCAGCCATGACTATCAAAGCTAAATGAAATGTTGATTAAATGTATTAAAACCATGGTTGCATGAAAATTCTAGGTTCTAGTTAGGAATCCACAGGGTGTGGGGAAGGGGACTTTTTTGACCTGCCTTCTGGCAGATGCCCCTGGTTCCACTCAGAATTCAGAAGAAGCAAAGCAGGTTAGTACAATTAAAGTAGCCTTACTTTCCTTTGCTTTCAGTCTCTGGGATTTGGGGCTGATTCAGACATATTCCTTAGTCAAGGCTTGCTCCTCCCTTCCTCCCTAAGAGCATTTGCCTTATACGACTAATGCAAATAATTCTTTGCTGGTACAGATGAAAGAGAAAATTCTGGTTTGCCTCAAATTAGGAAAGAAGGGAGCTAATTGTTACATAACTTAGATAATTATGTATTTGCCCATAAACTCCTTGAAGACTTCACAACATGTCTTTTATGTATATTTTTCTTTCAAGCACCTGAACCTTTTAGAAATTTTATTACACATAACAGAAGTTCTGTAGGTGAATCTTTCCTAATAAAAATATTGTGGGACTATTATATGCCTGCCAGACAAGAAAACAGCAACTAGACTTCAATAATGCAGAGGACGGCTGGCCCTATGCTACATTTATACAAATTGACTCCTTGCCGTTCACTTTGGTGGAATAAAGCCAGTCCCACAAGCAGTTTTAACTAGAACTTGGCACAAGTCTTCTGCTATAAAGTATCAAGAACGGTCAGAGCTGTCTCTGTCTTGGTTTTCAGGAAAAAAAGAAAAGGAAAAAATGCTCTATCCGATGAGTTGCTGCGGTAGCAAACAAGTCTGTCAGATTTGAAACGTAGCCAGACATCATCATTCCTAATGGTGAATCAAGACTGCTAATGAAATCAGGATGTTGCACGGTCTGAGATTCTATGAGTGAGCTAGCAAGGTCCTTGGTCCCAGATGCAGTATGGTGCTACAGTGCCATGCTTAGGCTAAACTGCAAATGTAGCACAGCAAAGACCAAACACTAATTTGCCCAAAGGAATTGTTACCACGGTGTTAAGACCAGACACTTTCAAGATTTTAGGCACTGAGCTCTTGCTGTCCCAGATTCAGGACATCACCACTTTCAGATAAAAGGATGAGAAATGGGCTAATAAGAAGCTACTACAGTTCATGATTAATCCTTCTTTCAAAGCCTTGGTTGGTTATAACTGCAATTCCTGAGACAGATGTAACATTACTGAACCCATATAAATACATCTGTAACACAGCTTTATTGATCCAAGTTATTTGGCAGGCACCAAAGACACTTCATTAATTTTGATATCCCAGCAAACAGCAGTGCTATTTATACATCATTAAATGGACACTAGGCTAAACTGGTTAATTCACAGTGAGTCCTAAGAGTTTCAGGAAACTTAGATTTTGATAGTGATACATAATAACTATGATTAAGAAGCTGATCCTAGCAAGGCTACAAGGGAAAACAATTTCTCTTCATATTTACTGTCTGGTTTGGATGGTTCATAACTAAATGCTATCTTATATATTTTCTTCCTTGTTTAAGTCCATAATTTGCTCAAATCTAGCCATATTCTTGCCACTCCTGCAATGCAATCTTAGGCAAGTTTACTCAGACTTATTTGCTTGCTTTATTCATTTTAAAAATTGTATGCCACTTTTCAAAACCACGTTTCCTCATTCTATTCAATGAGTCTGATTCTCAGATACTGTAAATATGCTTCTGATTACAGCTTCAATGTGGAATCACTTTATAAGTACCTAGGGTTTTTTTTTAATCACTTTCTGTGACACTGAGCCCTGCTATTATTCTAGCTCTCTGCCCTCCAGCTCCAGATGCCATTTAGTATTACAAAACATTTGCAGATGTTATTTAAAACACACTAAACACACACACAACCCAATTTTTAAAAACACCCGAAAGCTCAATGACAACAGAGAAAAGGAGCAAGATCTTGATTGTCTAAATATCTGCCACATTACTTTTTTTTTCAAGTGAAATAATTTGGGGCAAGGGGACATTATCAAAAACCTATACAGATCATTTATTTGACATGTTCATATTTGCTTCCATTTTGGCTTCCTTGCACACATTTCTCTGTGGCAGGACAATCATTCTTTATGATTAAGTAGGAGGTGTTCTTGTTATCTTAACACTGTCTGAAGGTTAAAAATTCTATGAGACAAAGCTTTGTGTATACTTCCCCTTATATTTGTGTGTCTCATTTAGTTGCAGCTTCAAACGCCCCCCCCCCCACCTATGGTTAAATTTTCCTTTAAAACAGACACATAGCACCCAGTCTCTCTTTTCTTTGTGAGAATGCTAGTAAACTTGTTTCCTGCAGAATAGGCTGCAGGAATAAGGTGGTGTCAGGTTAAGAACCTAAAACAGGAGCTGAGGTAGGAGATATTTACAGCTCTGTAACTGATATACTGATTTTAAATGGCAAAGAAGCATACTGGTGTGTGTGTGTATGTGTCACAGAGATAACAACAATCAGTTGTCCTAAATAAAAATTTGCATATTTTAATCAAACACTAGAAAGCAGTGAAAAAAGATTTTGGACAGAATTCTGCAGCTGGAAAAAAAAGTAACACTATTAATTTAGTAAAAAAAAAAAAAGACAAGCAGAACCCAACCAATTGCCTGGACATAAAAAGGAGGTAGGCCTTACATTGCTCTCATGTTGTTTTCAGGTAAAAGTGGAATTTCCAAGACTTTGGTGTTGGAAAGTATTGTTTCATGGCTGGTTGTGGAAACAGTCTTCCCGGTGATCCGATGAACCTGGTAGAAGGCATGGGGCCTCAGCAGGCGGTCATCCGCAGTCCCAATGAACAGCTGTAGTGTGAGTGGTTCACTTTCTAAATAACCATGTAGCTGGCAAGAGAATATAAAGAGTTCCTGCTAAGCACCATATACACCAACAACTAGGAATCTATTAACGTTTTATACAAAAGGCAGTCTAAATGAAAGAGAACACCCGTGACAGGGGCTAAGTGTTAATCGCTCCCCACCTACCCACATGAGGATGCATTTATTTTCTCTTCCCTTTTTTTCGTAATGTAATATTGGACCAATAGAGACGTGCACTTGGGGAATGTTTCATTATTCTACGTGATCTAAAGCATTTCATAGAGACTTTAAACTGATATACTGTGCTGTTTCATACTGTCAGAAATTTCATAGAAGAGTCTTTAATTGAAAAGAGAGAGAGAGAGAGAGAAATCCATTTAAAACAACAGAATCTGTATTTTATCTAGAAAAGCCCAGCTCCTGGCACTGCAGTAATTAGAACCAATGCTTCATCTCTCTTGCAGGGTTTCAGCTATTGATATCCAAGGTTTTTTTCACCAACCCACAAGAAGCAGCATAATACAATAAGGAATTTGCATAAAGGAGACTGGCAAATGCAAATCATTCTAAGTTTGCACCACATTTTTAGGTTTCCAAGCAACTAGATTCTTTCTGGGGTCCAACACTGAAGCCTTCCTTGCATTACCTGAGCATTTTTAAGGCTGTTTTTTTAAACCCCAGTCAGGCTTTTTGCATACTGCATATTCCCTGTAATACTCAGAGACACCATTTTAACTCAACTTGTGCAGCTGTGGCTCACCCTTTTCAACTGCAACTTTAAAGAAAGAGCGAAAAGCCTGAGCTAGAACCTCATAGCAATGACATATGAAGTGCTTAAACATAACAAATGAAAACAACAGATCGGAAGAGGCAGAAAAGAGGGAAACCTCAGCTAAGTAGTTCAATCTGCGGGAGTGTCTGGCTACCTCTTGGCCAGCCATACGACCAGAGGAGCTCCTGATATGCATGCAGCTGAGCTCTGCCAAAAGGAGGCTTCTGCCGCACACGAAGGCCCATTAAAGCTGGCACAATTGGCACTATTTTCATTTGCATCCATAAAATGCCTGAGCTAGCAAAATATCATGAAAGTGAAATTAAAGTAAAGCAAATGTTAAAGGCATATTGCTTTGATAGGTGGTATCAGCCACCTTTTGGTGCAGATTGTATATGGGGAAAACAAGGGACACGACTTTTGGAAGTGACCTCCTGGTTACTACAAAGTCTGTGAAGGGGGAGAAAAAAGGAAGCCTTTCCTGCATACCCAGAGCTCATCTTCCATGGGTTTGGAAAGCCAAGAGAATGGGAGCCCAGAATACAACCAAATGCTGAAAATGCAGAAAACCAAAACAATGTAAGAACATCTCTGCAGGATCTGGTAATGCCACCCCATATATGTGACAACTTGTACTGAATTAAGTGGGACTTATTCCCAGGTATGAATAGGGCAGCAGCTTACAGAAGCCTCCCCCAACCTAGTGTTTTCCAGAAATCCTGGGACTGAAACTCCTGGAATTTCTACAAGCAGGATCTAAGTTTAGGAGTTACAATCCCAGCACATCTGTACAATGCCAACTCAGGAGGGAAACTGGCTTAAAACATAGCATGGAGGTCAAGTGTACAGATAAGCTTGCATTGGGTTTGGTTCTGTCTTGTTCCTCTTCAGGCTTAATAGGAACTAGATGGATGAGCCTTTACTCTCCAAAGCAGCCTTCCCAACCGAGGTGTCACCTCCTTGGCATCTGCCTAAAATCAAAAATAATCCCTGTTCCAAGCATGATTCTCACAGTTTCTCTTTAGCAAGACTTATTAAGAAGAAAGGGATGGGGTTACAAATAATTCTGGCAACTGAACTATTCCCTATTTACATTAGTGCAGAATCTTCCTCATCTTCCTTTTTTGTTTTTACTGCCTTTCTGTTCATTGGCAGGTCTCTTCCCTAATTCTGAGGAAGCTTACAGATAGGTGTATATAAAGCCATTTTCTGAATCCTTATCAGTCTGGCTGCTGACCACTATGTTGGTGTTTTCTTGAAGTACGGACTTTAATTCCCAGAATTCACCATTTCTACAGCCATGGCTAAGAATTCTGGTAGTTAAATTGGGGAAGGCTGCTCTGTGGACTGCACAGGATTGAAAACCACACTGAGGTTGCCAAGAAGGTGACATCCTGATTGTGGAAGGCTGCTTCAGAGAGTAAAGGCTCATCCTTCTAGTTCCTATTTTAACAGTGAAATTTTAAAAAAAATACAGTAAGATAAAAAAAGATAAATGGTGGTTATATAGTGAATGAAAAAAAAACCTTGGATATATTATGGTGACTGAATAAACAAAATGTGACAAAAAAATAAAAAGATTAAAAAGGCTAATTAACAAAAAAGAGAAAGAGAAGATCCATATAATATCCATAGGTGTGAATATAACTTTTCTTTTACTTTAATTTTTTTTATAAAATTGAATTGTTAGTGATTCTCTTAAGGATCTTAAAATTGCAAATGCCTTGCACTGATATTACCTAGGTGTGTAATTAAACATCTGCAAGCAAACAATCAAGCTCAGAGATCACCAAGAACTCCACAGTTCAACCATGAGCTACAGATATTCCCTTCTGTTGGAACTTTGGAGGTTGCTAAAGAATTCAGGCCAGCACATGTTTCAGTTGCCAAGTGAATGTTATAGAGAGTCATATTCAAAACTCAATCTCTCGAAGTCTTTAAAGGAACCATTAGAAGTCAAGTGTTTCACAGTACTAATCCCTTGTTTGGCCCAAACATCCCAACAAAACATCTTCCATGCTAATTTCAAATGTGAGTTATTCCACAATATCAATTTCTCATGTGATTCCAGATCAAAATGTAATCACTGATCTATTCATCACCAAATATGCCTGGCAGCTTTCAAGACTGGAAACAAAGATTCCAGGATCCAATATACTTGGATCTTAAAACTTTCTATGATTTCAGAAGTGTTACACAAAGAGGGGAACATTCATACAGGGCCTCATTCAAAGGAATATAGAAAAGCCCGCTATCATCATAATGTGACCACAACTTGCCAAGTTGAGGGGCTTTAACCTGCCATAGAGACCTTCTCATTAATTTCTCTGTATAAAGTATATAATGAGGATTAACATTGGAATCCCTCTTAAAATATACATTTATCTTGATGTAATACTCATTTTAACAACATAAATCTCCTAGACTTAATGGAAGTTTCAACCATTGAGTCTACTGAAACTGCAACTATACATTTATACATACTTAAATCAACAGTCTGTGTTATTTTTCAAGAAAATATAAACCCAAGTGTTTTATACTTATACAAAATTTACATCTGTATAAATTGTAAATTCTAATCTCTTGCAGTAATCTATAGATATAAGGGCAGCAAAGGTGATTTTTTTTCCAGTTAATGGTATAATCAGAGTATTAAGTGTAACCACTGTACAACTTCAATAAGCTTTGGGAAAAACTGCATAATTATCTAAGTTACAGGTATAAAAATGTAGCATGCCAATGCTACCTTTTTTTTTTAAGGATAACTAAGCAGAAGTCTTCTATATCAGTGTCCAGACTTACTGTTGTTGCATGGAGTGTTTTTCTAATTAGGGAGGTTGTAGAATGGATAAGGGTGTGACAAGGAGATTCCTGAGCCAACACATCATTCTGTTGTTAGGTCCTCTTAATGAACCACTGCATTAGGCGGTTTCACCCCCACAAAATGTTAGGAAACATGTGAATATGGAAGGAGATTGTAGTGTTCGCTGGTTGTTTTCTCTTCTCTTGTCTATGAAGCACTAACCAAACGGCCTTCCTACGATGTGGCAAGTCTTTATTTGTAATGGTTGAAAGAGCTGTGGTACAGATTGAAAAGCAAAGAAAAATGGAAGGGAAAGGCGGCATTCACTCTGCAAGCAATACAGCTAATCAGAGTTGGGGGCATGTGCAAAGCTTCATTAGCACAGCAATACCTAAGCCATATCACAAAGCCAATCACTTCGGTGCCCTCTAGTTTTGGACTGCAACTTCAAGCCCCACCATGTCTCCAATTGGTTCTAGCTTGGCCAATGATAAGACCTTTATACCAGTAGAACATAGCATTGCTTAAATACAGAAAGGTCTACATGGAGCCAATGCAAAGCTCATTAGGCATACACAGAAAGCCTTAAACTGGTATGCAGCTTGGGATGGCATTTTCCCTTATAGCTTATTTACATTATCACAGCAAAACAAGGAAGCTGGTTTTTAAATATATGTGTCATTTTTTTTTTTACTAACTAGGTAGGACTTGTTACATTGTTCCTCTTGAAATTATTTGTGTATCAACTGCTGAATTGCCTGCGCCATATAAAAACAGGTATTAATGTACTATGGGAAAAACTGAAAGCATTATTGTTTTAATGAATTCTTATGAACCACCTAGAAATATGGCTTATTGTAATACTGCATTATATTTTAAAAAATTGGGCTAAAGCCTCAATACCAGACAAGTTCAATGGTCCAAATCTACCCCAACTTGATATACTCAAGATGAGTGGGACTCCTTTTCCCATTGTTCTCAGGAAAATTCAAGAGATCAAGTGCCACAAGCAGGAAAGAAAAAATGTTTCATTTTACTATATGCTAATACTGATACCTTTTCTATAATTTGTAGAATTTCCTAGGGAGTTATGAGCAATACTTCTAAGATGTGATGTGCAGATTTTCTGATAAAGATCTGTAATGATGTCACAGAGAAGACACACTCTGACAGTTTCAAAGTTTAAAAAGAACTTCTTGACAATCACCTCCGTTTACCATTTCTGCATTTTATTTCACTTGGAGGAATATCAGGTGCTTCAAAATTATTTAAACAACACCATTACTCATTATATCACTTGCTAAGGGTAACTTGCTAAGGGTAACTTGCTAAGGGTGTGTATTTTCATCACACATGGTGACAGAACACTGGAAAATAGACAAATACATTTTGTTACCATTTAGACCTATGGCATGGCTCAATGTCCATCTATGACAGTGTCTGTCTATGGCAGGCCTGATTTTAAAACGTGTAGTTCTGCCTGAGATTTTACCCACAACGGCTAAAAAAAGGCCTCTATATCATAGACAATAAGTCTTTTCCTGAGAGCACCAGTACAATACATCCGTGGCTGTTCGTATTTCAGCTCTGAGACCAAGAGATGAGCAGGCATCTTGCCCTGGTGATGGAACTTAGCACTCGCTCCTAAGTTCTGACACTCTCTTTGTGTCGCAAAGCAGAATGCTGGCCTGTTAGCTTTTCAGCTCTAACGTTCTTGACTAAGAAACCTGTTAACATTGGATGAGTTCATATTTCTCAGACATTTATTGCCACACTTCTTCTCCTCCCCTTTCTTTTGAATCTGAAAACAGATCTTGCAATTCTTTAGGCTACTTATTCAAGCCAGATGTCTAAGCTGATAAATATATCACGTGCTTAGTTAGCCACTTACATGGGGCCCAGAAGCAGGAACAGAAAAAGAATTAAACTGTTGTCGAAGCCACCCATTTGTGTGTCACAATATAAAAACTTATTCTCACTACAAGCCTATCAAACACCTACCTCAAAATGCATTGAATTTGGCACTAGCCTGGGAAAAGCACATATACCAGCTTTCCCCAAACGTTTATTTTCCAAATGTGCTGAATTTAAACTCCCATTATTTGCAGTCAACATGATACAAGAATTAATATTTTAAAAGAACATATAGAGAATGTGCTTAATTTTAGATCACATATCCATTTTCATTACTATGATAGATCTAGTGGTATCAGTTTTTTTAAATAAGCAGCAATCGCTTTCAGAATAGACTGGGTTTTGCTCTACAAAGCCCCTCTTCCAAGAAAAGTTTTTAACTTGCTAAATTTGTCAAGTTATTTCCTACCATATTTTACAGACGTAATTGTCCCTCCCCTCTCCTGTTAAGCACATAAAACTTTAAAATGGAACAGTTATACAAAATACACAAGAATACTATGTAACTGGAAAGGTGAAATTAGCATTCTACATTGTTAGGAATATATTAGAAAATAAATTAGGAAATATTTATGCAAACATATTAGGAAAAATATTTTCCAATACTGAATATTGTGATTTTCTCCACTGTTATGGGGTTGGGTTTTTTGTGTGTATCTGCTCCTTTTGCCCTTTTGTGTTCAGTAGGAAAGGGAACTATATATGCACACACACACTCACATATTTTCCACACATGCTCTGGAAGGGTGAGTACCGTTCCTGGCTGGCAGTATGGGAAGCATGTGTCACATACTCTATTTTTATCCTTTTCTTTCGCTAACATGGTCCCAAGGCTAAGGTGCCACTATCAGCCCTTCTGCAAATGCTGCTGACAGAGAATATTCTGCAACATTAGAACAAGACCTGAAGAATCACAGTTACCCTCTAAATTACCCTATGGTATTTTATAATATATAGCTGTATCATACATTTGCTAACAAATACTACTAATGACAGCAATAATCAAATCCAACTGTTCCTAATTTGACCTTTTTCAAGAAAGGTGAGCATTCTGCACATGACTGAGTGGTGGTAAGGCAATCTAATGGAGTACATAAACCTTAAAAAAACAGGAGGCTCTGATGCTACTCCTATAAGGCAGGTAACGATCCCTTCCCTAACACTGATAATATATTTGACCATTTCAGTAAAAGAACCACATAATAAACATACCAAACATATCATGAACATGTTGTATATCCTCCTGAAGGACCTCTACCTGACTTTATCACTTCCATTCTTTTTCTGGTAAAAGAAATAACTAAGATGTCCTAAGCCATCTTACACAGAACTTCAAAAGGTGCCCTCACCTTTACCCAGAGAAACCCCAGAGCTAAGCCAGAAGGAGAAAACCCAACCAGCATCTCTACTCATCCGTGGTGATGAAAATACCACCAAAACAAATTAAAGAATTAAGAATCTTCTTTCTGACTCACAAATCTGCTGTTTGAGCAGGTTCAGCCTTTCTCAACCTTTTGACCCTGGAGGAACCCTTGAAATATTTTTCATGCCTCAGCGAACCCCTGCACATTCAGGCTCAAATATAGGCCACAAGTTATAAAATTATTATATTCATTTCACATGTAAGGTAAAGGTAAAGGTTTCCCTTGACATTAAGTCCAGTCGTGTCCGACTCTAGGGGGCCGTGGTCATGTGGCCGGCATGACTACACGGAACGCCGTTACCTGCCCGCTGAAGCGGTACCTATTAATCTACTCACACGTAGACCTGTATATACTATTTCACATGTAGACCTGTATATATGCATTAAGAGTGTTCTTAAACTAAAAAGAAAGACTGAAACTTACCTCTTCAGTGTGAAGTTGCCCAAATTTGAAATAATTTTTTAAATAAATGGTGATCTCCCAGGGAACTCCTAGTGACCTCTCATAGAACCCTCAAGTTCTGCAGAATCCTGGTTGAGAAACCCTGAGCTAGTTGTTTCACCTGGCTACTAGCAGAAATGGCCAGTATTTGCCTGAAACATTTCCCAGAATATCAGTGAGATGCCACTTCTCTTAGCTTTTCAACTATCTCCTTAAAGCACACTTATTCAGCCTATAAGTAAAATCATGCAACTGAAATGACTGCATATAGTTTTCCTCTGTTCAACCAGCATTTACTCTTCCTTCTTGTTCTGTTATTCCTGCTGTGCTAAATTGTGTGTGTGTGGGGGGAAGATCTGCCCTTAGACTTTTTAAAGTGTCATGCACACAGATTACACTTTCTTAATAACTATGACTCATATTAGGAAGGATTTTAATAAAGCACTATTTTAAATTTACATAGCACAGTTTGCAAATACATTTGCAGTGATCCAGGGTTATCATATCATTTACTTTATAAATAAAGAGACAATGCAGAAGCTTACTCAATTTGATCAAGCCATGGCTGGGGAGAAGCCTCTAGTGGCATTATTGAAGCAGTTCAGAAAAGCTGGAAGCTATTCCTGTCTAGACAGTAAATTCTGCCATTGATGAATCACAAAACTCTTTTCCTTAGTCTTCCATCTGGGAAACTGAGGACTTAGTCCCTAGATGTAGTAAACACTTTAGAGTTACTACACACAAGCGAAACAAAACAAAACCATTACTTGAGAATAAATCTGTACACCATACCTGCTGAATTGGGATTTGAAGAAAACTCCTAATGTATTGGAATAACCATGTCTTTATACAGCTTCCTGAGCCTCAAATGAAGTTTGACGTTGAGCATAAGCCTGGAGGAATAACTACTCTTGAAATGAACAGAAACTACATAATCAGCACAAATCTCAATAACTTCCATGGGGTCTATGAAGAAGTTTGTGCCTGTTATGTCCGTATCTGGAGAGAGCAGGGGCACTTCTGGGAGGTAATGAATATCCTCTGAATCAAAATCTCTTCTCCAACTGCCTTTTACCATAATGTAAAGGAAAACATGAAATTATTAGCCCCTGCAAAATGAAAAACCTAATTCTACAGGTTATCTGCTAGGTCTAGACCATATGCCTGAAGGATAAACCTCAGATATAAATCTTGAAATTAAGTTCAAGAATCAATTGACCAATGATCTTGAAGTTAAAAGATACATAGGGAAGTGTTATTTTTGTAACAGATATAGAACTAGGATTATCAGGAAATGACGGCTAACAGCTGCACAAACTAAACACTGTGGATATTTAAAATAAAATTCGTAGAAGTTTTATATCCAACACTGCAATGTTTTCAAACCCATGTGTCCTTTCCATCCAAACGGCGCAGTAAATAAAAATGTTCGTGTGCATATGTTATTATGCCTCTAGGGAAAGACTGTTCATACCTATATGACAATATTAGTCATCTTAACACCAGTGTGCCATAAGGAACTATTAATCTCAAGTAATAGAGATGTTTTGCATTCAATGACTGGATTAACAGGCATTTGGGCAACTTTCCAGAATAAAATGCTCTTTGCAGCTGCTGTATTACACCAGACCCACTTTTCATGACCAGGGAATGTGGAACTGGGCTTCTTAAACATGCTAGAACATGTACTGAGGTTTGGACTCACATTGTTATTTTTTTCATGATTTGCAAGTTGGATTGGTGGTGGCAAAACCCCTATATACTGGCTAGAGCCCACAGAATCCTGAAGAAAACATTTGCTTAAAAAAAAAATTAACACATTTCTTTAACCTAAGTAATAACACGTCTCCATAAAGACTACTCTTCTTTTCATTTAAACCCTACGCCTTCCAATTTCAGAACAAATTTTATGTCAAATAAAAAAAAAAGTTAAATCAGCTTCCCTAAGATCAAATCTGTATTTTGAGTTTCAGACTACTGAAAACTAAAATCATATTCCGTGCTGATTCCATCAGACTGCACAGATAAACTTTCTCTTAATAGTACACAGTTCTCGCCTCTACTTAAACAGCTACTAATATAAGAATATAAGAAGAGCTCTGCTGGGTTAGACCAAAGGCTTGCCTACTCCAGCATTCTCCTCCACAGAGCCCAAACACATCTCATTGGGAAACCCACAAACCAAACATGAATACAGCAACAGCCTTTTGCTCAGGTTCCCCAGCAACTGGCAATGAGAGGTTTCTTCGACACTGAAGGTAATATATAGTTTATTGCCTAATCCGCCGTTAACTTTCTCCAATTCAGTAATCACTGTCACTACACCATGTGCTAGTGAGTTTTAAAGCTGAATTCTATCATGATTTTTCCTTTTCTGGAGGGTATTTGATTAAGGTGGGACACTCGTTATGTATAAGAAAAGTGTATATTGATTCTTCAGGGGTTGATCTTCTCTCCTTAACAATGAGGGTTATGGTTCCATTCCAGTCCTCTAGTTTCAGTATTATTTAGGCAATCTTTAGGAGGAAAGTTAACGAGGTAAAGTCTTGAGCATCACCCAGCTAAAAAAGCTGAATGGAAGATATTTATCTTGATCCAGAGTAAAACACAAACATACATGAAAGTGATTTTTTGAACAGAGTCCAAACATTCCACTGTCAAGTCAATGCTTCCTGATGGAGAAAGGCATTGAGCCGAACATTATAAAAAACTGCCAATATTGCCCCTTTTTTGTTTCATGCAGAGGGAAGACATGAGAAGAAAATAATGAACTGACTTCTTGAGGAGATTAATCTTCTCTGAAAGTTTATGCCATAAAATATGGGTTAGTCTTAAAGATAGAAGACTTTAAGACCCATAAAATATGGGTTAGTCTTAAAGACCCAGAAGACTCATTCTTTGGGTAGCAACAAACTTTTATGGCTACTCTTCCTAGAATTAGCAGTTCTTCTGTGGGTTGCATCCAAATGTGCAAAACTTTCGAGGTAATTATGTAATCACCATTTAGCAAGTCACATATGTGTGTTCTGTTCCCTGGGTCACATGAGGATGAGAGCAGATCAGGCTGAAACTCCTAGTAATGTCAGTCCCATCAACTAGGGGGAAATGTGAACTAGACAGGAGTGGCCACAAAAATCAAGAGCCAACATGGGTTCTTCCTTGCAAGAGGAGATGTGAAAAGTAAAAGGGCTGAGCAGGTGTCAGGTGTCTCTTTTTAGATTCTCCACTTTTCATATGGTAGTCAGTTTCTTCTGTTGTCTCCAATGCTTAATGATTTTGCTTGGTTGTTTGAGAGAATTAAAAGGTTTATCCAAATCCCCCTACAAAATCAAGCTGCAAGGATACGGGACTCCAGAATTCACAACCACAATACTTTGGCCAGCAAGGCAAGCTGGTGGAGACAAGGAAGCTATATTTTGAAAATCATCCAGAATCTGCATGGGGGGGGGGGGGGGAGGGGGGCGGGGGGAGGCAAGAAGCAGCTCTGATGTAAAGAAACTAAGACAAGGGTGGTTGATCATAAAACATTATGTTGATTATTATTAACACAAAGTTTTATAGCTATACTAACACATTCAAAGGTCTTCCTGTAAAAAGGAAGCTTAGCTTATTTTAAAAAGAGGCAGTCCTTTGAGGAGATAACATTAGGAGCTATATTTAAAAGCTTCATTTCTGTAAATATTTGGATAAAACTAAGTACTGGGAAATACCACATCATAACCATAATATTTTGTAATGAAGTTAATGTTTCAATTCCTGAAAATGAGTGGAGGAAAAAAAGAATCAGACAAACCACATTGTGAATTAGAAGTGTAAAATGCTGAAGTTACTGGAATTCGATAACACTCTTTTTTAAAATAGTAATTTTAAGGATTCAGGTTAGAATTTTTGTGCAAATTATATAGAGATAGAATTTACAGAATCATGTCTGATATATACATTAGCCTTTATATTTCTGTGTTGAATTGTGACTTCAGTGTAAAAGGTGGGGAATAAAAGTCAATTCCATATTAATTCTCCCACCTATTGAAAACCATGTAGTTGTTTTATGGTGGGTCAATTACATATCGAAACACAATAATGAAGTATGCTTAATTTTTTCTTGACATATATATGCCAACTTCCTGGGTAGCACAGGGTACACAGAAGCAAGTCATAGTATCATCAGTCATTCTTCAATGGAAGTTTTGGTTAAACTGTAGTGAGAATCTTGATACCCTCAGAATGACAAACAAATCATCCTTGGAGACTTTTAGGCAAAGACAAAAATTACCATGCAGTGAGACATGTTTTAAACAGGTCATTTTGTTTATTTTATTATATTTTCAAATCATGACTATGTACCCTAGAAGTGAGGCATATGAGAAAATAGAATAAAATACCGAGATAAGCAAATCGAAGTACAATGCACCTTCCATTGAAAGCAAGAGCAAAAGCCAATGTGATGCAATGGCTTGACTTCTGGTGTTGTAGGATCCAAGTCATTGGCTTTTTGTAATACTTTTATTTATTTACTGACCTACAAGGTTATACACAGAGTAAGCACAGCCAATCTCATGGCTTTCCTTTCAGATTTCTACAAACATCTAGCATCCAAAAATATTATTCAGGCCAAAGCAGCTCTTTCTCTTTCCTTTGTCTACATGAGCTCAGAACCCTAGTTTATATTATTCCCAACTAGGTGGAGTAAAAGAAACAGCCATTCCGTTCAATCTAATCAAGCATATAGCTAACAAAAAGGGAATATTTTACTGTCCAGGTATATGAATGAGCCTCCTGTAACACAAGTGATACTCAGAGCTACATCTGGCCAATCATAATCTGACCTCTTAAGCAGTCTTCTTTTTTATAGCAGAATCACAGAGTTTGAAGTGGTGTTGCAAGATTATTTAGATAACCCCCAAAGACTATTTCTAAAGAGACTAATGCAGCCATTCCAACCAGGAGTGTTGCCACTGATTATAGTCAAAAACGAATGTCACCAATTTTCTAATTAAATCTGTATTTCCCAGATATCTTTGGGATATATTAGGAGTACACTGCCCAGAATTTCTAACCAGCATGGTCAAGAGGCTGGAAGGATTGAATTAAACCACAGTAAGATGAGGCAAGGGTCTCTACATCCTAAATATATTGTCATTTATTGAAGAAACACTAAATGAAAAATAACATTTAAGACCAATAATGGCATAGATACGTTTGCCAGTTGTATACCAATGCATGCTGCAGACTTTAATAGTCAGATGGGAGACATATGCTTGCAAAGCTGTAGTAGAGTCATAGCAGTGGTCTGTGGAAAACGTAGCTTTCCAGTGCTGATGTGCACATGGCTATGGGTGTGCATCTCTCTCTTATTATGTCAACATTTGTTGTGTCATGATCTGCCACTTGTAGCATGAAACTTACTCTGAAGTGCATACAGAATCTAAAAAGGTGGTGGCAGTTTTATAAAGCTGTTCCAAACAAAAGATAATGTAATAAAGTCCAGAATGTAAAGTGTTGCAAGAAAGCCTTTAAAACAAACTTTCACAATTACTATTCAGCTGTAGATCATTTTGCCTTGAAAAATCAAACAAAACTGATATTCTATTATCACGGTTAATCCTATTTGTGGTATTCTTTTTTTTACAAACCAGTCAAGCAACATGAAAAAGAAAAACACTATGGCTGAAAGACTGGAATGATTTCCACAGCAACCATATTAGCCACAGATCCTAATCGCCAAAATTTGTTTAGCAAACTTAGCTGGAACAAAACCAACAAAAACTGCTTCTCACTTTCTATTAAGTCAGCTTTATCAGATTGCTTCAGATATCCATAACTTCTGCAGTTATTCATTCTACTGATAATTTATGTTTTGCAGAGCTCACAGTTTCCATACAAAAAAGACCAGAGGAAGAAGAGAAGAAAAAGGATTATGCATATGACTTGAGCTAAATAAAATAAAATATTTGTTATACTATTTATTTATTTATAAATACATATGGTCTGCTGGTCCAGCAGTCCTCACACCTCATCCTAATTTTTTATATGCATTGATTCTGTGTAATTGTATGATTATAAAATAAAAAAATAAAAAATAAATGTTATTATATATTTTTAACTTACTTGCTTATTTCCCATTGTAGGAAGAGAGACATATTAGTCGATGGTAGCAAAAAATCAGGAGGAGTCTGGTGGCCCCTTTTCCGACTGACACATTTTACTAAAAGGCATAAACTTTAATGAGCTGTGGCTCACTTCAGATGCATCCAGACTCCTTTTGATTTTTTGCATACTTCCCAGAAACTTTAACTAAAGTGTAAAATAAATATATGTTTGTATTTCTGAGCTGCTTTTGCTTATGGCATTTCTTTCTTGAAAGTGAGAATAAATTACTGGTACAAGAGACATCTATGCATATTCAGTAAGGCCCTGCAGAAGGTAATGAGAGTTAATAACTTCAATAAAATCAGATCACTCTCCATCCCAGTACTGTCTGACTCAAGGATCAGTAACCTAGTGCCCATCCCCTATTTTGAACTAGACTCCTGTAAGTCCAGTTGGAATGACCAATGGTCAGAGATTTGGGCATTATAGTCCATAACCAAGAGCTAGTTTGATGTAGTGGTAAGGCACCAGGTTAGAAACTGGGAGACCGTGAGTTCTAGTCCTGTCTTACACATGAAGCCAGCTGGGTAACTATGGGCCAGTCATTCTCTCTCAGCCCCAAGAAGGATGCAATGGCAAAATACTTTTAAAAATCTTGTCAAAAGAATTGCAGGGAATAGTCCAGGCAGTTTCCAGGAGTCAACATTGACTCAAAGGCACCCTCCTCACCAAAAAAGTCCATAAGTAGTACAAGATATCAAGTTGTATACCTCTGATCTAGACTGAATGAATTAGTGGGTCATTCATACAACCTCTCCTATTCTTTCTGCTCATTCCTGGGATAACGCTACTCTACTACATGCCACTGCTGCAACTACAGTGAAGACTCAATTTAATTGTGGTGGACTCCATGTGTAGACTGGAAATTATTGCATTTTGTAAAGCAAGCATAATATTTAAAAGATTCTCAGATTGTGGACCAGCCCATGAGCAAGCAGCTTCTGCCTGCAGCTTCTCTTTCTAGCAGAATTAGTCATACATATTGGCTCAACATGTGACATGGAATCAAAATCATGTCCAGCAATGGTTTTCCATGTACAAAAATTCTTCTAGCAGTAGAACTGGCAATCCCTCTAGTACATCCTCAAAATCTGTTGCAAAGGACTGAAAGCACCTCTAGAGTAGATTTGGGGAATGAAAGAAGTTATGGGGCAGGGAAGAGGGAGGGAGAAGAAGATCCCACTGCATTTCACCCAGTGCAATACTGGATTTCAGCTGAAATATGGAATGCCAAGAAGGAGTAAGTCTTATATGGTTTTAAATTGGACCAGTCATAACAAATCTGAATAGCTTTGAGAGATCTTCCGAAAAGACCTGTGTTAACTACTATCATGCCATTGGGTTTAGAAAAATACAAGTTTGGCATTAACAAACGCTCTTACAAAAATCACAGTAAAGAGAAATGAACCCTGCTAGTATTTCTTATCAGGCTAGTTTCTAACTATCTGGCAAAGTTTCAAGGAATATATCAATATAAACATCCTGCAAAACTGTTCACCAATCAGATTAGAAATATTTCAACCTACAATATCCTACTGTTGGTATGAACATTAAGAAAAAATTTATCGTAGTGGTATAATAATGCTCATGATAGCTAAGAATATTTATTTTTTTATTACAGCTTTTCTGTACCACGGACTCCCCAAGGACTTGCACCAGTTTACAAACCTGATATAACAGCAGTAATAAAATATACCATCAATTCCAAAAACTCAGCATCCTAACAGTACCTTCTATTACTTCTTCGCACTTAAAATCCTGTGGAAAAGTTCAGATTTTACTACTTTGCAAAAGACTGTAACAGAGAGTGTTATTTATATTTCTGGAGGTAAATTATTTTCCCTGCTCTGATCTTACTTTGGCGGGGGGGGGGGGCAGTCTCAGTATCCCACTCAGGATAAACAAACTGGGTAGGTCAGTCCTACCTAAAGTAGGTGGTCTTGTAGATATGGTAGAGGAAGTCCAACTTAACTAGAGAATTCTAGCTTGGGGAAATCTCCATTACATAAAGAGTTTTGGAACAATAATGTCTAAAAATTTGTAAAATCTGTGAAGGCCTCTAATAGTTTCCCCATGTGTCAATAAGTGCAGAAAGTGCTATCAGCTATTATCACATTATTTTTTTTTCAATGGAAAACTCTTGCTAACTTATTTCTTAAGCAAGTGAAGAATGTACAGTAGGTTTCATTGCATTGTCAGTATGCAGGAAGCTTGATTTATATTTATTTAGATAGTAGATGTTATAATAGTTTATCTTTTTTCTCACCAGCAAGATTTCAATCTGTTTCAAGGAAAGAGAAATGATGAGCCTTTATCCTTAGTAAAGATTCAGCTAACAGGTTGAACTTTTCCTGTTCTAGTCTCTATTACATGTTCTATTCTCACCTTTATGGGTGTAGAAAACAATGAACTAAAATGGAAAAATGCATTGTTATTGCTGATGGTGTATTGATATTGTAATGGACTTAAGAACATGCTAGTCTCATAACTAATGGAAAATATAAATTATAAATAATAACAATTGGTAGGCTGCCATGGACTTAAACTAATGCATGGACAGAATTATTTTTTTAATGCTCTTAGCCAAAGAAAATTAGTTTTGCTTAGTTGGTTTTTATGCAAGTACCATTTATTTGATAACAAGTAGGGCAGAAATGCCAAGAGTAAAAATAAGTAAGTTGATTCACAACTGCTCTAAGGCTGCACTCCTAATTAAGTTTCTTTGAAAGTAAATGCTACTGATGTTAAAGGGGGATACGTTTAAGTAGTTGATTAGATGACATACATTGTAAATCTCACTGAACTCAGCATAACTAATTGTCTCTGGAATGTGCCTAATGGCTTGTGTAGATTTACTACATTATAACAAGTAATAAAAAAGTAATTAGCAATATTAAGAAGAAACTAATTTGTTCTGATAACTCCTCATATTGATTAACACGCATGGTACCTTACAAATGACCAACAGAAGAACTTTCACCAAATTAATTTTCATCAGTCAAATAATAGAATCAAAATTTTCATATATTAAATTTGCTCAAAGATAATTAGAAGAGGAAGTCATACTTTTTATTTTTTGATGATATGCCCAAGAATGACAACTTGTATCATCTCTGAAAATGTATTTTCTTTAGTGTTCAAGAGAATATAGAATACTTCTTCCAAGAAGTGCCCCTGCAAGTAGTTTTAGAGCCCAACATATTTTTTTGATTGAAATTCAAATTCAGTGACATTATACTGACCTATAGTGTCAAGAGTTACTCAGAAGTAAATAATCTGGAGTTATGCATACAACTGCCAACTAATTCTTGCAGCACTAACCATACGAGCAACAATGATGGAGCATTTAGAAAAAAAAGATATCTGAGATCAGAGCTAATAATCATCATGCCTAGTCAAGGTATTTTTAAAAATTAAAACAGCAAAGGAATTACTTTACTGTGGATTTATTTTCTATTGCATTGAGCATTTATTTCTGAGCATTTATTTCTACTGCATACTGCAAAATGAGCCAATTTATTAGTAGTTACCTGACTTCTTCCTTTTGTCCCAGTTGCAAGTAAGAATCAGCACAATTCAAGGAACATGTGGGTATTGTTCAATGTGCACAGCCAGCCCTTTAAGGATGAAGAGATATCCCACAGCGATGATAAACAGATGGCTACAAGGTCAAACTAGGACAACAGCAACAAATGGCTATTTAGTGGCCCCTTAAGGCCACTGGCTTTCCAGGCTGCATGGAAACATTATGAGTTGTGCTTATAACTAAAGCCCATAAATTTTCATTTCACAAAGAAAAAGAGAATTCTCCAGTGCTTCACACTGTTAAGAGTGAAGCTGAAATGAGGGTACATAAGATATCACAGGATAGTAAAAAGTTTTTTTTCTTTGTTCCCTACCACACCCATTCCTATCTTCTGCATTTCCAACATGCCAGATATCAAGGGAAATATCCACAAAACTATGTGAAATCTGTCTTGCCCGCTCCTCTTCCTTTCACTGATCAGTTTTAGCGACAGCTAAAAGTTCAATGCATCCCTGTGGGCTGATGAATTTGGTGGCTATCTCCTTGGAAACCCTGATATTTACAACCAAATAAAAAAGGAAACAATGAAGAGATAAGAATGAGGAATTAAAAACCAGGTATATTGCCTCTTAAACAAGACCAATCCATTCAGAAAAATATAGGCAAACGTTGTAATTTTTGACTTACTCCTTCTGCCTTAGCTCAGTCAAGTACCTCATTCCAATACTGCTAAAAGAAAAAGGGTTTTGGAAGCTGGCTTAAGAAAAGAAAATGCATACACTCTTACTTTTACCCATCACAAACCCAGCTGGTTGACCTTGGGACAGTCATTCTCTCTCAGCCCTAGGAAGGAGGCAATAGCAAATCACTTCTGAAAAAGAAAACTGTAGGGACTAGTCCAGGCAGTCACCAGGAATCAGAAACTGACTTGAAGGTACAAAAAATAAAATAAAATAAATATAATTTACAGTAATCTGAACTTTCAACTCTTAAAATATTACTTAAATGTAACTGCTGATAATGATACTTTATTAGCATAGGTAATTCTACCTGTGGGGCTTACTAATGAATGGAACCATGACTTCCTAGAGAGCTGCTTAGAGCAGTAGTTTTCACCCAGGTATATTTTGGTTATGTGTTTTTATAAATATGGCATAATGGAAAAATAACAAATTATCAACCGTAAAAATATGCATGACTTGTATCATTTTCACAGGAAGAATATTCAGGGACTTCTGTTACATTGATTTTAAGGAGAGCGTTTTTGGTTGGGGCAATCTAGAATGCAAAAATTGCCATTGAAGTAGGTGACATAGGGATGGTAAATATTTGTATGGAAGTGATCGCTGCTTAGCATCACTGGGGCTCTCTCCTGCCTATATTTTTCTCCAGTCCAGGTGATGAGTAGGCTAGATCTCTTTAAACAGGAAATCACGGGCAGAGAAAATCAGTAGATCTCCTAATCTTCCTATTGTTGACAACATGAGTATATCTGCAGCATAGCTCACAAACTAGAAGTCCTAAAACACAGAAGTGATTGACATATTACATAGCACATAGCAATACTCTCCTTTCAGCTGTTCTGATACAGGAAAATCCCATATTTGGAACCTCCAAGCTCTTATTACTCTGGGCAAGCTGAGTCTTGTGATTGTGTCCTCCTTTATAGCTCATTCTAGAGACATACTCAAAGTGTTGTCTCCCCATTACTCACAAGGTTGACAGCTCATACAGGTCAACTTTACGTTTACTTACTACTTTTGGACTGTCATTCCTCCATATCATATAAAGTTGCTCTATTTTCTGCAGCAGCATCTGAAATTCACAGGAAAACTGAGCACCAGTAAGAGCTGTTAGATCAGAAAAAGACCACACCCATGTATCTGTAGCACTGTTGGTTATCACTAGTTATTTAGTTGTTTAATGTATACTACAATTGCTATACTACACTACTTTATGCTACACTCTATTATATTATAGTTTACATATTTTTAACATCAACATTAATTTAATTCTAATTTTTAGCTGTTTGTACATAGCCTATAGGCTACATAGTTCCTTTTGGATTTATTTATGTTTGTCAGGGATCACCCAAAATAAAGATTTGACATTTCTTTTTCTTTTTGGGTGTGTGTGCGTGTGCGTGCACTACATAATTTTTCCAGAAACTCAAAGCATACGTGATTCTTCTTCTTTCCACCTTGCCACAACAAATCTGAATTTTAAGTTAGGCTGAAAGATATTCTTAGAATTAGTTGCACAGTAAGCTTAAAGAACTTAGCCCAGAACTCTCCAGTCCTAGTCTGACTGACTCTATAATCACTAATTAGTATTAATTAATACTAATTACATTAATAGTAATGCCTTCTCTATCCCAGCCCTGCCCTCCGGAACACCATTCCCCCAATCTCCCAAGGTACATCTGGCTCCCCACCCTGGTCATGTTCAAAAGATCTCTGACAACCTGACTCTTTCCCCAGGCCTTGGCGTAAAGTTGGTGGTGGGTCCAGCATGCTTGATTGTCTTTTAATTGTTGTTTTTCTTCTGGCATCTGGGCATTTTTTAAATTACTGTATGATTGTTTTTACTGAACGCCACCCAGAGTCATTGTAGAGTTGGTGACTTATAAATGTCTCAAACAGACAAACACACATATAATCCTAACAGCATGATGACCTTTTATATGTATAGATAGGAATCCTCTACTTCTTGACAACTTTTTTTCATGAGTTCATTTTCCCAGTAACTCCGTATCCAATATACACAAATGTGTAATTTGTTAAAGAATGAAAGGAGGCTCCATTTCAAATCTTGAATATGTAGCACATCATATTTGTAACTTTGCCAAAATCCATGAAATTTCCTAGAGTGGCATATTAGGGTAAAAAAACACTGGTGAAATCCAACAAAAAAGCCTGGAAGTACCAAACTGAGTGAAACAAGCATGATAAATCAAGGACCTGATCCATAACCTCCTGTATATATCCACAGCTCTATCTGCCCAAGCCATATTCTTGTATTTGTGTGCGTGCATGCATAATAATGCACACTTTCCATCTCCATCCGTCATTACAGTCTTCTCCTACCAGCCCCACCCTATCTAGTAATACAGTCAGTTCCTGCAATATAATAAATGGATCTAAAACATGCCCAAACCTCCTACCCCCAGCCTTGGCTCTCATGAAGACATATTCTCAGACTTCTAGAGTTGCCAGCTTTTGCTTTTGGCAGTCCTGCTGGTATGCCTTTAGGAGTAGCACCTCACACAGAAATTGAGCAGGTGAAACTTTTCCTACTGGTTCATTTACATACTGTAGCAGAAATAAGCTCCTCTTACAACATTTCTGTATATCAGGCTATAGTTAAATTTACAATAGGCACAACAAACATCTTCTCAACTCCTATCCATTCCTAACTAGATCCTATCAATTCTACATTTCCCCAGACAACTACTCTATACTGTGCCCCCAGTTATCCCAAGAGGAAAAGAAATAAATCCTGGTTAAAATGCAACCGTATCAAGGAACAGGTGAGTCAGCTTTGTAAAAATACCACAACTTTCAATGATAAAACTTCTAACAGCAAGAGAAGCAGAAAGACAATACATCCACAAAATGTTAAAAGATGCATGATAAGGGTACATCTTTTCAAGCTTTGATGTGAATTACACATGTTAAATATGTGGCTGGCTTGTGTTCATTCTGGCTTGTTCTCCCTGTGGCTTTAGTGGAGGCCACCAGCCTTTTCAGGTCCTAATTGCTCAAATCTTGATTCCATATGATTATGAGAGTCTAAAACAGCTATTGTGCCTTGGCAGAAAAATCCCCTCCCCCTCCGCTTTTTTTAGAGTAGACATATCCACATTCTCTAGCTTAATGTATCTTATGCCAGCAATAAAATAACCACTACATGTATTTTGCTGGTCAATGACCAAAATAAAATGACTGACTGACCACTACATGTATGAACCAGTTGTCCATCATTTCTCTTAATTTCAAGCCAGCACAAATGTTCATGATCAAGTGACAAAATGTATCTCACGACATCAAGTTGGAAGTGTGAAAGGCCTGAGCTTATGTTGCCATGTCATGATGCACAGTTATTTTGGTGGTATTGTGATTAGGAACTGACATCCACGCAAGCCAGTATAGTAGGGTATAGTAGATAAAATCTGGGTCACTAATATGGCACCATGGACACCAATATGCTCACTGGGTTCCTTGACCCACTTCATTTTATTATTTTTTAATGAAACGGGATGCCATTATGCTGCAAAGCAAAGCCCTGGCTTCTAGCATCTTCTGAATTTCTTAGAATGCCTCTGAATCCCACAAGGCTCCAGAGGTAGTCTTTGAACACAAAAACGGCATGGCTTCAGCCAAGTACTTCGTTTAGAAGTTTGAGGAGGATGAGGAAAGAACACCTTGTAAAGCTAGAGCAAGTTATAAGGACCAACCTCACCAGTTTGCCTTTGGTAAGTGGGCACATTTTGGCAAAGGCCCCCTGCGCCACAGCTGCCACCTGATCTTCTAGCAGGAGCCACAAGTCCAAGAGGACCTGCAAATTGCATACCAGATCTGTCCAGTGGAGTGTTACTCCATCCAGAGTCAGAGATAACAACTTTCCTGATCCCGGATGGCCACAATCCCACAACTACTCTGTCTTGCTAGGGTTGAGTCGCAGCTGGTCTCTCCCCATTCAGGCCCTTACAGCCTCCAGGCACTGAGCCAGCACCTGAACAACATCACTTGCCCAGCTTGGGGTAGAGATGTGTAATTGGGTATCATCAGCATACTAATGATACTGAACCCCATGCCACCGGATGACCTCTCCCAGCAGCTTCATCTAGATGTTAAATAGGAGGGGAGAGAGACCTGAGCCCTGAGGCACCCCACATAACAGGGGTGATGATCTAACTTTGATCAACATTACACTCTCAAGTCTCCACAGGTATCTCAATGACAATCTTAAGCCTTGAGGATTCTTATTTCTGAGGAAAGTACTTAGGGGGAGTAGAAAGCTATCTTAAAGTGTTTTGGTTGTGTAATAATACTATGAGGATAGCTTTATGTGAGGTATGAAAACTTCTCATCTCCAAATAATTTACTAACAGTACACAGCCATACTCTCTTTTATTAGATTTATGACAGCAATAATATTCATAAAGCATCTGCCAAGCTAGTCTCCTTTTCAGGTTTGATTATCTGTCTGCTACTTGGGGGTGCGCTTTAACTAAGCAGATGCAAGATGTGGGAAAGCCATTCAGCTTGAATTTATGCTTAAGAAGTACCATCTGTCTAAAACACAGCTATTAAATATAGGCTCCTCGTCTGGGCCACAATACGGTTCTGTGGTTGGACGTTATTAATTGCAACCTGACTAACAGGTGCTTGCCAATTTCTTTATATTCTTAGCATAAGAAAGGATTAAATTTCCCCCTGGCTGGAAAGGTAGCATTTTCGTTCAACTGCAAGTTACAAAAAGCATATGATGGAAGTCCATCATTTCAGGATAAATTTGGAGCAATGGGTTGCTTTTATTAAGTCGTCTTTTTTTAAGTATCCGTGTTTGCGATTGGGATGTCGGGTATGGAATAATCATTGTGTATTATGCTTCTAACTTTACTTTGTTCAATACTCCCTTTATCTATCCACCTGTGATTATACTTCTTGCACCAGCCACATTTTCTGTTTAGCAAAGCAATTCATTAGGAGCAGATGCCCAGAACATCTTGATTATCACTGGCCTGCCCACAGGGTCATCCTCAACCATATTCTTTGAAGCCTGGACTAAGTTCTGTCATGAGAAAGGTTCTACACAGATCCTATCCCTAATGGCACCTAAATTAAGTTCCAGACTGTCTCCTCCTCCTTCAAAGAAGTCTCAAAAAACACATTTCCCTCTTCCCATCTGCTGTGGTGTCTAATCTTTTTCACTAAATTTACTAGGCTGTTTAGCCAGCATGACTTTTCAACCTATTGTTCTAAACACACACACAAACACAACTTTTGTTGTAAGTTTTGTTTAAAAAAAACTTAATAAAAGTATATAAAATCCAATGTAAAGCTTTTAAAAGCTTTTCATTTTTAATAACATCTATGTAATGGCAAAGCCTCGTGTGGCACAGAGTGGTAGGCAGCAGTACTGCAATCGATCCCAGCGGAAGGGATCAGACATGGCTTGGTGCTTGCACAGGGGACCTTTCACCTTTCACATACGTAATATCAAATGCTTGACAAAATGAAGTCAAAATGAGCCTTACTGACCACCACAGGGCTTGCTACTAAGTCACTAAGACTGAGATTACATTTCCAAAAGCAGAGAAAACCACTGTACCCCAAATCCCCAAAGAACCAGTGGCACAATCAATGGGGACATGGTGCCAAATTTCTTTGGAATTTGCTGAAGCCCTTAAAGAAAAAGGTCACGTTGCTTCTGGGGCAAAGGAGTGATTTGATCTTGGGGGAAGTCACTCAAATTCCCTTATATATTGAAAGAGCTCACTGAATGTGTTGTTAGGTTATGCTGACTAGGTGCATAAAGATGAGGAAGTATATACTAATCACTTTTCCTTCTGCTACGTGCTTGGCACTACGGGAACACACAGATGAATTGATTCCAAGTTTCTCCAAGCAAAAGGTAAATCTGATTCTTTCACAGGTCACTTTAGAGGTCTGTACTGAAGCTATTTAATGGTCTGCTAGAACCAGTGAAATGAAGCAGAGCTTAACACAGGTGAGAAGCTGTACTCAGAAAAAGAATATTATCTTAAAATAGCTTCAGTGAGCATGTCAGAGAAATACAGGTTATTGATCTTACACACTCAGCCCTCCCAAGCATAAAGAATCACACGCTTAGACATAGTACGTTTAAAAGTAAAAAGAATCTTACTGACTTTTTATTCTTGGTTCAGTTACATCCATGTTCAGTGGAAAAGATGAAATCTTTGTTCTTCTTTTGTCCCTAAACATAATTCACCCTTAGCCCTACAGCTGCCAAGAGCTGCGTGGAAGATAGGGGCAGAATTCTTCATCAAGGCCCCCGCACATGGCCCTCATGAAGAAAGCAGCATCCATGCTGCCTGTTTGGTCGGTGGAAGAAGGAGGAAGAGAGAGAGAGAGGAAGTGGGAGTGGCAATAAACAGCTTCATCAGAGTTGCATTGTGGGACAAACTCAATTACATGCTAATACACATGCTAATGAAGCATGCTGGATCTGCCAGGACCTCCAACATGTAGAAGACATATTCTGGAATGGCCAGGCTGGCGTATGTGCAATCCAGTGACTCTCTTGTATATTTTCAATTTTCCAAGAGTTAATTCCCTTCTTATCTAATGCCTTTCAATATTAATTAACTCAACTTGCAAAACACACTGTAAGAGAAATCGCTTATATACCCACAAATATGATTTATCCGTCCAAATATTTGACAAACATATATAATGCCTAGGAAACAATCAATGGCAAACACTGGCAAATCTTCACATATTCTTATCTCTTACAATTAGGCTATATAACGAGTCTTCTCAGTTGCTACAACTTTCTTTAAATTTAAAGCACCTAAAAATGGAAATAGAGCAAATATTTATTTACAATTTACTGACTTATCAGAATTGGTATATATTTGTATATGGATTTTTGTCACTTCCCAGCCTCTTTTGGCGGCCAGGGGTGGGGGAGCAGAAAATTCTATCTAAAAATTAACTCATGTCCTTTCTGTATTTTAAATAATGTTATTTCCCAAAGTGTTATAAGCACTACTAGGAAGTGGAATAGACATACTATAATCATGACCGAAAGAGTGTCTCAGACAGGGATATTTGGTGGGGGGCATAAAAAAAATCAAGATGGTGATGGCATCCATGTGATCAAAACCCTGCCCCTTTTTACATGTCTCACACATGGCACACATAAAAAGGAGTGGGGTATCAATCACACAATCACAGCCACTATATTGACAATTTTGACATCCAACTCCCCTGTGGATGCCTAGTCTCAGGATTTACATAACAGCTTTCCCAAAAAGTGACATATCAAGGGTTCAGTTAGAACCCCAAAGGAAGCACCTGGAGACAGGCAATACATATAGCAGTGCTTCTCAACTTTGGCATCTTTAAGGTATGTGGACTTCAAATCCCTCATGCTGGCTGGGGAATTCTGGGAGTTGAAGTCCATAGATCTTAAAGTTGCCAAGGTTGAGAAACACTGCCCTATAGCATAGACTTGTATGGCCCATGTTGATCCTGTAGTTTTCTTCTGTCTGCTATATAGGTGGGGCAAAAAAAGTTAAGGTTCTGCTGAAAGTTCACAGCACATGCTTAGACATCCATTTAATCTGAATCAGAGATTCTGCCCCACAAGAATCTCCTCTTGCTGTTGGAAATGGGTAAGTAACTGGATTTGAACTGAAAGGAAATATTTGAACATTATTTCAAAGCCTCTTTCATCCTCACTTAAACTCGTGGGGCTTTCTTAAATTTTCATAAATTTAGAGCTGGATCCAAAATAGTTCTTCTGCTACTAGAAGCATTCCTTCATTCACTCAAGCTCCCAGTGAATAAAGGGATGGCTATGGACTTTTGTCATAAAGGCAGACACAGTGGTAACACTGGCAACCTACTCCTGCCTTCCTTCCAGCCACTTGGTTGCACTGTTTGCAGCTAGGTCTACCCCTTCGCTTTCAATCCTGTCTGCTCTATACCTGAATGCAAGCTGTCCTCTCCATTTCAAAGGTAATTATTTGGGTTAGGAAGACCACTTCTTCCTTATAGGTTAACAGGCTATCCCACTGGGCACTCATAACTGACAAAAGTACACACAATTCAGTTCAGTTCAGTTCAATTTTATTACGGTCACTGACCAGTACAAGATACAATTCTATAAAGATGTACACATTGGCCTTAGCCTTAAAATATGAGTCATCTGATTTAAAATAATTTTAAATTTGAATTTACAAGTTCCAATTAAATATTAAAATACATTTAGATCACAATGTAAAAGAGCCCCTTAATCAAACTCATTTGCTGCCAATCTTGTACTGAGTAGGGCATGGGCTGTCAAGACCTAGGGTACTGCCATGTGAAGAACACTTCACAAATCGGCATATTTCAATAGTTTTGCTAACCGTAATACTTGTTTTCCTCTCCTTTCTGTATAGTACAGTGTTGTGGACAGGCCATTCAATATGCCGTATTAGGAATAAGAGCCTACAAATTGAGAAGCAAATTTCTTTATGCACTGAAGAAATGAGAGATTTTTTGGCTCTAACGCTTGATTACCTTTCCTTCCTCTTCTGTTTCCTGTGTACAAAGCCTCAGTGCTCTTGTGCTGACAAAACTCGTAGTACATGAACATGAAAATATTTTCTACATTCATATCAACAGAGAAATGAAATGAGTCGCCTCAGGCTATACAGGATGTTAGCGGGAAGGCAGGATTTGAAACCCCAAATCTTAAATTCCCAGAACAGAAGGATCTTTTTCCTCCTTTGAAATAATGCAGAAGAAAGAAATGAATATCTGAAGAGGATTATGTTTAGTAACACTGCTTTATAGGACACGGTATGAAATACTTTGCCAAGCATTACCTCACCAGGCCAATTAACCACCACCTTTGATTAGCCACTACTCTCAAACATTTTTAGCATTTTCTAGGTGTGTCAGCACATCTCACGCTTCAAGCATTTAGAAATCCTTATGATAACTTGACGCTGCTATGGTAGCCAAACACTCAAACAAGTGAAGAGCAAACATGTAGGAGTATGAAACTACATTAATGTGTAGGTGACCTCATGTACTTTCACTCTGAAGAACAACATACCACAGGTGCCTCCATGTAAACAGGCAATAGCAATCACAGAACTACTGGGGTAGCTCAGTACAATGATTCTGGGGAAGGAGAGGTGGTTGAACTAAGAACCAAGTGAGAATTTGTGTTCCACTTATGTAGACATAATGATACCACATCCATCCAATATGATAGCAAGAATACTATATTGGACATTCCAACTACTTCAACTAGAAGGGTGGTATTTAGGCATAAATGTTCAGCCTGAACATGTTCAGAATTATACTACTGTACATTGAAAAGGACAGCCTCATGTAGCGCAGAGTGGCAGGCGGCAGTATTGCAACCAAAACTCTCCCCACAACCTGAGTTCAATCCCAGCGGAAGCTGGATTCTCGGGTAGCCGGCTCAGGTTGACTCAGCCTTCCATCCTTCCAAGGTCGGTAAAATGAGCACCCAGCTTGCTGGGGAAGGGGACGACTGGGGAAGGCAATGGCAAACCACCCCGCTATAGTCTGCCAAGAAAACATCGCAAAAGCAGTGTCCACCCAAAGGGTCAGACATGACTCGGTGCTTCCACAGGGGACCTTTCACCTTTTTTTCACATTGAAAGGAGTGGGGAAGGAGAATAATTTCTAGCTTGAAAACTGTTGAACCAACACAGAAAGTAATTGTGGAAACAAATAGGGATAGCTGTAATAGAGGACAAGACAAAAGAGAGAATTAACAGCAGATGCAGAATTTAGTGCCTCTCCAATTGTCAGCCTTCCCAGGTAGACCAGACAGGAAACACGACCAGATGAGCTACATCTACTTTATTGTAAGGTTACAATAACAGAATCTCACAAGTCTGAAAGTACAAATCTCCCACTGTCTCTTTTACAGCCTGAGAAGTTAGGGAGGGTCCCGTCTGAGCCTCTTTCTCCACCCATTATGCAGCTGTGGGCTATGCCCCCTCTTATCTGACAGTTCCCTAGGCAGCATCTCTTTGCCCCATTTCTCAAGGTCTTTCTCGCATACCATTACACCAATCCTGTGTTAAGTACATTTCTGATGATATTTTTTCTTTATACTCACACATAAAATGAATATAGGAAGTGGCCATAGACTCACTCTGAGTACCTTACCCACGATGGTGTAGCCCTGATCTGTCTTCACGGTTAGATTCCTTTCTCCTTGCAGCCCAATTGTGGGGAGCTTGATATCATCACCAGTGTTGTGTCTGGAATTTCTTTGCCCAACATGTTTCCTTCGTAACCCTACAGACTATTCTGATAATAATTCAGAAGGAAAGGCATGGTGTTTGCTGTGTTCTGCTAAGCCCTTTGCTCCAGCTCATGTCTTGGTACCACCTTCTTCTGGGGTATTCTGCTCTTTGTCAGTCTACATCTCATTTCCTATTTTTTCAGAGAATGCCTGTGATGGCATGCATCAGAAGGTCTGCATGTTGGTATCCCTTGAGGGGTTTAATTTTACATGTACAGCTGGGCCAACTGGGTCACTCCTGACACATTTCTAGAGGGTGTGAATGTTCAGACACCATTCACTAGTAGAGGACAAGCCTGCCAAGAATAAGGCAAAGAGTACAGGGGGGAGGTAGGGAGGGAACCCTTCAAAATCCCATTGTATTTCACACAGAACACGCAAATTCATCTATCACATGGAATGAAAAATAGAAGAAAGTTCTGCATCATTCCACTGATCTGGATCTTGCTTTCCTCTTTTCCTTCCCACAATTTTTTTTACTTTCCCTTTTTCTTTTCCACAATTCTATCTATATACAGCATGCATCATCTTTTATTTTATTTCCATGCATCATTGAAAGAGACTGTAGGGGGGTTCCTGAATACATTTAACCCAATTAAATGTTGGCACTGCATTTTGTTTTTTTCCAATCACTGAGCGGAAATTTTAAATGTCAAGTTGGCCACTGTGAATTCACGCCTCCTACTACAGTATATTTCCTCATACTAGGCAGCTAGCAAAATATATCCTAAAGAACATGTTCATTGTACAAATTTCACTTTAAATATCATGTGTAAAGTAAAGAGCAATAGTATGATAGGAGTAGAAGCAGCTGAAATAGTGAATCATGCTAGGAGTATTTCATGCTACTATGTTATATTAGTAAAATCTAACTGTAAAAAGACTGATGTGACTTTTGGCAGATGTCTCTCTTGAATTCAAAATTTTCAGTTACTTTCAGATGATAAAGGTTGCAAAAATCACATGAACAATAACCCTAATGTTCAAAAATACAACTCTCAATTTAAAACCAGAGAAAGGGAGTAAAAATAAAAATTCTTTAAAGGCTCCAGTATTTTATACTAAAAGCATAATGAAATCAATGCCCAGTGGATATTTATGGGGAGGAAATTTGATCAGGAGGACATCACCATAGAAATTGGGATGGAGGAGATATATTTTTGGTTCAAATTTTTTAATGATCTTCCCCAACTTCTACCTCCATGCCTTACAAGGAAGCCAAAATGCACTTATACACTGAATTCGGCACTTTTCCAAAGTTTATTATGTGGTTTGCAATTCAAAACATTCATACAGAAATCTGTATATTAAAAAATATTGTAATTAAACATGTACGTATTTGGGACAAGCATACACAGAATGTATCAGAGGGATATCACTTGCAAATTGTGTATATGCAAAAGAATGTATTCAAAAGTGTATGATGTAGAAGCAGGAAGACTGCCTATGTTTGCATGTATATACATCTAAATTTGCAAACAATACAGAAACAGGCAGAAATGGATTTACAGTTGGGAATATGATGGAATCTAATATAAAGAGTTTTGCCTTTCTCTAATGGAGATGACTCTGCCTGAGGTGCTCAGAAGCCACAGTGAAAACACATGATAGGCCATCCTTAGTGAATAAAGTGAATTACGTGACTTGTGTCATGACATGACTGACACAGATTATATAATTTGCACAACAGGTCATCCCATCCTTGTGGACTCCTATGCCTCTGTCCCTGGTCTCCTACTGAAGGGTTGAACTGAAAAAGTGATCTTAGGGCAGTGTTTCTCAGCCTTGGCAACTTTAAGATCTGTGGACTTCAACTCCCAGAATTCACCAGCAGGCCCTGCCTTCAGTTCTGGGAGTTGAAATCCACACATCTTAAAGTTGCCAAGGTTGAGAAACACTGTCTTAGGGAATGGAAAATTTCCTTAATATGTGATGCAATTGCCTCAGAACACCAGTGGAAATCCATTTAGTGAATGTATTTAAGCAAGTATATTCTTAGCTTAACCTGCCAAAATATGAACAACCTGTTTCATAATATATGTCGCCTCCTCATGAAGCTTCCCTTCATGGTGGAAGCAAATACACTACGAAGTCTGCTATGATTAGCAGCTACAGCTATTAAACCAACTTTAAATCACTGAACATCTGACTTCTGAAATTAACTAACTATAATTTCCTAGGTTTGAGAAAGTGGTTAACTACAATGAATGGACTGCCTAGCTAGGTTGTACATTCATGGGAAGTGGGATACAAGACATGAGTATGGCCAAAAGTTATAGTTTATCTTGGGTTATTAAACTGAGATATGACAATAAAAAAATATGCCAACCCCTGGATAAATAAAATTAACATTGGTAAGACAATGCATTTTGTGTTTGCTCTTTTGGCTGATTAAAGCCAGCAGATGGGTTGGCTTGAAGTAATAATTCATTACAGTGGAACTCTTGTATCAGATATCCAACCAAAAAGTAATCGGTTAGGGATACATATCTATATCTAGATTTCTTAAATATCCAATATGCAAGCGTCTCAGTGTTTTTGCTGAGGATGTTTCTGCATGCTACCATAATGAAAAGGGATAGGCATTATGGACTAGTATACTTGCATTGAATTATTAAGGGACATGAGCCCCTTGGCTAGTTCCTTGGTACCCCAAGCCTCAGATGAAAACAGCACCTCCTCCAGGACAACAGTACCTTCCATTTGCTTTAGTGGTTGCAGGTTAGTGCAGCAGACAGCAAGGAAACACCAGATTCTGCATAGAACTGACACCACAGAGGCTGGTCATATAGTCAGACCTTTTATATAATACTTATTCTGAAGCATTCCAGGAGCACCCCCATGCCCATCATATACAGTGTATATGAAATACCATAGAGCACATTCAGGCCTCTGCGGCCTGTGGTTGAACAAATGAGAACCTTTCCATCCACCAAAACAGAGTACATACTTACATTCAATATAAGATCATTTTAATTGCCTTATTAAGGACTTTGGTTTCAAAAGAAATACACACGTTGCCAAGAAAATTGCTATTACCTGTACCACTGGATGTCCCCCAGCAGACGCCTTGACAGCCCCTCGACTCCCTTCCGTCTCATAATGGGCTCGGTGATGGGACTTCGGCTGCACTTCAATCCGAAGTTCATAAGGTCCTGAGTGAGATGGCAACTGCCAATCCAAGGCAGGCAGGGATGGACTATAATGGAGAAGAGTAGGAATTAAATATTAACAACCATTCTGCTATCATAAACCACAATAATCTGGCACTATTACTTTAGAGGCCACTTTTAGCAGATCATCCGTCACCATCTTACATTTAAAATTTCATCAATGGAGATAATGGTATGACATAAGTAATTTAAAAGGTAATGGTTATTTTATGAAGATTTATGGATGACACAGATTAGATAGGCCAAATGCTATCAGATGCTTAAACAAAATGGAAAACATTTTAAGCTTGGCTTAAAAAATAATAAAAAATACAGTACATTAAGACATCAACCCATTAATCAAAATAGATAAAGGTGGATTGTAAGATGTGGAAAAATAGCCCCTCTAAAATTCAATTTTGTGCAGAAATAGCCTTTGGGGAATATCAGTATTTCAGTTCCTTCAATTTGTATTCAACCAGCTTCACCTTTTGAACAAACCTTGTCAGCAATAACAATTCTTCCACTAACAATTTTTGAAAATCCCAATCAGCCCTACAAATTGACCTCACAAAAGGTCCCTTTCCACTGAGACTGTATCATTTTGTGTTTATTGCCAACCAAGAATGTACAACTTGCAGGCCCAGGGTCACAGACAAGACCCAAAGACTTGAATGTGGCTCCCAGATTGTTGGCCAATTATTATTTTTTATGTAATAAAAGGGAGAAAACATTAGGAGAATGATAATATCAAATGGTTTAAATTAATTAAATTGTAATTCAATTTGAACTTAAATTAGCCTGAACAAAGTTGTGCTCCCTTCCCTAGGGAAACCAAATATTGACTGACTTCAATTAATAATGATTCTCAACCCATTTCCATGGATATCTTAATGAATCTATCTATTGGGTGGATGGGTAGGAATCTTCTGTTTTCCAGTTGTAGCTGATCTAGAACCCCCAGTGGCTTTAAGTAAGCCATCAATAAGGTCAATGGTGGAGAATGTTGGTAATTGTAATTCACCAACATCTAAAGGGCCACAGATTCTCCACTTCAGTTTTACATGATTGTCAAGACAAATACTGTAGTGGAAGATCGGGAAGCTTTCACTGAGGATCTCCTCTGGGTATGTGGCTAACAGAGAATATATACAACAGAACACTACAGAACTTTAATTGGATTTTCCAGTGGCTGCCCCAAGCACAGATCAACCTCACCTATTCTGTTCCCAAGTTTGATAGGTTGATCAAAATCTAAAGCATGTTTCTATGAGCATTCATTTGAATGTAAACAAAAGTCTATGCACTAACAGGAACCATGCTATGTCAAGATTGCAGGGAGATGGATTCACAGTCATTTGAGCACCTCCTTATCAACATGGGGAGATCAACTTACAAAGTTAAAAGATCTTCGATTTTGTTCATAAACTGCATAAGTAGCTGTGTCTTCAGCCAGGATCTAAACTACCAGAAAGGATACCAAGCATATGGAAGGGAAAATATATTCCACAACCAAGGAGCCACAACTAAAAAGCCCTGTCTCTTACAGAACTACTTTGACTCATACTCTAAGAAGGATCACAAGAAGGCAATCTTATATGAGAATCAGCATTTCTTGCAATAATAAGCTATTTTAGGTTTTATAGGTCAAAGGTTTTATGTTTACATCATACAAGCCTTCCTGTTCTTGAGACATGCCACAAACTCCTGATTTCTGTGGTTGTGGTCTATAGCCAATATCTTCTTCACAGTCTTTCCTTTTTCAGTGAAATCCATTCCTGCATTGTTCTCATGCCACATGGGAATGTGGTATTTAGTAGCCTACATACAGGTGACTGATACAGACTTCTTAAGGATAACTGGAAAATTACAAAGATTTATCCCACTTCATGCATTGCTTTGCTACGTATGCTGTCATTTGAAACATTCCTGGATAATTATCTAGAGAGATCCTGCTTGACTACACAATAATTTATATAATATAAAGCAGCTGTATATCTCCTGTTGATGATTACTGTATATTATAAAACAGATGCTTCTATTCTTAAGCCAGTTCATATACGATAGGTTTTTCTTCCCCCACCCCCACCCCCCAGAGGACAAAATATATATCAGATTATGACATGTGGATGGTATTTCTTTCTTAAAAGCACTAAACCATCTATCATCAAAATGGTCCAAATGCTTTAAATTTTAAAAGAGAAAGAAAGAATAAAAATGGAAACTAACTTCACAAATATGTGTGTGTGTATACGTGTGAGTTTATGCCTACACATATGTATACAGACTTCATTATCGCTGCTTAATCTCAGAACAGTACCAGAAACATGATTCAAAAGAGAGTTGCTGATTTTGTGTAAGGCGGCCACACAGTTCACACTTAATTAAAATTCCAGTGTAAGCATGGATGAATAACAACAACACTAAATTGGTAATCGTATTTGGAGTAGATCCACTGAAATTAATTGGGCCTAACATGACTAAGGTAAACTTCATTGGTTTCAACAGGTATCCTTCAGGGAGGGGTTGACTTCAGAACTGCACATCATTGTTTTCATAAGAACCTTGAAATGCATCATCTGGACACTAATGCAGAAGACATTCAGTTAGAATGAAATAACTAGAATGGGTCCATGAACTGGAGAATAGATTTGAATATGAGAAATGAATAATGCTCTGTCCTTCTAGACAAATATTCACTCTGGTTTGTATGAAGCTTTCCTCGTTTCAGCACTACAACTGAGGACAAGACATTGTGTCATTTCATTGTTGGTACCATCAAACACCAGAAATCCTCACTCATCTCCTACAAATCTTTTAGAGGCCTATCAGTTGACCCTAAATGATTTTCTCCCCACCCCAATCTAAGTATTATGGCTGTGAAGCACTTCCGTTTGGAGGCTGTGTGCTCCTGAGTGAAGACATTTTTTCCTTTGAAACTGAAGCACTGCCCAGCCCAATAAGATACTTTAAGAGTACATCGAAAGTGTGTCATATGAATGAAGCAAATGTGTATTGAAACTCATGCAGCATCCTGCACTGGGACTGACTGCACTCCCCTGCTGACTTCTGCCTCAGGAAAATGTGGGTTTTCTAGTTGTTCAGCAGCCTTGGGGGATTTTCACTTAATTCAGTTGGGTAGATAATTCACATGTTGTTTGTTAAGAAAAAGTTGTAAGCTACATTACAAACGTTGCTGATCACCATCCAACTATCTACGATTTCACTACCAGCTTTCTGACAGGGAGAGAAGGGAAGGGCAAAGGTAAGCAGATGTAAAGGACTCCAAATTAAACAAAATAAAGATAGCCACTACGGCAATAGCCAAAAATGCCAATAACACAATGACAGTAGAATAATGAGCTAGCAAAATGAAAGGAAGCTATAAGCAATTACATGTATGCCAACATCTGAAATACCTGATTGTTTCAGGCCTATGAAAGTTGTTCTCATAACTGAAACCTTCTGGCATCTGAGGCGTAGATTGTACCCTGTGGGATCAGGCCGTTCTGCTGACTGTTTATTCCACCTTATGTGAAATGTGGTAGAACTTTTGGGCTAAGCAACTCTGAGAGCAGCCATCTGTGGTTTCTTAAGGCCCTCTCCAATCCATGTGTTGAAAGCACAGGTAGAATAGAAAACATACAGCCCATTTACTGCAACCATGAAAAGGCAACACATTCTGAAAAGATTATGTTGAACACACCTATGTGATCCAGCACCAATGGTACCACATTTGTTGTAAATGATGCAATTGAGTATGAAAAGAAAGCACATTCTTTGCTTCTGAACAGCAACATATCAGAGATTTTGGTAAAGACATACTGGCCAGTTCATTTTCTTATGGTAAATAAGAATGTTTGAACAGCTGATCACATAATACTATGCAGAGAGAGAAGCAAATATTCATAGAAGTGTTGGGCAACTTTGTTTCTTATAGATATCTAATAAAACCTGAGTAGTAAAATAAGTTGTTCTTCAATCAAAATTTAAAATACTACTAAACCACTCCACTCCAAAAATAAACAATTTTAAAATGCCTATTATTATCAAGTCACAACAGTACCATCTCTTTGAACTGAGTATCAGTCCAATATGGAGATCCATATAAGTGGTTTTACTAGTTTATGCACTGGTCTTGTTATAAGTACCACTGAATGCATTAGCATCTGCTTCTGAATTAACATACATTCTGTAACTGCAGAAGGAATATCTTCTGACTCTGGAATAAATTTTCCTAAATCTTTACCTTTCCAACAATATGGGGAAAGGTAAAGATCTCATTTCTTCAATGGGTAAGAGAAATATAACTTGCACCTTCTCACTGACATTTCAATTTATTGTTTCCTGTAGTTCAGTCCTTGCGCTGAGAAAGGAACATAGGGCTGAGCTTAAGCATCAACAGATCAATAGGTCCCTAGAAAAATCAGACTTCTTAATATTCCAGAGGATACTGTAGATTATATTCCATAGAATACTGTAGATAAATGGTCATTAGTTCAACTACTGTATTCTTATGGAAGTAAATCCAATGGATCTCAAGTGAGAATCAATTCTGAGTAGAAATTCATGAGTTATACAGTTTCCTGGAAGTATAATAAGCACCAAGAACTTCAGTAATGAAATAAATATACTTTAATGGCAACACAATAGTGAAAATAACTTAAAAGCTGATATACTGCACTGCATACTCTTAAAGAGAAAAATCTCAGGGTTATATCCCATATTCCTGTGTGCTACATGATAAGAACCAACTTGTAAAAAGCATCCTTTTAGCATCCTTTTGCAGCAGAGGTCTTCAGGGGCTCGGTTTCAGACCCAATTACAATCCATGGTTGGTTGAGAAGAGCATGACCCAGTATAACGCAACTTCGTATGAAAGAGTTTGAAAAGCTTCTGTTCCTGGCTGTGAACAAGGAGTGAGCAGAATAAAGACCTAAATCTATTGGTAGATCTCTGGATTATTTGCAAAGGCCAGGCAATTCCCAGATTTCAAGTCCCCGTTACTTAACAGTAACAGTGAAAAAATTCCACCCTCATCTTAAATTATACAAGGGAAAGAAAGATAGTTTCTAGCTACTTCATTATATGGAAGTGAGAACTGGCTATGTCAGGAGAAAGATAGAAGTAAATTGAATGAAGCAGGAATAGATTACTTCAGGAGTGTCTGTGGTAAAATACAAAGCGATGGGGTCAAGAATGAATGGGTGCTGAAAGAATGTGGGCTGAATACACAAACAAGTGACCAGCATGAAAAAAGTATGTTGAGATGGTTTGGTTATAGAGAGAGAATGAACAAGAACTGAATCACAAAATAATTATGTGAAGGAAGAGTGAGTTGTGAGAAAGGAGAAACTTGAGAATGTGGTGGTTGGATGGAACTCATGAGATCTTCAAAAAGAGATGAAGGGAAAAAAGGGCACGGTCCTGAAATGGTTATGGACATGATGGAGCCAGGATGGTTTGTAAGGACAAAGGTATGGTGACGTATAGAGAATAATACTGATTTATACTATGTAGACATAGTTAGATTTTCTGTTCTTTTCTCCTATCTCCAGCCATTCACTAGGTCTGCATCCATATTCTTTTGTGTGCTTTCTTGCATAATGTTTACCCCAAAAAGAAATAGCATGACCTGTATGTATGTGTGTATGTGTGTATGTATGTATGATGATAACGCAGAAATCTGAATTTGAAGGGTAAAATGTGATTTGGGCATGCGTGTAGCACCTGTTGTGCACATCTTAAACCAAACGCACAAACCTTTTCCTAGGTTTGTGCATCAGATGCAAGTCCAGAAGATGCAGCTACTTAAGTTGCTTCTGGCAGGTGCCACATGCACACCTATGTGCTCCCCAAGTCACATTTCCCCCCTTTGAATCTTGATCTCTGTGCAGCCCTGTCTTACATGCATCCATTTTGATAATCTCCCACAATTCCAGAGCAAAAAGACTAGAACTCCAGCTCTGGCATTCAAAGTAAATTTCCAGGTTCATTAAAAAAAAGAAAGAATAGTGTGTCTTCTTTACTTATTTCGGTTAGTTGAACTTGTAGTTCATCAACATTATTATCCTGAGCCTGACGTTTGCCTTTCCAAATTGTAAATCATGCTCTGCCTTTTGATTCAACGGAAGATTGAAAATGAAAACACCTCTCCTTGCCTATAAAGAGGAGAAAGACCATGCAATTCTAAGAACTGGTGCTCATAAGTAAGATCATAGTTATAGTCTATATTACACAGTTTGTACTAAGAGTTCTATGGCATATAAAACCCTCGTACTCACTTCTCTTATACTGCTGAACAATCCTGTGTCAAAGACATATAAACAAAAGCTAAGAAGGGCTCACTGAAATATTTCAGCTTCTCGTTTGCTTCACTAAGCTGTAATCATTTGCCTCAAGAGTATTTTCCATCATAGATGGAGAAGTTTAGATAAGTTATTCCATTTTGCTGGAAGCAGCATGATTCACATAGCTATTAATCTGCTTGTATCAATACTTCCCTTATGAACTCCTGGTTCTGCTGTAAACATTTTCTACATGCTAAAACTTGGCATACAAGATTAAAGGCTACCTGATTGCAAACAGAGCAGAACATTAAATGCACAGAAAATACATCCAAACACAAGGCTTTAACTGTGGGGCTTTGTGCAAAAACAGCACCCAGATGTTTGGGATTTATCCAGAACCAGAATATAAATGCCAAATGTGCAATGAAAATCCACAGATTATTATGGCTCCAAAGAATTAGATGGCAGTACCTTCCTGAACTTTTTCATATTGGACTGACTGACTACAGTTCATATTTTTCCCAGGTCCTAATACTGAAGCCACTTTCATACAACTGGTGGACTACAGAGTGACCGTGAAGCTTCCAAGTTTTTTTAAGCCATATTGTGCACAATTAACATCTCAGAAAACACTCTGTTGAATAACAGTGTGAACTGCTTGAAACACTGCAGCAAGTTTGCCTAAAATTAAAAAAAAATAGCTTTCTCTTGTAAAACTGATTATAGATACACTCAGCAGATTACTTAAGGAATTAAAAAATCAGCAGGAGTCTGGTAGTGCCTTTTCTGACTAGCACATGTTAGACAGAGGTATAAGCTTTCATAATAAATAAAATGTGTTAGTTGGATAAGGTGCTACCAGACTCTTGATTCTTGGCTACCATAAAACTGCTCTCCTCCTACTATATAAGAAATTCAGTGCCTCTGTGCCACTTACCCATGAGTAAAGTGCAAATAGCACTAATTTCACTAAATCGTTGGGAATGAGGCATTGTAATAATTTACTGTATAACCTTATATCCAACTATGAAATGTCTTTGACTATAGATAGCTGTTGTCAAAAAATATTGGCTAAACTAAACATCCATATCATCACAGAACCTACATTAAAAACAACTATTAATTTAGGAATTTTCCAATCACCCTTTTCAGTTGTTGTTTTTTCAGGAAAAGACAAAGGAGGTAATATAATAGTTTTGGCAAATAAACCTCATGACAGGGTGGATATCGGAATCTGTATTATTTGTTGGAACTCAACCTAGACTTTGAAACAGAGCAGACACTTAAAATAATCCAGGAGCGGGGAGTGATTCCAAATTTACTGTGACAAATGGCTACCTTTTGGGAGGATATTTAAAATACTAAATTTCAAGCATGCATCTTATGATTGTGCTGACATCTCAATTCAGCTTTTTCACATACATAAAATGAAAAGCATTTATGGGTTAAAGGAAGCTAGGTCCAGGGCATCAGATTGGTAAAATCATACTTTTACAGTAGCTTCCAGATGTTCTGGAGCACGTTAATGAGAGCACATGGAAACATATTAAAAAAAATCAGGAAATGTATTTTTTTACACAAAAGCAAAACAGTGGAAAAATATTATACACATAATACCGGAATACATTTTATTTTCATTAACACATTGGGGATTGCTGTTTTATTTTAATTCCATGTGATATTTAAAAAGAAAAAGAAAAACACTTTTCTGTAAATTATTGAATGATAAAGATTTATGTGTTCAATCACCATAGTATTTTTCCTAATGTTTAAAATACACATACAATCCTTATTTTTTTCAGCTAACATAAATGTGGGGGAAGTGGCTTAAAACTCTTTCTTTTTGCAAGAAGGCTATGAGTAATCTCTCTTCTTTAAAGTTACATTACAGTTCTGGAAATTACTTGCAACCTAAAGTCCTTAAAATGAATGTTTAACCCATCACAAGAATCCACGTCTTCTTCTGAGTTTTTTTTTTACCCAATTTTAAGCTCTATAGTCTAAGCAAATGTTAGAGATGCGCATTTCCTCACATTCTGGCACTACAGACACCACCATGCATATGAACTCATGACCACAACTTTTTGCATTGAGAATTTCATATAATTCTCCATATACTCTGCCCCTTGGAAGTCCTAGAAGAATAAAGCATGGGAACAGATAGGTACTATTAGATTTGTGGGAAGCAAATTTTATTTATATATTCAATATGGTTTGCTTCTTTGAAATGTTATGTACTGAACATTTACACCTACCTTAAATAGATCTCACGCCAGTTCTGGACATATGCTTCAAAGCATATACACATGTGCTTCAAAAGGGTGAGACAAAAATAGATTGCATTGTCTGATACATTAAAAATGGGTGGGATGCATTCCCTTTCTGACATCCCAAAACCTAGTAATCACACGTCTATACATTGGTAACAATTCCCCAAATCACAGATGTGTGACTTCCTGCTGTTTTTTTTTCCAGATAAAAGCAAAGAACAGAAATATATAAACCTGCAAGCAGGGTTTATGCACCTGAAAAAAGAAACAACAAACCCAGCCCTTCTAAAAATATAAAATTCTACCCTCTATGAAAACCTTAGCCTCACCCACTTTACATGATACCATCATGTCTCAGCTCTGCCAGACAAGGGCATCTGGAGGAGGGGAGTGCAAAAAAAATTAAGTTCATGGGCACAACATGATCAAAGCCCCATCTCATTTTTACATCCGTGGAACACGCATTAAAGAGGTGTGTTTGCAAGGGCTTTGATTCCACCCACCATCTCGACTTTTTTGAACCCAACCCTCTAAATGCCCAGCAGCAATATACATTTAATCAAATTATAATTTGATTATAGGAACTTAGGTTGATGGAGCTGATGAGCAAGAATCACCGGCTGCAGTGTAAAAGAAAAGAAATACAGAAAAGCAGAAAAGAAACAGATTTAATATTAATTACCCATGAATAACAACTACAATGTGATCATTATGACTACCAGGATCTAAGGGCAAAAATATTGGGGGGATGAAAGGCAAAGCAAGATGGTAGAGACAGAAAGCCAGGAATGTAAGAACGGACATTTGATTATTAGAGCAAAGAGAGAGGTGAATGAATTTGGTAGTCTTGCATAAATGTAGCTGAGCAAACATTAACCCATTTATATATATATTTATGCAAGACAACTGCTGAAGCTACAGCTTCATACAAAAGGCCAGAATCACAGAAAAAGAGAGCTTTCCTACAGAAAATCAAATCACCACCACTGCTTTGACCCCCACTGAAGAAAAGAGAGAGGTACTGTACTTCAACAGTTCCACTTTAGGCCAAAGCTTTTCAGGGCATTGAAAGCAACTGGCTCATCACTGGTGGTACCAGAAACTCTCAGCTGTCTTAAAGCCACAATTACTTTTGTTTGTTTTCAGATATTTCTATCACTCCTTTTCTCTCAAGAGAACAAGACAGTTTACAACATGTGACTGCTAGTTTGAACTCTTTAAAATTTCTTAAAAATATAGAACAGCATGATGACTTTGCACACAACAAAGGACCTGTGGCCCATATTACCACATGCAAGAAAGTTCAAAACACTGCTAGCCTTTCTCACTGGCAAAATTGCAAACCAATTTCTGAAATAGTAGACCTTAGATATGAGATTTATGGAGTAGAAGTTACAGCTGTGTGCATGCATGTTATTTTAATATGTCTTCAGGGATCTGGCCATTATATACACAAATAAAGCACACACACCCTGCCCCAAAATACCCCAGCACAGTCTAACAACATAAAAAGCAATATTATGTTAGGGTCTGTGGTCTTAATTTTTCTTTTATTTTGCATGCTGTCTTTCTATTATATTACTATTATTATATTATGGTTTCCATTACACTGCAGGAGAGAGAGATGGAAAGCAGGACTAAACCAGCAGCTCTTCAGAAAGGATAATTTCATCTGCTTCCTCCGCTCCTTGAACTATTTCCATTCCAGACTTAAAACCTGGTGCCTCATTTGCCCTTGATCTCTTCCCTCTTCATCTCTTACTACAGTACTTTAATGCTATGACTTTTTAGAATATAGGCAGGGGGACCAAAGGGTGTGGTCAAAAAAGTCAAGGTGGTGGCACTGCACATAAAAAGCAGGTGGAGCTTCAGTTGCACCATCATACCCATCTTGATTCTTTTGACCACACCCTGCAGACATCTCTGAATGTAGGACTGCAGGCCAGGACTATCTTATTTTAATGACTATATATAACCCATACTGTACCGGGAAACAAAAAAGTCAAATAAAATTATTTTAAATGAGTATCTTCACAGATTTTGTGCACATGTGGGCCTAAGAATTTATAGCTGGGGAGTGACTAGGATGTTTTTGAAATAAAGTCACCGACATCTATAAATGCTCAGCCCAACATACTATAAAAACACAAATCAAATCCATGCAAATCAAATAATAACAATTAAAGCAGAAATTAAATATTTCCAATTTTTGCTTTTAAACTGCTATAATAGGAAATCAAGTGAGTATCATAAGAAAATCTAAAAATAAACTTGCAACACTACTGTAATTATATTTTATATTGCATGATATATTCCCCTGTAATTAAGCATTCATTATCGATTTTCAAGGTTGTAAAAATATAATTGTTTTGATTTGGCATCTTTTTTTTTAATTCTAGCCAGATAGCAAGCAAATGGATTCCTAAGAATCTACAGAAATTGGTTTGAGTTTGCCCTACTGATCAATGAGAGAATGAATCACAACGTATCATGTAAGAAAAGCAAAAACGTAATGTTATAGAAGTAATTCTAGATGTCTGTGACTAACTATTTGAAGTATTAAAAACAGAGACATTATTGGGAGGAGGGAAAGCAGAACAGAAAATAAAGAGTATTTTAAGAGTTTTTTTTAAGAGGACATCCAAAGAAACAGTACCTCATGTATGATGTTGGGGACAAAGGCTTTGATTTGGCCCACTGATAGGGATGCTGTGGAACTGAAAGATACTGATCACAGAAACTTCCTTTTCTGATGTGCTGGAACCCAGGAAACTCTTCTGGTGATAAATCAGTGATTGGTGATATGGTCCCCTGATCATCTCCAGTAGGTTCAGTCTTGAGTGTCATGGAGGGAGAGTGATCTATTGCAGTTTTCCTGGACTTGATAGGAATCCCATCATTCATATCTATTGTGCTGTCAGTAGTGAGGGCGTTGATTGCTGCAACAATGGCTGAACTGGTATATTGGTTAGTGTTTCCCAACCATGTCTCATCAGTCACACTAACCCTTGGAGAATTCTGGGGAGAAGGGGTTGGGGAGTGATGTGGTGAGTAGGATGTCTGTCTGCCATTCAAACTGTATTTTCTCTTGTTACAGGGAGACGATGGTCTAGAGTTGCGAGTGCTCAGCCAGTTTTCTTCAGTAATGCTTGTTCTGGGAGATGTGGAAGGAGAATGTCGGGGTGAATTAAGGAGTGTGCAGGCAACCAAATTTCGTTGATACCTCTCCTCAGTTTCAGTGGTCTTGGGTGATACACAGGGCGATTGCCAAGGAGATGTCTGCGGTGAAGTATAAGGATAGGAATAATTTGATTCATAGGAAGATGCTTCTGAATTGCAACTTCTGGAAGATAGGCTACTGGCTGGGCTCAGACAAGATGGGTCCCTGTAAGCCTCAATGTTTGGTAAATTCAATGTAGCGGTAGAAGGCGATCTCTTTGTGTTTTGGATGGGTTCATCAACCTCAGCTTCATGGAAGAACTGGTTGTTGTTTTGATGCAGTCCTAAGTAAGAGGTTATTTCAATTCTAGGACTTTCTAATGCTGGCACTCCATTAGGTCTGACACTTGGAGGCAGATAATATCCAGCAGTGCTATTGTCAGCATGCCCTCCATACCCTGAAGGATGATTAGTTGATGAGACACTTGGAATGACTGGAATAGATGTCTGAAGGCTGTGACATGGAGTTGGCAGTGAAGAATGTGCCACATTCAGAGGCAAAGTTGAATTTATATTTGAAGATGCATAATTATAATGTTCTGCAAAAAGATACAAAAAGAATGACATGAGATGTTGCACACATACATACACACAAACTAATTTATTAGTAAGCTGAATCCCTATCATGATTCTGTGAATATAGTAGAGTTTTCTCTGGAATCAAAGCCTCCCTTAACCATTTCAGAGATGGCCAAGAGCTAGTGGACTAGGACCACAGTGACCAGGTTCAAGTCCACCCTCAGCCATGGAAACTCATTATACAATTTGGGGCCAGTCACTTTCTCTCAGCCCAACCTACCCCACAGAATCTTTACTGTGGAAAAAAAATTGGAGAAGGGAAGGCTACATACGCCATCTTGAACTCCTAGAGAAAGAAGTAACAAATAAAATAAACAATAACCAGCGCTAGTCATTAATCAGAGCTTCAGCTCTTAGACAGGACTACTCAGTTATTTTTGAGCTGGGTGAGGCATTTAACCTTTAAATGATGTGCCAGGATCAGACCAGGGCCAGTGGCCAGGACATAAAGTACACTTAATTTATTACCAATGTAAACAGAAATAAACTTAATGCAGTGAATATGATCACTCCCCAATATAATAATAATAATAATAATAATAATAATAATAATAATAATAGTTCTCTTTCAGCCACATGAAAAAAAATATGAAGGGTCTTGGGAGTTGTTATTATGGAATTGCAGAGCAAAGAGAAGTCTGTAGGCTGAAAACATCTTTAGATGTTACTGCATGAAAGTCAGTGGGAATAAACTGTGTACTTTCTTTAGCATTTCCGGTATAATGGACAATGCAGTGATTCATCTTGCATCCCACAGCAAGGACACAAGCTGCTCTTTGGAGACTCCTTTTGAATTGGGTAGAAAGAATGGAAATCTTCCAAGTAGCCTTTCTTGGTACCCTCAGAACATTCAAAGGTATCCTACACCTCCTCTATCAAAAATTATGTGAAATATAGGAAGCATTACAAACAAGCTTTTTAGAAGCTGTGGTTTAACACTATGAACAACAGAATATTGCAGCATCTTAAATACAAAAAGGTTTATTCTGATATATTTTGATTATAAATTTGGTACAAGTAAACACAGCTACCCCATCTAGAAATGACTAAGTAATAATAACAAGTAATGATGCATTCTGTATGTAGGCCTCAGTGATGTGGTTGAAGTTTTTTCTATGTATTACATGATAATGTGGCACAGATACAAGAAGACTGCAGACCTACCTCTACAGACAGGATCCCCAACATGGCATCCAATGCAGCCACCAATGCACCTCTCATTGTGCCCATTAGATTCTATGCTCCAACTACATTGTTGTGAATCTGACAAACACAAATAAAAGCCCATATTAGGGCCAATGTTGTGGTAGTAAGGGCAATGAAATGCTATTTCTTCACCCTTATTGTGTCTACCCATAGCCACCCAGAGGCCCTGTTTAGGGTGACCCACTCCCTATTGGAGGGGGCTGGGCCACAGGATCATCTGCAGGGCCGTGGTGAGGAATATTCATGCTATCTGGCAGAGAAAGTCCCTGAGATTCACTTGGAGCTGGACTCTGATTGGGCAAGTCCAAGTGAGTTGGCCGGGGCACTCTTGTGATTATTATCTGGACTAAGTTTGATTCTATTACGCTCAAGGAAGTGGACAAGGTCCTTCAGTCTGTTAGTTTGACAACCTGATTGTTAGATCCTGGCCCCTCTTGGGTTATATTTTATTTATTCATTTATTAATTTATTGTTTTCTAAAACAACAACATAAAAAGAAAAAGAAAAAAATACACAAGGATACATAATTTAAAAAAATACGGAACAGGTGCTTAAAAAGTGAGAAAAATATAACAGAAAAAATAAAACAAAAATTTGAAATATGTCATTACAATACTAAACAGTTACAATTGGTTATTTGTTATTACCTATGAAGCCCTGTATGGCATAGGGCCTGGGTACCTGAGAGACCACTTGTCTCCAATTGTTTCTGCCTGCCCAGTACGTTCCAGCAGAGTGGGTGAGCTCCAGGTCCCCTCCATTAAATGCTGTCATCTTGTGGGACTGAGGAAGCATGCCTTCTCTATTGTGGCCGTTACCCTCTGCAACAGCATCCCCCCAGAGATAAGGATGGCGCCCTCTCTCCTAGGGTTCCAGAATGCTCTTAAAACCTGGCTTTCGTCCCAGGCTTGGGGTTGATGTATTAATGTATTATTGTATTTCTGGGGCCCCTGTTTTCTTTGATTTGTGTTGTTTATAGGATCATTTTAATCTGGGCTGTCTGTGTGGTTTGATGTTTTATCTGTTTTTAGGGATTGGTTGGTTTTGTATGTGGCCCAGAGTCCATTGGATTTGGGTGGCTAACAAATTCAAATAAATTTAAAAAAAAAATGTTCTAGTACCCCCCGCCCCCCAAAACAAAGGAAACTGGTATGCTGTAAAGCAAAATGTCAACTAATACCAATCACCTTCATTTACTAAAATGCTCATGCATGCCACAGAGAATCTCTAAGCATGTTAGAAAAGGAAAACAATGGGTAGGTGCTGTTATTAGAAAGATAACCTGGGGGTGACAGCAAGCATACTGAGTTACAGGAAGGGATACTGAGGACCAACCTCACAAATCGACTGTGTTAAGTTGCCTCCTGGTAAGCAGCTGTGCTGCAACTGACTGAACCCACTGTGGCAGCATTTGGGGATCTGTCCAGCTTCCCTAAGGCAGCCATTCTGTCTGACTTAACTGGTCTTAATGTCCCAATTGCAGTTCCACAGGAGTTAGCTCTCCATACCTGCATTTTTAGTAATGTAATTGCTTAAAATCAACAAAATGGTTTCCTATCATTTTGAGGTTGGAAACACGCAAAAACTGTAGTGTAACCCATAAAATAGGCTTTATATAATCTAAAAGAAAAATCCCCACCCTGTCCATGTAGACGGTACCATTTCCATGATCCATTGGCATCTTACCTACTACGACCTTCCCCTTTTCAGTGTTAAGTGTTAAGCTTACCACCACCAGAAGATTGGCCAACCCCACATGTAGTCTAGGACTCTGGTGAGAAGTAAAGACTTCCATAGGTAAATTTAACAGACTCCATAGAACAAAACGTGAAAAAGAGTAAAATAAATAAAGGAAAATACAATATATCAGAAAAAATACTGAATCCAGAAAGCCTAGTGGTAACATTTCTGTTTCAATCATATTGCAAACCAAGGGTAAGCAACCCATGGCACTCCATATGTTCTAATTTTGTAAGCTGCCCGGAATCACTGCGTATGAGTTGGGCGGCCATATAAATTAAACAAACAAACAAACAAATATGTTGTTAAGCTGTAATGCCCAGTTTTCATACAGAGCATGACCAATGGTGAGGGATGCTGGAAATCGTATTCACCACTTCCTGGACTAGTTTTTGATCAGCCAAATACCAAGGGCCTATTGTGCTATTCTGGTTTCTGGAACTACTGCTCCTGTGCAGTGAAGCTGCATTAGGACATAGTTCCATTTTAACTGCTATTCTGTTAATCTCTCAAGATGCTATTTCATTTTATTTTTATCTATTTTCAACAATTATTTAAGTGGAGATTATAACATAATCAGGACACTGTCACCATTAATATTCACTCCAATGTTTTGAGAAAAAGTTCTGTCTGCAGTCCCATCAAGAGCCACCTTATGCAAAGGAAATAGAAGTGTCTTCTTCGTCCGTGCAACCATATACAACTGACCAGCCATGAAGCAGTCACAACCCCATCTCCTCTTTTTTTTTTTTGCTACTCTAAATCAAACAAAACAGTGCTATCAAGCTACTGCTCTCTTACCTTTTCTCACCTGCCAAAAATTAGATCCATGCTTCTTATTTTTAAATGAGGTATTTACTATGAGAAATTATCTCCAATTTACAGAACACACATTTAGTGTGAGGGAAGTGCTTTTACGTATTGATCTGAATGTTGAACTATTGTGTGTTTTCTTTTACACTTGCTAAATTTCACCTGCAGAGCTGAGTGTGAATGACCATGTTTTTAATATGCTAAACGGAGTGGAAATCAATTATGCCCTAACACAGCCTATAATCTAATTTCACCCTTCTTGTCCATGTTGAATTCTCCTCTCACCTTTGTGGTAATAAATAAACATACTCCTGTTGTGAGATTCTCTACTGCTGAGCTACATTGCTGACCAAGAAAAGGAGGAAAGGGGGCAAAATTCAACATGCTGCAGTTCCTCTGAGCCATGCTGCTATCCTTTCTCATGCGCACACAACTTTCCATTATCCTTCTGAAGGGTGCGTTATTCTGCTGAGCAACTCCTCAGCACAGATTCACCATGGCTAGTTCTGAATCTATTGGAATCACATTTTCTACCCTTCTCCATGTGCATGTGATACATACACAATTTCTTCAGTTTGAATGAGAGGCATAGCAATCCCAGGTATTCATAGAAGTGGTGGCCGTGATTCCAATACAAACTAAAAACTGCCATTTTCCTTGTTCAGCTTGTCTTATCTATTTTTTGTTATCAACCCTGCCTCAAGTTCCAACATGCCTTTAGCTTTAGTTGCTTTTTAAGAATTCAGCATTCTTGAGTGATTGAAACGAACAAGGCAAGGCGTCCTCATTTCCTCTACATATAATGTTTGTTTCCTTCCTCCCCCGGAGGCAAATGCTCCAGGCGATGTCACTCCCCTAACATATACAGAGATCCGGAAAAACTCCATTAATGATCATGGCTCTATTCCCAACAAAATCCCCACTAGTCCTGCATGCACAAAGGAGACTCTTGGCTTACAGCTTCTGCACAGTTGCTTATCTCATTCTTTTTTATTTAGCACTTACAGACTGAACTCCAATGTTCCACTAATAGTTAAATGACAATGTTGACAAAGGGCGTACAATACTACTACTCCAGCTGCTACAGAAGTAGCTCAGTGATGTTTGGGGCTTCTTTTCCTCATGTTAAACACCATTAATATGTTCAACACCTATTATACTCCTGTTATTTACCAAAAGATGGCAATGAACATCCAGGAGTGAAGCAGCACAAATAAAACAGGGCTTTCCCTTCTTTCGAGCGTGGTGTTCCATCCAGACCCAACATGGGTACCATTCTAAAATACTGAGACCTAATTGCTTGCATACATGGTGTGCACAGAATATTTTGACCTGCACAGAAAGCAGGAAGTGACTCAGATATTACCCTCAACCAAAAAACCACACTGAATGTCTGACATGATGAGAAGAAATGGAAGCAAAATTCATACATGGAAGGGAACAGCACTCTCAGCCTTGTTTGCACTCTACCACCTCCTGAAATTGTTTCCAGGAGCAGATCGGATTCATATTTTGCCACCCCCAATTCACACAGTGTATCTCTCTTCCCAGGTAGATAATGTTATTTTCTTATGAGAAGGCAGAACCTACCCTTACTCATCTCCCTGCCATCTCCAAAGAAGATGGAAAAGACTGATGTGCATTTACAGGCAGATTCACACTAATGAACTGCAACACAATCTCCTACATGGATAAAGACATATTTAGGGTGAGTTGATATATATCTGAAGAGGTCAAAAGCTGTACTTTTTCCAACAGCCAGAGTATACTGTCAGTGTACTGCCAACAACATGCATACATCCTAGGAAATAAACTTTGTTGGATCATGGTTGCACAGTGTTTTAATATTGTTATCCACAACTGGGTTGTGCCACATATAAACATGAGTGAAACAGATGGCACCACCACCACTACCTACTTTGTGCAAGGAATGTGATGTGGGAACTAAGTCACTGCCTTTTATTACTAGATAACAGCACAATATAAGAAAGTTGGGTTAGGATCTGTCTAAAACAAGACTCTGACCAAGAACAAACTTGTAAAATTGGTTGTGCAAAAGTAACAAATTAAAACTCATATCCACCAATTACTCCAATTTTATTTAGAACAAAGAAAAACCAAAACTCTAATTCCCAAGCACCTTGATGGGTTTACTGTACTGCAGCATGGCCACAGAACACATTAATGTGATACAACAGCGCTTTCTTCAGTGTTTTATTATTATATCATTTAGATGGCATCTTTGATGCACGAGCTTCTATTTCCAGAATATATGACAACCCTAAGCATTCTAAATTGCCCTCATGAGTGAGGAGAACTCTAGCTTTGTGTATTCCAATTTCATCATTCTTTGGCCTGAAAAACTAACTGTTCCAGCAAGAAACTGGTTGGACTCTTGAAGGCTTACCTGCATGATCTATAATCTGGGAAAATGTTGAAACTATCACAGAACAGTTAACACAAGAAGAACAATTATCCTGGATGAGGAGCAGGGAATGGAGTCTTCTCTAATTAAAAGTAGGCACAATGAAGCAAATAAGTAAGAAAGACGTATCCACCAAAGGAGGCACAGTGGAGAAAATGGGATACAAACAAACCTATACTTTGGGGTGTAGCATTTTATAAATTGTGTGTGTAATTCATATATGCTTATTACATTTCTGTACCACTTCCTAGTTAAATAATATTTTATGCAAGATTGGGTATATTAGGGTAATAAAAAAAAAGTAGACTTTCCTGTGATTTTTTAAAAAATACACTAAAATCGTTGGAATAGAATAATAAGAGAAAGTCTGCAACCTAATCACAGAATGGATTTAGGATTATCTCCACATTTCCACTCCAAGCTGATGTTTGCCTTCCCAGTTTATGGAAGGCAGTGGTAATTGGCAGATGGAGTTGGAACAGTCAGCCCCATTCACACTTAATATTTGGAGGATTTAGAACATCCGAATAGGGCTCTTGTGAAGCAGAGATGGGAAACCTGTCTAAAATCAACTTCATCTACAACAAACTAGCCACAAAACAAGCCATTATCTATTTCATTCTCACAGCTACTATGCATACTGTTCAATTACTTTTTGGCCTGGTTGTACCAATCATACACTGATTAGGTTATGTCACTCATTCTCCAACTTTCTGATTCCGCAACCTCTGAAAGTTAATGTGGGCAACCCCCCATGAGTAACATAACGGTTTCATTGGAGTAGTAATACTCAAACGTTCCAGCTCAATTACTGTAGCCAAGGCAACATTTTAAAACATTCTGGAACCCCCTTCCAAGTTGCTTGTGCCTCTTGGGGGCTCTGACTCACAACAGGAGAATCTGTAGGTTATATGAATTAGGTCTATACAACTGTACATCTTCTTTGTTTCAGCTGCATAATAATATGTAAATTTCATGCTCATAGTGCAGTGCAATCTACTGTCTAAATGCATGCTATAGTCTGGGTTAGGAAGAAAACATACTAGTATGTTCAGAGTAATATATTTGCTGAAATAAGAACTATGTCATTAGCAAAGTTTGGTTCTTTTGACATAGGGGCTTCACCCATAGGGGCTTCCAGGTGACTAAACCCTAGGTGGAATCTCACCAAAATTACTTGACAATGTTCTTCCTTCTCTCCCTGGGCAATGGTCTTTATAAAATACTGTATATGTTGTATTCAGTCAGCTGACACCCTCAAACTCTCTCTCACTCCTATGGTATCATCTCCCATGCAAAGCAGGCAATATAAAAAACAAAACAAACAGGGAAGTTCTCAAGATTGCTTTCCTATATCCAATTACACTAATGCCACTGCACAGCCACTAGGAATACACAAAGGATTAAATTGGGATTGGAATCCAGAGGCCTGGTGAACTGGAGCCAGTTTGGTCTAGTGGTTAAGGTGCTGGGCTAGAAACTAGGAGACTGTGAGTTCTAATCCCGCCTTAGGCATGAAAGCCGTCTGGGTGACCTTGGGCCAGTCACGCTCTCTCAGCCCAACTCACCTCACAGGATTGTTGTTGTGGGGAAAATAGGAGGAGGAAGGAGTATTAGGTATGTTCGCCACCTTGAGTTATTTATAAAAATAATAAAGGCGGGATAAAAATTAAATAAATACATACATACATATCACAGAATCACACAACTTCACACACAAAAAAAGATATTCTCAAACCATCGTTTGTATGGGATCACCTCCATTTATGTGGCCATAAAACCAACAACAAACTTGTATATCATACATATGTCTAATTTCCATACTCCCCTTGAATTCCATGACATCCTGGATTCAACTAGAAACAGGCAACCTGAGGAGATATTCCAAATCAATATATCAAATCCAGTTCTTCCCTTGTTGAAAGCCAATGCCAGGATAACTATCTCTAGGCCCTGCATGAGATTTTTTCCCCTTTACCCTCCTTTTGCAGTTTTGGCAAGCCACCTGACTCCCCTAACACAGGAGGCAGCTCTAGCAACACAACATACTTTTAATCAGTTTTATCCTGGAGTTTGGGGGCTGATCAACATGACCCACCTGCCCCAGCACAAGTACAGGCCACGTCAAAATAGGTGCCAGCTCAAGCAGTGCTGCCTATTGGCTCTCTGCACACCATTTGGTTACTGTGGGTAGTGACAGGAACCCTGCCCCCCACCCCGCCCCCCAGTCACTGCTGGCTGTCCTCCAGGGCCATTTTTTCTTACAAGTTCCCAAGTGGAACGGTGAAAAACTGGGCTTTTTGAAAACAATTTCCATGATGGAACAGTGAAATGAAGGACTCATCCTTTCCTAAAAGTTCTCCAATGAAAGCCTGAATTATTTTTACAAGTCCACTGTGACACTTAAATGGTAGACCTGTCTCCTCCCTCTCCCCCCCATTTTCCTTGATGGAACAGAGAACAACTGTCTTTGGTTTTGTTTTGTTTTGACCAGGTGAAGTTGGCAACAGTTCTGCCAGTTTCCCCTTCAAGTGAGGAGGAAAATGATAACATGGTGGTATTATCTTTTTTTTTTAGGTGGAGGATGGAATTTTAAAAAGGGGAATCCACAAAGCAGGGGCCGTGATCAACCCTGTTGAGTGAGACAGAACAGCAAGGGAAAAGGTTACGCCGGCTTCATTTCCAGCCGATTTCCCCACGGGAAAAGCCGCGACTTTCCCCAAGCCGTGTGCGAAGTGGTGCTTCAGCTCGTCCTTCAGAAAGGAGAAATACTCCCAAATCCGAGCTACTCCCCAGGGCTGGGCGCCGCTGGCTTTGAAGCGAGCCGCCCTTGGAGGGGGCGGGGGGGCGCCCAAGGAAAAGCGAGCGAGACGCCTCAATCTCAGCCACGGGCGGCGCTTCTAGCTCCCTCCTCCAGTCCCCAGGCTCAGCCTATTGTGGAGACCGCTCTTTCCCGTCCCAGAAGAACCGCTATATTTAACGCGTTGCAAATAAACGCTCCCCGCCCTCACTCTCCCCGGGCTGGTCCCGTCCCGTCCCTCGAGGATGGCCGACGCTCCTCGTCACCAACCTTTGCTGCCGGCAGCCTCGTTGCTCTGGTTAAACTCGAAGAGGAAATCGAAATCAAACTCCGGATCTTCCTCCAGGCCGTTCATGGCTTTACGGACAGAGACCGAGCAGAGGCAGTACGCGGGCGCGCGCCGCCGCCTCTCTTGGGGCTGCGAAGGGGCAGGAATGTCCGCCCCCCTCGACTCCCACGGAGACACCTGTTGCAACAGGACCGCTGCGGGCGATCAGCTGCTGGCCAGTCTGGCAACTGAACTCGCGGCGTCGGGGATCGCGCCGGCCTCTCCGCGGTCGAGCAACCGGGCGCGCCTCTGACTCGCAGGTCCCAGGACGCCCAGGCAGCGCCCCCCCCCCCGCCACCGGGTCGGTGTAACGTGACCTTCGACGAGCGCCGCTCGCTCCCTTATCTTGCTATCGCTGCCTGTGAGATCCTCCTCCTCCTCCTCCTCCCTTTGTTTATCTATACCCGGAAACATCAACAATCTAGTTGCTCTGCCCTGCAAGCCTCTCTCTGGTTCCTCATTTTAAAATAACCCCTCGCTGCTCGAGTTACAGCCCAGAGGGGTTTGGCCCTGGCCTCTCTCCCACCCGGCCTGGGCCACCACGCGAAGGGAGCCTCCGTGCAAAGCCGGCCCTACCATGAGGTGGCATGAAATGGCAGATGGTTTGGTCTATTAGGAAAGGACAGCAGCACTTCTCCAGCTTTCTCCGGGCTCTAAACTGAACCTGGTAGTTAGTGAAATCGCAGGGCTATGAGGCTACGCTTGCAAGTTAAAAAAAAATGTGGAAGAAGGCAAAGACAAATTGCAACAGGACTTTACTTTTTTTAACCAGCTGAGTGTTAGTTGTTTAATTTATTATTGTTGTTATATTTTTATTTAAGAGCCAGGTTGGTGTAGTGGTTAAGGCATCAGGCTAGAAACTGGGAGACCTGAGTTCTAGTCCCACCTTAGGCACAAAGCCAGCTGGGTGACCTTGGGCCAGTCACTCTCTCTCAGCCCTAGGAAGAAAGCAATAGCAAGCCACTTCTGAAATCTTGTTAAGAAAACCACAGTGGGTAGTTGCCAGGAGTCAACAATGACTTGAAGGCGCACACACTTTTTGATTCGGGGGATCAGAATTTTAAAAACCTTTAACTAACATGTATTTGCCAGGACTCGCTCACACACCTTCTCTCTATCTCTGCTTGTAGATTGTGATGCAACAGTCTTGCTTCCTGAGGGTAAGAGATGGGATATAATCAGACAAAACATTATTTGCATTCTGCTCAAGCAGATTGCTATATCAATTAGTCCTGATTACTAGACTAGTCTTCCTTAGCTGATCATCCTTCAATAATGGGATGGTCTCCAAACAAATATGCTCTTTTCTGTAGTTGTTTGAGGATGTTGGTGTAATAGCAGTGTGCTGGCAGCGAATGTGATAGTTATCTAAAGTATTAAGGTTCTGCAGGGAGCTGGATTCTAAGGCCAAGATTTGCTTAGGAGAGGAGGTACTCGTGAAGTGCCTGTCAGGAACGCTTTGAAGCAGCTGCACCTTTTCTGGACCTGCTTAGCTACCTTCCAAAGCAGGTGCATCACCCCAGGAAAAGACATGTTTCATTTAAGTGTTTCCAGTGGGTGCTACCTGGGCCCCCATCTGTGCTCTGAATCACATCTTGTCCAAGTCCAGACTGCTGGGCCATCCTAATGGGAAGTAGCACTCCATCAGTCAATGAAGAATTTGGCCTGTGTTGCCCCCAGAGATAAAGGCGTGAATTCTCTCATCCACCACGTTTCTACAAATCTACCTCTGCAAAACAGGACCCAACTTCAGAAGATTCTTCCAGATGCAGTGGAAAGCATGCAAAGTATACTGTGGGTATGTACGAATGTTACAAAATTCACACATTGTGATGTCCAAAGAAAATAGTTCTCAGCGATAAGTTAAAGACAGAACTACATAGGTTGATGCCCAAAATGGTCAATTTTAGAAATGAAAAATTATGTTACTTGATGGCTGTGGGCGCGGTGCGAGTACACTGGGGAAGGAGGAATATACTCCATGCTTCTTTTATATGCCTGGAATGAAAACTCATAGATACGTTTTTCTTTCTTAACCTAAATCTTACTCTTTGTTCTTCTGTAAACTGTCTTGAAAGCATCAAATAAAACAACAACCCTTATTTCCTACTGGTTGTTTGGTATCTCTAATAATGCTTGGGACAAAAATTATAAATGGCTCCCCCAAGGTGTTGTGGTAAAAATATATGAAACCTCAGAAACTGCTGCCTGAGGTAGGTTATTTGTTCTGATAAATGCCACCACTTTCTGCCACAGCATGTCATTTCCTTGGGCCAAAGGAAACTAATACCTAGCAAAGGGACGTGCAGGATTTTGTTCTGCTTTCAGTATCATTAGGTCAGCCTGGTCTTACGAATTGTTCTGCAGATGCATTTAGTGTTTCAAAAACACCTGCATCTTCAAAAGTGTCAGACCAAGACATCTGACTGTCCTAGACAATAAATGACACTTCTTGCCTTAATCTCTCTCCCCAAAGATTCACCACTTGAAACGGTCGATTTCACCTTGCTTAATAGGGAGGTGAATCCTGCTGTCCACACTACAGTATATGCGCATATATGATTATACCTATATATGTTAACAGTGGTACTGGCTGATTTGAGTTTGGGACAGAACTCACTAAGCCAAATAGCAGAAACACCTCCGCCCTCCCATGGTTTTGAAGTGAAACAATACGCATTGGCATCTAGAGAGACCTTCCACCCAGTTTACAAGATTATTATACTCAGAGACTAAAGGTGAAGTGACAACATGGTGATTACACGTACACCTCCATGTTGTTTTCTTGGAAGTAAAATGGAAATGATGTGCTTTATCTTCTGGGATATTTTCTTTTACTTCTCAGACTGGCTTACACTTCTTGATGGTGTAGCCATGTTTGAACCTGCTTAACTTTTTCAAGATCAGCCACGGTTGGCAACGTGTAGCCATCTGTTGTGACACATCCAGAGACCAATAACCAAACACAAGTAAGCTAAAACTACATGGTGAGTGGAACAATTCTGCAGCATTTGCAAGACAAGATAGTAGGGGAGCACAGGTAGGTTGGCTTCTCTGGCTCCCTCAAGTGGGAGGGAGCCAACCCTTTCTTAAATCCTGCCCCCATAATCCCGACTGTTACAACCTCCTATAATCTGAGGAGGAATCCCTCTCTTCACTGTCACACTCTCCTACAAGGAAAAAGTGGAACGAGCTTTCTTCTCTCCTTCAGCCTTCTCTAGCTAGCAGAGAGCCCAGGATGCAAGGTAGGCTGAATTCACGGTCAGGATGAGAACAGAATAAGACTAAAGATACAAAAACACAGCTCAGATTAATCCATAAGATTATTTGCTATTGATCTATAATGCTAGCTCCACATTTATGCCAGATAGCTATTTCCTTCAGCTTGTTCAACCCTTCTCAGGTTGGAGTACATTTCCTACCTGACAAGCCAGATGTCTCTCTGGAAGGAAGGCAAAAGAACAAAGGCCAAAATGGAGCTGGCCCTTCCTTTTCAAACTCACCGGAAACAGGGGAGACCCTTCCTGCTCAAAGTTTCCATTTCCCAGGCTTTGCTAGACTCTGCTTACTATATAGATTGACAAATTTAGTTTGGCATGATTAAGTCAACATCAGTACATCAAATTCATTTTGAAGTGTACTGCTATGGACTTTTTTTTTTTTGAGAAAGTGTTGCCTGAAATACTTTTAGCACAGCTTGGAGTTCTAGAGATCTAGTGTGGTTCCAGTGGGTATTTAATTTTGCTACATCTCTATATTTGTCAAAAATATCTTTCCCATTTCCCTAAAGTTTCTAGAATCTTTCTGTGTTCCTATCAAACAGAAGTAAATGAAAACTATGAACTTAATTGCCCAACTTTCCTACAAAGTGTAAAAAACCTACACTATGCCATAAAAGCTTATCTTTCAAGGTATACTGTACAGAAATTAAGTAGGAGGTGAAGAAGTAAGAGAACTGGCTGAAAAGTGTGAAGAAACCCACTTGGAGAATGAATGATATGGTTTGTATTTCACTTTCCCGGCAGACAACATTCTTACTGCCAAAGGTTTCCAGTTTCCTAGATCACACTGATCAGAAAACTCAGGAGCAACTCCTGATGTCTACCCTGGCACCAATAAAGGAGTGATTTGCCAGTGACTTTGACTGATTTTCCAGACAATCTTACAGCCTTCAGATCAGGTTTGGCCCTGCTTAAAATCAGTGCTGCAACAAATGCAAGAACCAGGGGTATTCATGAAGAGTGTGTGTGTGTGTGTGTGGTCAAAAAAGTCAAGATGGCAGCATGCAATCCATGTAAAAAAGGGGTGGGGCTTTGATTGTGCAGTCACAGCTGCCATCTTGACTTCCCTCCCCCCATGGATGACCCTAGCAGAAACTTCAGAGTGAAGAATGGAAGACACCTCTCTTTCCCTGCCCCAGTTCTGATCCCTTTCCTTTGTCTCTTCCTAGCTTCTGCCCATAGTGTTTCTTTTCTCATCTGCAGCCCATGCACCCATTGTTCTCTACTGCCTGATATCCAATGCCCCAAACCTAACTATTCCTTCCTTTCTGCCTCCCCTCTTGATTCTTTCACAAGCTTTCTTCACTTCTTTCAATCTGCTCTGCCCAACTCTACCACCTTGATTACTTTTCTTTTGATCCCCTAGAATTTTGAAACACTTCCAGAATGGTACTATGCAGTAATTTATTTTGAATTTGATTTCTGGAGGTAAGAATGGAGTAATTAATTGAAAGGGAATGGTTACATTTTGGAGTAAGATTCAGATGGGAGTTGGGAAACAAATTGAAGGTTTTATTACTATTTTGTGAAAAAGAGTTGCTATTGTTCAAGGATATTGCATATGCACGTGCCTATATGTTAGGATTTCTGAAAAAGCCCAGAAACCACTTTTTTCCCACTTTGTTCACATTTGTACAATAAATATTGCAGGTAACTAAAAAGAAATGAATGGTTCATGATTATCTGTATTTTTGGAGTACAAGTTACTTGAAGGATGGATTATATATAGGCTGATCTGCCTAGAAAATCTACTGCCTGGCCATGCCTTTTGCAGGATCGTAGTGGGAGATTGGGGGCAGCCTCCCAACCTCCCACTACCATCTCCCCCAATTTTTTTTGGTTAAATAGCATGGCTCAGGCTTGCCTGGACAAGTAGCCCCTTAATTATTTGGCTATTCCCTCAAGATGTTTGGGCTAGTTATAGTTTACCCTTCTGGGAAATTCAATGAAATCAACTAATTATTCTTACATTCATACATATAAGTATAAATAAAGGCAGACGTTATACTAATTTGACTCATCGGCCCCACATTTCAAATCTCATCCTAACTATTTGCAGTAATCAGTCACTGCAAATTTAGAAATCAGCTACTAGGTTACAATCTACAAAATGTTAATCATAAATTATTGGTTTCAATTCTGCTAATTTAATTTAAACACCCAAATGTATTTGATTTTGGGCTACTCTACATCCCTACTGCAAGAATTCCCAGTCTTTTAGGAATGGTAGAAACTTAGCATTTAGTATTTTTACCACACATTATTTAGTTGCAATACCCACTCACTATAACTGCTATAAAACCCACTCAGAAGGAAAAGGAAAAGGGAAGTTCAATAAGAAACATTAATGTACTGTATGGTATGCATCAATAATATAGATTCCAAGGCACTAAGTCAGATCTTTACATTAAAAAACATGGTAACTTTTGGTTGAAAATCCAGGACAATAAAGCTAAAGGAGCTAAGACAGACCTGCAGATCATTTCCTTTTATTACAGTGCAATCCTGCATGTGCTTACTTAGAAATAAATCCCAGTGAGATCAGTGGGTCTCGGTCCCAGGGAGCTATAGGCCTAATTGTGCTCAAGCTTTATTCAAAAAATCAAGTAAAGCTTATGATGGTTGCCATTTACGATTTTAGTTTTAACACCCCAAATACAGAAGCAGAACACTTCTAGTTTCTTTTTCTAAATCTCTCATGCACGCACATACCCTTTTACACACAAATAGGGTGTAACAGTGTACATTTATTCTGGACTCATTTCACAAAAACCAAGTTGTCTAGTAGAACAATGCTTAGTAAAAGGTTTGGGGTGTGTGCTTACAGTATATGTGTTTTTAACTAAAAGCAGTCATTTCAGAGTTTTGATGCTAATTAAAAATAAAGTTTGTTATAAATGAGGCTTTAATTCTGTGTTGGGAAACACAGTGCTTTTGTGTTTGCCAAGACAGTTTTAAAGTCTGAAACATGCAAATGACCTCACTATCCCAGAAGCCAGGACTGCGTTGCTCCCAGATCATGGAGACTATATTTCAAGAAATGTTTTTAGTGATGGAAATGGTATTCCTCTGTAGACTCTGGGAATCCCATTTTCCAGCCTGAGAGCTGAAAAGTCTGTCATCTGATTCAGGAAAATATCATTTTTCTGTGAAAGCCATTATTCTCATTCTCCTCCCAATTTCCATAAATATGCTATACTGCCTTACACATTTTCTGTAATAGGTTATCCTACTCCACCAAACAGCTCTTTCTGATTTTCCATCTAGCAATTCAATATTATATGAATACAAATAATGAGTACAAATATAAACATTAATCTGATGGTAAATCAGATTATCACAATGGCTTCCAATATTCTTAACAGCAGATCTTCTATTCTATCTTCTTGACAAATACGTTTTGTCAATGCTCTGTGGTGTGTCAAGGGATTTATTTATTTATTTATTATGAAATTTGTACACTGCTTCATCCATAGAAGAGCAGGTGGCAGCCGTGGCCAGAAGGGCCTTTGCACAGCTCCGTGTTTTGTACCAGTTACGCCCTTTCCTGGATTGGGAAGCCCTTCAAACGGTCACTCATGCCCTTGTTATCTCCCATATTGACTATTGCAATACGCTCTACATGGGGCTACCCTTGAAGAGTATCCGGAAGCTTCAGCTGGTCCAGAATGCAGCCGCGTGGGCTATTTGTGGCACCCCCAGAAGGGCGTATACAACACCTTTGCTACGCGAGCTGCATTGGGTACCAGCTTGCTTCTGGGTCCAATTCAAGGTGTTGGTTATCACCTTTAAAGCCCTACATGGCATGAGCCAAGTTACCTGAGGGACTGCCTCTTCCCTGTTACATCAACCCACCCCACCCCATCTTGCAGAGAGGGCATACTGAGGACCCCGTTGGCAAGAGAATTCCATCTGGCGGGGTCCAGGAGGTGGGCCTTGTCTGCAGTAGCACCCGCCCTTTGCAACATCTTGCCCCTGGAGGTGAGGCTAGCCCCATCGCTCCTGGCCTTTTGGAGGAACTTGAAGACCTGGCTCTGCCACCTGGCCTGGGGCAGGGAGAACAGTCATGCCTGGAGTTGGCTAGTGCCTTGAAGTACCCCTTCCATGCAAAGACTGAATGAGATCACAGCCATCTGGACTTTACTCTTATTTATATTTATTGATATGTAATTTTATAAGGCATTTTTATATATTTACTGTTTTAGTGAGTATTTTGTTGTAAACCGCCCAGAGTCCCTCCGGTGGGAGGAGATGGGCGGTGACAAATTAGATAGATAGATAATAGATAGATAGATAGATAGATAGATAAGAAAGACTGTAGGCAGTTATGTATGTAAGTGAAAAGGAGAGAAAGGGGAAAAAATGGCTTTGAGGGGGAAAATGGTTTGTTATTATTGATTTAAGAGACATTTGTGCACATCTGACTGGCAAGACATTGTGGATATATTGTGAAATATATTAGCCTTCCCTGACTCTTGATTACTTCTTTGCCCCTAGCTCTTTGTTCATAGCTTGTAAGGGTGAATCGGGGGGGATGTGCCTCATCTTTAGAACTACAATTTGGAAACATCAAGGTAATTTTTAAAAGGAATTTCAGGGGGCAGAGCAAAAACAAAAAACGGCAAGAAATTTGAGCAACTCTTAGCTGAATGTCATGTCTCCCTATTTCTCATTTCATTGTCCTTGCATTCAATGGAGTATCTACTTAAAGGAAACCTAGGACACTCCAGATATTTTTGGACATCAGTTCCCATCAGTACCAGCTATCATGGCTAATAACAGGGGGATTGTGGGAGTTGTAACCCAACATTCTGGAGACACCTGGATGCTGATCTTTTTTCTGCAGGGAAGGAGAACATTTTGGTAGCCAAGGACCACAATTAATGGGTGTGGGGGGGGGGGTGTTTCCATTATACATATGAACATAGATAGATAGAGGGAGATAAATTGCTTTTTAAAATATTGAGCTTCATTCCAGTTTTCATGTTTCCTAACTCAAAATAGAGGGAAACTACATTGTATCAAACACTTCTACATACCCTCCATTCTCACCCCTTCAGCAGCATCCTCATTCTGCCCCGCAAGTACCTCATAATTGCTGCTCATAAGTAGATCAGTACTGCCTTTGGCTGGCTGGTGGGAGAGCATAAAAAAGGTGTGCTCCAGCCAGTGCTCCACTATCTTTACTATCCTCCCTTGTTTTGAAATGAAGCCAACGCCATACTACAAGGCAACCAAAAATGATGGTTTCCAGAAGAGGGAAATCTGAGGAGCCAGGAACAGACAGAAGTTCCCACCACCTGTGATGCAATCACTCCTGATCTAATACTTTTCAGTTGATAAAAATGCTTAAAAACAAACCACATAACAGGTCTAGGTAAGAAACTGATGTTTCTAATAATTCATCCATCTGCTCCCTTTAAGTGAAATACACACACATAAAAAGCAGGGTACTTTTCATACGAGATGTGTATCTGATACTATAGGTCACAACCCATCCAGCAGAAGTTAGGTATACAAAAACCGTTGAAACCAAAGGGTGTCCACCATGTATTAATTTAATGTTAAATTGTAGCCATGAGCAATAAAAGCCCTATGTGAACATTAATGGAGGATTTTCCCCCAGTGATGGGAGAGACTACAATACTTATAAAACGTTTGATTTATAATCTGATTAGGTGGATCAACAAGATTAGTAGAGAATGTTTTTTGAAACACACATTGGGCATGGGTGGACCCAATTCACAAATCACTTAAGCAAAAATGATATGACAGTAAAAACTAGAATAAAGGGTAGTCAGTGAGAACAACCAGGCTTAATAAACAAGTAAAATTTGCCCCAACCTCAGTAGTTCTTATCTCACTGTAGTGGCAGCAGTTTCTTTCTGCTTATTTGTTTTAAGATAATTTGGTAAGCCATGAGATGGTCCCCTGGGCACAATATTCCAGAAAGAATAATCCAGGGTGAGACTTTATTGGTCCAAACAGGTTTCTGTGGGAAGATCTGCAGCCTCCAACTTATAATCACTAAGAGGAACTTGGCTGTCTGTGGCAGCAACACCAAAAGCTGGTACTCATCAGCACTGAAAGAGCTACCCTGGCTTTTGATCAGTACGTGCATGTAATGCTTATGTCTACCTTTAAAGCCATCTGGAATTTGGATAGGGATTTTTTTTAGAACTTTAAATAGTGTGCTGCAATCAGTAGGAAGGATTAATACAACTAAATTTTATTTAAATGTAATTAAATTTCTATTTAATTAAATGGCATGATTGCTCTCCATGCACTTAATCCATCCAGGAAGCTCCACTGAAGAGTGGTATAAAGTAAATCAAATTTCTCCTGTGCTGAGCTCGATTCCTGAAGAATGTTTTTAGACCTCCCGGTCTTGCCTATAGCCTTTCAATTTCCTAGACATTTCCCACTTAAGAACTAACTAAGTATGGCCCTACCCAGGTCTGGCCCAACCAAGGTGACTTATAAATGTTTTAAATGAAATCAAATTTAAAATAAGTTATTTCAGAATAAAAAGAGAAACTCTTGCCTTGCCTGAATGGGATAAATGCCTTCCCACAAACTTGAATTATGCCTGCTGATGCATTCCTCAGATTTCCAAAATGTCCTCCATAAATCTCCAGAAGCAAAACAGATAGTAAATTAGTGTAAAGGGGCTAATTATCACAACTCAAATTGACACAAGGGAAGAGGAAAAAAATTGCAGCAATATTTTGGCCACTTTCGTATGGAGGAGGCACCAATTCATTTTAAGATGGAAATGTGAAAGAGAACACTTTTTTTCTGTGTAATTCTAAAGTAAAAGAGCAAGAGAACTATACCGTGCACCAAAATAGTCAGTGAATGTACACATGGAGGAAGGAAGCAGTGCTACAGAACACCAGTAGAGGACTTGTACCAGAAGCTGGAAGTATTTGGAGATCAGTTATATAAGAAGAGTTGTGGAGTGTGGCTTAGTGTATATTCTCATTTCCTGTGGCATCCTTTATAACACTGCGGTGGCAACTATTAGTAAAGTATCTGAGACAATGGTTTAAAATTAATGTAAGCCAGTACACAGTACTGTGCACTGATCACTGGAAGGGCTTTATGCATATCCTTGACAGGAAAAGGTGCTGAGAAATGAGAGGGTGCATGTGTAATGTTGACAACTTATTTGCCTAATATATTAATGGCTGTCTTTTAGCTGGCTCTTGCTCTCACACACACACACACAGAGTTCTGCATTCCAAAATATTCCGGGGGAAAAATCCAGTATGCTCACTGAGCCCTTGATTGGCCACCTGGGAGTAGCCTGATCAAATGTAGATGAATCAGATTAGTGATTCATAAGTTGCCTTTTTGAGGAAAATTGAGCCAGTGCAGTGCAGTCACTGTTGGACTCGGAGACCCTCCACCCTCAGCCATGGAAATTCACTGCATAACTCTGGGTCAGTCACTCTTCTCAATCCAGCCACCTTCATATTTGTTATGGGGATAAAATGAAGGAAAGAAGAAGAAAGGTCCCCGAGTCATTTTCTGACTCCGCTTTCATGACATTTTCTTGGCAGACTAGAGCGGGGTGGTTTGCCATTGCCTTCCCCAGTCACCACCTTCCCCAGCAAGCTGGGTCCCCATTTTACCAGCCTCAGAAGGATGGAAGGCTGAGTTGACCTGAGCAGCAACCCGAGAAACCAGCTTCTGCTGGGATCGAACTCAGTTGTGGGGAGAGTTTTGGCTGCAATACTGCCACCTACCACTCTGTGCCACACGAATGAAGGAAGAAGGATAAAATAAAGCTGCCTTCAGTTCTTGGATTTAAAAAATGGGATATGAATCTCTGACAAAACAAATATGTATCAACTAGTAAATTACAGTGGTGGGTATGAAGCCATAAGGGTAACTGATTATTCTAAGCCATTTTGGAATCAGTGTTAGGTAAAATAACAAAAATCTGGTGGCACCTCACCCACTAGTCACTTTGTTAGCCTTTAAGGTACTACAGAGTATTTTTTTTTAAGTATGTAAAATCAGTATTCAGTGTAAAAAAAAAACCTGACAACCTTCCTCAAATGCTGAGGGTGCAGGGCACTGGATGGAGGACCCTCAACAGATACTACAGAAAATCAACCCCCTCATGTTTAGATATTTTGTGGACAGCTTTTTACCTGTGAATATTTACCAGCTATGAACATTTTGTCTCAATGAGCCCTATTTTCTTTTTCTTTTGACTCTGGGGCCCATTTGGGAGAGGCCACAGATTCTACTAAGACAAGCTATGGCTTGGTGATATTGTTAATTAGAAACTTATATATCATCATCATCATCATCTTTACTAATTTATTAATAATGTTGTAAGTTTGAGTTTTTAAATGTTTTATGCAATACCTGTCGATTTATTTTATTTGTTAAACTCCTTTATCTTCTGCCAAACTTTTTAATTATATCTGTACTTTGTTATTCAGGTCTTTTCGCCATAAATAAAAAATATTATTATTATTCCACTGTCAAAATTATATAATGTTGTCAAAATGGAAACTTAGTAAAACAAGATTACCTATGTAAGGTATAGGAAGTTCTGAAGAGGAATATGGCCTACTGGCCAACAATTTTTGTATGCAAGAGATAATACAGTTCAGAGCATACAGAGACAACCTGATGCCCTCCAAGAGTTTTGGACAATTCCCATCAAGACTAGCCTGCATGGCTAATGACGAAGCATTACAGTATGGAATTGTAGTGCAAAACATCTGGTGATCTTTCTGTCTGCTCTGTTCCATAGGTATATATTTATTTGAGAACTATTCTTTATGGGACACGTTCATATGACATACAAACCAAGATAGAAATTTATCATCAATATATCCTACTGATATCTCTCTGTCACCAGCTGATTCTTCCTGAGTTTGGAAACTGCACAACTCCCACAATTCATCAGAGTTGCTCAGAATCGCTTTGGGCTCATTTGGGCTTTTTCATTATAGATATTGCATTGTACTGCTTGCTTTAAAGCTTAGGAAGATAACCCAGTGGTTAAAAAGTCCACTAAACAACTAGAAATGTGGTGCCTATTAAAACCATAAACCAGAAATCATTTCAAGCAAATGTGTAATGTTGTAGTTTATCTGTTTTTAATTTTCTCTAAAGTTCAAGACCTCAGTAAGACTTAATTTTAGTAGCATTCTTTCGTCTATTATTGCTCTTGCGCCATGAAAACTGTCCACGGAACACCAAAAATGTTTAAATCCATGTGTGTTTAAGAATATACATACAGACTACTCACACAACTGTCTAGCTCATTAACAAGTAGTTAACTGATAGTATATGCAGTCCATCTCTCTTTCTGCTGCTCATTTCTGAGATTTGCCGTAGCTTAGCACTTCCCACATTTCAGCATTACAAGTCTCCCTAAGTCAAGATGAAAAATTTCTCAGTCTGCCTTCATCTTCTGAACATTTTTTATATGAAAGTCACATCTATAGAACATTGTGTGGTCTTTACGTACAGATAGCAGTACAGATATTTGAGGGCTATCATAAAATATAATGAAACAGATAAAACGACAGATAATTTAAAACATCAAAACAGTGTCAAAATATGTCAATCATTAGCTAAATGAAAGAAGAATCCCACAAACAAGCATATCTAAAGGCCTGTGCAAACTAAAAATTATTTAATGTGGCATCCAAAAGAAATTGGTCTATTTATGTTAGATAAACTACATGATGGCATAAGGCTAGACTGTTGCCACAGGAAAGATCTGATCTCTGATTATGTGACTTCTGAGAAAGGGCTTCTCATGCACCCACAGGTAGCTGGTCACATAGGGTGGACTGTCCTATGGAAGCCACTCAGAAGTGGCAATTTGATCAGATGGGAAGAGGCCTAAGTGAAAAAAAAATCAAGGCATGGGGAGATTTTATTTGCAATCTCCCAACCTGTGTGTATGTGTGTGAGCAAGGAAGAACAAATATAGGCTACATGGACCTATCGTGTTCTTTAAGGTATCTTTCTTTAAAAAGCCGCAAAGAAACATGAGACTTCTCTAAAAGGAAACAGGGCTGCCTCATCAACTCCTGCTTTAGTTTCAATTATCAACCCAAAATATGACAGAAAAGCTCATTGTTTCCAAGAACTTAGGAGTCATAGGCCAGGTTCCTCACCCACCCATGCCTCTCAACCACATGGATTCTAGTAGTCAGATATCTTCCCTTCCTCCCAGAGGCCCATATTGTGCTGGACCTTTAGGCTACTTCTCTCCTTCTTTTGAGGAAGTGCCTCATTTTGCTTAAGTTCCCTGATGTTTTCAGTCAGGATTAACAGACACCAATATCCACAAAATGAAATGGCTGAAGTCAGACCAGGCTGTTTCTCCAGCCCCACGTCTTCAAAGACATTTAGCTCTGAGATGGAGTGTATAAAGTCACGAATTAGTCTGAGAGGAGTCATTTGAATGTTTTGATTCAGCGTACAATTAGTAAGCAAACCAGGTAGATAACAGTGGTCTTCTGTACAAATAAATATAATTATGGATGAAATAATTCAGATAATAAAAATACTGGTGCAAGAAAAGGAGTACCTGTAAAAAAATTTTTTGACACTATTTGACAGTGCCATTTTAATCAAAAGAGACTTACAGTGGAATCCTAGATGTTTTTTCTAGGAAGGTGTTTAGGATTTCAGCCATGGCTGCAAACCTATCTCCATCTTCTGGATAGTATCTGCCTTTCTCAGTGAGAAGTCCTTTGGAGTAAGTATTAGGCTGTGAAGACATTTGGAGGGGCTTTGCTTTGGCTGAGCAGCAGCCCTGGTAGAAGTGTCCTTCATGCACACACATACATGCTCAAGCAACATGGGAAAGTTCTCAAAACTTTTGAAAGAACGTGGCATTTCAACACTCGAGTAGTGGGTTCAAATAGGTACATGAAGTTCTCCCTAGTAAAAATGTATAGAATCACACCATTTGTGGACTACTGGCCTGCTCTTAGTGATGTTTCGAGTCCAATGTTTTCTCTGGGAAATCCACAAGGGAGGGATTTCATGACTATGTGCAATGAACCCACCAAGTTTTAAGTCATTTCTAAATCAACTCATATATATATAATTTATAAGCCTCTTTTTCATCCAGAGGCACTCAAAGCAACAATTCTTTCCAAACAGAAGTATTCTCTGAAGAATGCTTTTTTCTGTACGTTTAAAGAACAATTAGAAAAGCTGGATCTGACCCAAGGCCTGTCTCGTTCCATACTCTGTGCTTATTGTGGGCAATGAGAAGCCTTTGGGAGGGCTTTGAGTAGGATAGATGGACATCAAAACCTCTCTGTGTGCCTCAATAACTGGTACTAGTTCTGGTAATGGAGTACCGCATTCTGGTTTTACTTAGCTTTCTACGCAAGAATGCAAAACATTGTTATTTAATGTTTATACATGTACAGTAGTGCACTATAGGGATACTCAATTTTTCAACATATCATGGTATGAAAGTATAGGCATTCACAGCAAATCGAGATGATATCAAAATGACACTACATGATAGAAAGATGGTGGAAGTCATAATCCTACATTTTCTCTTTCTCTCTCTCTTTCTCTTCTCTTTTTTTCTATCTTCTCTTTTTCTTATTTTTTCTTTAATGTTTGTACTAATATTGGATTCAAAAATTCTAATAAAAAACTGATTCTCCAAAGAGTTGTATCAAAATGAAAATGTGTGTGCAATAATGTCAGGATGCAAACTGTGTTCTTACATACTTGCATTGGAGGCTGACTTCTGAAGAGTAAATGGGAATATGATTGGGCTCCCATCTGCTTAAATCCAGTTATTCCAATCTGTCTTGTTTATAGACAGAGATGTCAGGTTTCTGTTTCCAAACCAGTTACATCTGAATCGCCTTAATAAAATCTAGCAACAGGCTCTCACTTTGCTTCTGTGCAACTGTGAATAAAAAACCTTTTCATGAGGGCATAAGCTGTCACACCAGAAAAGTTGGCTTTACAGTTGAAGGGGCTGAAGACTGGTGCCATTTTTGAGGTTTCCAACTGTTCCTTGACTCCAAAAGAGAACTTTTTTTTGGTAAACATTACAAGCGGTTTAAATTATAGGGTGTGCTCTATCAAAGCTTTTTTTTAAGGCATTTCATCATAATCCAGTCTGCGCTATAGAATGTTAGCAGTTAGTGGTTAAATGTAATTGGATGGGCTGCAATGAATTCTGCACACTGTTAACTCTGTAAAGCATTGACGCGTACAAGGACCGGGGCAGGCCGGCAGCTGCACACTGGAAACTCCACTGTGTCCTGAGATTCCTTTGGTTTCCGAATGCGGCTGCTCTGCCCTCCGAGGGTTTTTCACCGGCTTCGGTTGCGCATCCAAAGCGCCTACCCGCGCATCATCGCCCACCCCGATGGGCCCCGAGGTCCCTTAAAAAAAAAAAAAGGCAAGGGAGAGCAAGTCTCTCTCCTCATCCCGGGGCTCCAGAATCGCCAGTCCTCACGGCCAAAATCCGCGAGGAAGAGGAGACACCTATTGGCAAGAAGTCGCAGCAGGCAAACCTCAGGGCAGCTTTGGGGAAACACCAGGGGGACACCGCTTCCCTCCTCCCAATCACAGCCGCCAGCGCCACGACCCGGCCAGCCAGTCCCTCCCGCCTTCGCGCGCCGCCCGCCTGCCCGGGTTTCCCCTGGCGCGGCTCTCCTCTCCCTGCGCTCAGGAGCGGGGCGAGCAAATGTCACTCGCAGAGAAGAGGCAGGCTGGGAAGGGAAGGATAATGCAGAGCGTTACTTTACCTTCCTCGGCCGATTTCATGCTGCTTTTGGTGCGGCTGAGACGGCTGGAAGCAGAGACCAAGTTTCTCTTTCACCCCTTGGCTGGATCTCGAGGTGCGAAGCGGATCTGAGTAACAGGAGCACCGCCGGGCATCCGCTTTGCCCAGTGAAAATGCGGTGAAGGCAGAAGGGGTAGATTTGGCCTCGCTCGGTCCAACGTCCCGCAATGCCACCCGGAGTCTCTCAGGACGTGAAGGGCAGAGTTGAGGTTGCCGCTGCCCCGTCACCGCAGCATTGGAAAGCCCAGGCGGTGTGGCGACGGCTGTTGTTTATTGGAGGGACTTTTAGCATTAGTCTTAAAGCGAACGCTCGCTCTGAAGCAGCGGCCCCCCGGGAGGCGTCCTGAAGTGGGCCCGGGCCGAGGGAGGAGAGGCGGCGCGCGAGGGAGGGGTTGCAAGGCGAGCGCGAGAGATCCTGCTCCCGGGAGAAGGGAGAGCGAGAGCGCGCGCCCGCCGAGGAAGTTATTCGCGCGCGCGCTCCCTCCTTTCTGCGGGTGCCTTATTCGGGACGGGGTTTATTTGATCAGGGGAGTTTGAAGAGTCTCTTAAGGCTTTCTCTGACGCACGGCAGCTCGCCGCTTGTTGCCTTTTTAAAGCTGGAAAACACCCCCCTCCCTTCTTCCCCTTCCCAGCCCCTCTCCCCGCCCAGAGCCCCGTGATGTCACGGCTCCCGCGAGCGACTCTTAGTTGCCTTGCAAAGGAGCCAGCGACGGGGGAAAGCTTGGAAGCCGAAGGGAAAGGCCGAGAGAGGAACCCCCACCCACCACCCCCGCAGCCTGGCTTCTGCTGAAGAAGCAAATCTTGCTTATTAAGAGCCGTTCTGAGCTGCAAACGGGGCTTGAGGATGACGTGACCGGGGGGAGTGGGGCTCCCTTATTTTGAATTAACTCTGCAGCAAATACATAGGGATGGAAGAGGGAATTTGGAACCGAGGGAGCTTCTGCTGAAGAAGCGTGCTGAAATCACCGGGGCTTTAAAAAGATAGATTTCTCCCTCTGGAAATTAGGAAAAGTGCCAGGAAAGTCCCATTCTGTCAAAGTACTAAGAGACTGCGAGGGGTCTCGACCAATTAGATGTATTGACATTCTTATTATTTTGTAAATAAGTCAACAGCGCTGGGCGGTTTTAAAAAGCAGCGCGAGTCGGGGAGATCGGAGTTTAAAACTTGCAGCTCCTCGCGCTGTAAAGTCGCTGTCCTCCCACTCCCTGATGAAACAATTGACAGTAGAGGCTGGAGTCACTGTGATACCCCCCACCCCGCCTTTGCTGAGTTTCTATTTAGTCCGATCCGTGTTTCCCCGTGCGCGCGTTATATTCTACTATCGCCAATCTTTTTTCCCCAATTGCCAAAAGGAGGGCCGTAATTCCTTTGCTGTTGGCAAAGGAAGATCTGGGCGGTGAAAACATCAATTAATTCAACGAGGCTCCGCCGCGTAGAGTTCCAAATAGAAGCTCTTTTTCTTGGGGAGAGGAAGAAGGTAAGCCAAATCAACCAAAAGGAAGTCAGATTTTCTGTTCCTTCTGCTCTCCTGAAAAAAGTGCCACCTCGGGCACTGGCTTCGACAGCTGACCCAGCCGAATAGAAATCGTAGCAGGAGCGACGTTTCCTTGTCAAAGGATCCGGAGGACAGAGAAAGTAGCCACAGCGCTGAATTTGCAGCGAGCTGGGCCGTGTCGGCCACGTGCGCTCGCTGCTGCCCCGTTCCGGGCGTGCAAAGTTTAGCGCCCCTGCAGTTAAGAAGGGGAGGAGGAAGGCGAGCCTGTGTGCATTTCTCTGCGTGTATGGCTTTGGTGGAACTAATAGAAAATGGGGGATCCTGTCATGGTTCCTTGGAGTAAGGTTCTTTGAAATGCAAAGGCTTGGGGTGTGTTACGGGACATACATATAATCTGTGCCACTCATAGATGGCGTGCCTTTCTATATACTGTATTCACAGACTCCGGAGTGTTCCGTTTTGTCGCTCCTAATAGTTGAATGGACATTAACCGTGGACAGTTATGGTTAAAGCCAGCTACTAAGTGCATCCAATAAAAATTAATAGCCCCATCTCTATCTTATTTCTGTTAATATCCCTGCTGGTTCAGGGCTCAGGACTAACTGTGGCCCTCCTTGCGTTGCAGCTCCAAGCAGCCTCGGCAACAGTCGCTGGGAATTACAGTTCTGTGATCTTTCCATACCCCTTCCTCCGGGGTGGGGTGGGGGGAACTCTCGCCCGATCCGCCAATGGCAGCATTCCTGTCTCCTAGCCGTCCCCCCGTCCCCCCCCCCCCCCCGCTTAGGGAGCTTCTCCCTGCCTGTGCCTGTCGAAGAGGCTTCACGCTTTCCGACTTGCTCCGTTTCTGCTCGGCTAACCTTCTGAGGGTCGGGGAAGCAAGAAAAGGTTTCCCTGTGGGTAGGTGGGCATCGGGGAAAACATGAGCAAGAATTTAAGTGGGAGATGATTAATGCTAGCTGCCCATTTGGTTTTTAGTTGCTTTTGGAGTTCGGGGACTTCCCGTTCCGGATGCCACATTACATCCTGCGCTATATTTCCCAGGTAGAGGAAATAGACGTACGGGTTGGCGGTTGAGTACACGCATTTCATTCCTCTGAGCATTAAAATGGCAATTTATTAATTAGGGGATTTGTAAAGAGCTAAGGAGAAGAGCAGGCGATCTAACCTAGTTGCAATAGAGAATAAAAGCTGTTGATCGTGCACGCCAATTGTTGGCGGATTAGTCAGCAGACGTAAATCAGGGCGTCCAAGTAACTAGGTACAAGCTGATACTGACGGCTGCGCAACTGAAATGCACACTGAGTCATATCTCTACTTGTCCGTACTTCTCCTGTGCAGAAACGGTTATACCTGCCTATGTATCCAGAGTCTTGGCAGCATGCGCTGTCATGGATACACAGTCCCTATCGTTACAACTCCAGAGCTGCGGACCTGGACTTATTACACACATACACATCATTTCCATCCTCTTCAGTTTCGCGGCATCTGAACACAAAACAAATCGAACACGCTTGAACTGCCCGCAAAAAGATGCTTGAATTACAGATGTGGGGATGGAGAGACAGGAGTGAAGAACTTCTTCGCAATTATATTTGGGATTAGACTATGATGGGGTGGGGCTGTGGATCTCATTAAGGACCGCTCATTTTTCTTTGCATCGCCGTCGGAAGACATAAATGTGGAGACTCGTGAACATCCAGTGGTGACTTGGCTGTGTGAAGGGGCTACTACACATCTAAGACTACATAGACAATTTCCATATTTCTAGAGCCGGGTTCACAGACCCAGAAGCCATCCCAGAGTCAAAGGAGAAGCTAAAATGCTGCGCGCGCGGTGTCGGCGCAGAATCCTCAGCCGCTGTGCCCGCGCTCGTTCACATGCCTACGTGCGCGCCGACGTGTTGCAGTCGGTCCTTCTCTCGGCACGCAACTCCTACGAGGGCGGCTTGCAATAGACCACGCTGTGGAATCTGCTGAGTCCACCCCATTCCCAGATTCTGAAAGGAGGCTGAACAAATGTGTAGTAGCCTGTACAGCGTGGTGGCTCTCGCCATCCTTGCCCCTTCTAAACCCGTCCTCCTCCAAGCGCCTCTTGAGTTGCCAGGCGTGCCCTGGCTCCTTTGCGTGGGAAAGGGCCACGGGGCTGCATCTTTATAGACACGCGTCTTCCGCCACGGAAACAAGAACCTACGCCCGCGTCCCGACAAGGGTGCAGGAGAACATCCCCCAGCAGGAAGGCAGCGCCCGGCTCGCTCGCTCGGCGTTTGCAAGATGCGCCTACCCCGTACGCCGTCCTAGCAAGCCCCCGCCCTCCTCCCTCCCTAGGCCCGGGCTGCAAGATGGGGACGAGGCCGCGACTGAGAGCTGCTGATCGGGTTTGGATAGGTTGCCGCGCGGGGACAGAAGCGGCTCCCTCCTTTCCTGTCTGCTTTCAGTGCTTTCTTTTTTGCTCTCTTCTGCGCCGAAATGACGGAATCCCCAGTCTGTTGCCTCCTGTTTAATGCCGTTGCCAGGACGACCGTGGCCGGGGTCCAAGTCCGAGGGAGTTGCGAGCACTGCAGCCAGCTAACCTTGGCCGCCTCGCTGCGGCGCGCCGCTGGCCCCACCACCAGATGTTCCTGCCTGCTGGTTGGGCCCGGGCGGCCCCGGCTCTGGCTCGTCTCGCGGCTGCTGTCGCCAAGCTAAGGGGACTCCCTTCTCGCTCCCCGCCCCCCCCCCCCCGCTCCTTCTACCAAGTTTGTTTACCAGGGGAGGCTGCGGACCGAACTTTATTTTAGGGATCGGCGATGACTAACAAAGTTGCAAGGAGCGGTAGGACCGAAAACAACACTATTTTTAGTCGAGCTGTTGTTTCAGTCGCTGGGGGTAGAAAGTCTCCCCCCCCCCGGCCCCCGTCACTTCCAGATGCCAGCTACTTCTGGCTGCAGCCTTAATTGAAACAACACACACAGGCCTGTCCAAGATTTCCTCCAGCAGACGTGTAATCACTTAAAAACAAAGAGCCACACACCCGCACACACACACAGATACAAAATCAGCCTGCTAAGTCCCACACATCATGGTTATGGATACAATTGGTCTTACTTTAATTTGAGATTTTCAGGACACCAACCCACAACTCTTTCCACCATGTAAGGGGCAAATGCAACTTTCAGAATACCACCAGGTGTTCTTCAGATGACCTCTCTTGCTGGGATAGCCAGCCCTCCATTCTGGAATGTTTTACTGCAATAATACTTTTTTAAAAAAGTATTGCATACTGTATAGGAGTGTCCATGATGTGTGTGTGTTAAAAAAGTCAAGGTGGTGGCTACAACCATGTATTCAAATTCCTGCTCTCTTTCTTTTTTATGTACAGCAGTGTAAAAAGGCTCTGAGGCTTTCAGTGGATGGTTATGGCCACTGTCTTGATTTTTCTTCTTTACCATCCTGTGGGGTCCCCCTGCTTGCATAGGGCCTGGCCTGGGTTTTGAGCTGCATGCACAACAGAAAGGCAGTTAAGACATGGCTCTTGGGTCAGGATGACTAGAATTCTCAACTGGTGGGATATATTTTAGTCCTGAGTGTCATTAAAAGAAATAAGACAAGCAACAACTCAGAGGCATGCAAAGGTCCTGGTGTGCTTCAGGATCAATGATTTTATAAAAAGATGAAGCTCCAGGTTAAAATTGTTTATCACTACTACTATCTTCATCATCATCATCACCATATCTTTGCTCCAGGAGCTCAAGATGGTCTACATAGCACCCTTCCTCAATTTTCTCCTACAACACCCACCCTGTGAGTTGAGCTGAAAGCAAGTGACCAGCCCAAAGTCACACAATGAACTTCCATGGCTGAGGATGGACTAGAAGCTGGGTTTCCACAGTCCAAGTCCAACACTTGAAACACTACAGCTGTTATCTTTAGGATAGGAAGGGACACACTGGAATATCCAAAACCTGGGGGTAAATTGAGCACATTTAGTAACCCTTTCCAATTTATTTATTTATTGGATTTCTGTTACATCTTCCACAAGGAAGGGCCATCAAAATAGCTAACAACAAAAAAAATCAATCAGTCAATTAAGAAAAATACAGTTAAAAGTACTGTTAAAATAAATTAGGCATAAAACTATGTAAAACATTAAAATAAATGAATTTATTTTATAAATCTATAATCAATTATTTTAATGTGTAGCTACTCTCACAGTTATTGAGAAATCTTTGGAGGTTGCTTCATTTAAGGTTAATATTTTTTTAATCTAGTGCTTTCCTGATGTGTTGGGTTACAGTTCCTATCATCCTTCAAACTGTAGATGATTAAAATTGTATTGTGGAATATTCTACCATGTACAATATTTTTTTAACTAATTATACTGTTAAACTAATCAATCTGAAGTATTAGAAAGAATTAGTTGCTTTCCTAGCCTACCTGAGGATGTATAATTAACTTTTGCATGTGTTGTTGTTGTTTTTGTTAGCCCAATGGCCACTTTATTGAAGGCTATGGATGCCCCCCCTTAAGATTCTATTACTGTAGTTTGAATAAACGCCAAGCTTCCTGAAGACATTTGGTGTTCCAAACTATACTTAATTCTCCAATTTTAAAACCACACTCATCTTCAGCCTCTCTCTCTCCCTCTCTCCATTCAGCATATAGATTGAACAAATAAGGAGAAAGTAGGACTCTTTTGCCAGTCTGGGAACTCTGCAATCTGTTTTGCTATGTTCTGTCCAGATTGTTGCTTCCCATCCTGTATATAGGTTTTGCATGAGGACCATGAGATGTTCTGGGATTCCCATTTTCCTAAGGATATTCTGCAGCTTGACCTGCTCGATACAATAAAAGGCCTTTCTGTAATATATGAAATACATATGGACTTTTTGGGGGTATTCTTTGGCTTTCTCAATTATCTAGCATGCATCAGCAATAATGACTTGTGTTCCTCAGCCTTTTCTAAAGCTTGAACATGTGGTATCTCTTTTTCAATGTAGGGCTCTAATCTGTGTTAGATGATCCTATTTTTTTGTTAGCATGTAAAATTAAGGATATTGTACAATAGTTAGTTTGCACACTTAGTTAAATCTCCTGTTTTGGTACTGCAATGTAGATCTACCTCTTTCAATCCGTTAGCCGCTGTGTTGTTCTCCAGATTTGCTGGGATAGCTTAGTTAGAATATTTACGGATTCTTCTTCTGTTGCTCGCCATATTTCTTTCTTTTCTTTTTTTAAAAATAATTTTATTGAGTTTGAAACGAAGATAAAAACTACAAAAAAGAAAAAAACTACAAAAAGAAAAAAAGAAAAACTACAAAAAGTGTTAAACGCAAGAAAAAAGAATTTTGAAGATTACATAAAGAAGTGACTTCTGACTTTCAACAGCAAGAATATACAGCAATTTCCATAAAAAATCCCTTACTCTATATCAAACCAAGATCACATTAGTTTTATAAGTCCTTCCATTAGCACATATACAAATCACTAATGCAATTGCTCCTTCCCCTTATATAAAAAAGAAAAAAAATGTAAATTTCCAAATCAACTTCCCTCCCCCATAAAACAACATTTAATTATTTCCTTCCTACCACTATTCTATATATTTCTGTCCACTATAATAGAAATCAAATTATAAAAACAAATTGTCTACTTTTATAATTAATAATACTACAGCAATCTTAACCCTATTAAACCTAAAAACCAAGCAATTATTATTATACCTTATAGATACCTTATAAATCTTACAAATCAAACAAACTTCAAAAAAAGTCCAATAGATCTTAATACAAATCATTAAAGAGAAATGAAATCATAATAGCCTCATTATCAATCCAATTAAACATTCTTAAATTTTTACCCCACTTCAAAATATACTAAGCCATTTACATATCTCCCTATTACACCCAAGGCATTTTTCTTGCAAAAATCAAACGGCCCAACTGCCCCCTTTAGAAACTCAAACTTCTCAGCAAAAAACTCCCACAAAGCAGATTCTCTTCTCTGCCATAACATTCCCTCAGAAAAACAACTCTCCTTGTAATCTGCAGCTCAGACTGTCACTTTAACCCCTTCAGCACCAAAATGTAGTCTTCATCTAGCATTACTTCAGTCTCGCTTTCAGTAGAAAGATCTTCCTTGTCAAAGTCTCTGTAATGGTTGCCTATTCTAAAACACCATCAGACTCATGAGCAGGAATTCAAAGATATCTGATTTATTAAAGAATAGTATGCAGGATCACAGAGAAAGCTGAGAATGATAAAAGCAGGCCAAATTCAAACTAAAAACCCTCGGTGCAAATGAAATCCCTCCCCCCGCAGAGTCTTCTCAAGTTCACAATCCCAAGTGCTCCTAATGGTTTCTGATGGTCTGCAGGAAAAGGCCTTGAACAGATAACATAACCCAAACACATTCCATTGTACTGATTTCACATACAGAGCTTGGTACAAGGTCTCACAGCAGCTCCCTCCCAAACAGAAATGCACCTCAGCGCCATGGCATGTGAAACGTTACGATGTATAAACTACATTGAATCAGTGAACATGACAGTCTCCATCTTCCTCCATAACATCTTCAGCCAGATGACACACTTTAGAAATAATCTCTTTCCCAATGTCCTGCATATTCTGCAGAATAGCCTGACAGCAATCTGAAAAGATCTCTTTGTAGGTCTGCTAAGCTCACAACAGATCTCTGAAAGAATCTCCTTGAAATCTTCCATGTTTCAGGCAGTAGATTATGGCGCCCCCTAGTTACTTGACTCATGGAGATAGGAGTTAATGAGTTAATGAAAAACTTCTGAATGAAATTGAAACAGGAGAAAATATACTAACAAGCAGGTCCCAGGGAAAGTGGACAGAGAACTGAAGATTCAAAATGACAAATCCAACGTGTAGCAAAATGTTCAATCCTTCAAATTCAGTACAAGAACAATAGCAGGGAGGCAATTATTTATTCTCAGTCCTCCTTAATCTTTAATCAGGAAAACAAGTGAAAACTTTAAAAGATTTTAAAAAATGTAATCCAGAAATAATGATAAGCACCAAGAGAGTCTGCTTCTTCTTGATGTAGAAAGCCTCTCTTGGGGTACATAAACTTTAAAAAAATGTAAATTGGGTGATTTAGAAATGGGGTGGCTTGACCTAATGTCCCTTTAGAGCTACAGCGCAGCATGGAAATGGTGGCATCCCCGCCTCATGTCTTCTTTTATGAAACTTTGCAAATGCTGGCTGCAATTCTTTGCTGCAATCACCATTCTGGAGGGCAAATAGGATGATTCCAAGCTTTTTCTTTATTCATGAAAAAGCTCTGGGCTTCAGGAAAAAGCCTGCCTGAGCCCGAAAAAAAGCCTCTGCTGTCAGTTCTGTCCATGGAGCTCATGGACAGCTGTTCAATTGGCCATGTCCGCACCGGATGTCTGTTGCTTGCCATATTTCTGTGGGTATTCCATCAGTTCCTGTAGCTTTCCTCCTTGGGAATAACCAGAGTGGTGATCTAATGTCATATTCTAGTACTAGAGGTTCTTATAAATAGGGACTATTTTCTAAAGTATCTTAGATATTGACACCTCTGCTGTACAGAATTTCAGTATACTCCTTCCACCTTTGCTGAATAGAACAAAAACCTACTGGAGATAGCTTTTCATTATTTGTCATTCCCAAATCCAAATTGAGAAGAAGCAGCTGAATGCTGAACATGACCTAAAATTAAAACTGCTAACATTAAAGCTGCTAACATTTACAACCAGCATACAGAACTTTGCTCATCAAAACCCCACTTCTATAACATTAAGAAAGCAAGGGTGTTAGCAATTAAAATACATGCTATGGCTTTGATTTGGAAGAAAGAAAGAAGAAAAATGGAGAAAATTCAGTAAGTAGTTCTCTAAGACTCCCAGCAGTTTTCTGAAATCTCTCACACATAAAATTTTAGAATTGTTGGACCAGGATGGTGAGATATGTCACAAAAACAATGTAGCTGCACAACAGGATAGCAGTATCTGGTCTCTGAAGAATATCTTTTATCCAATGTTGATTGCTAAAAGTTTGCTGCAATCTCAAAGGAGAGACTATGACACTTCTCAAAGATGGAACACACACAGCATTAGCCCATGGTTTGTTTTAAATGAGATTTATTGAATAAACCAGTATGCTTTACAAGCCACAATGGCTGAGTTCATATATTGGACTAAGCCAAAACCAAAGAAATCAGATTATAGGTTAAAGCAATGTTTATGGCACTTCCTATGCTTCAACTGTAGTTACACAGAGTAGTCACTGTTTTCAAACAGTCCTTCTCTGTCTCTATTTCTGCATTTGGGGAATGCTTTCTAAAGATCAGAAGATTTGTTAGGGCTGTCCACCTTTTGAATTTCACTCCCATCCAGACTTTTTAATGGGTGGCAGTTGAGCAAACAAAGAGTAAAATTAGACAGCATATTGAAAGAGTAGCTGTGAGTCACATGTTTTAATTTATTATATTATTTAATCCATTTCATAACTGCCTTTCAAACCCATAGAATAAAATAACACCAACAAAGTTACATGCAAACTGCTTTAAATTACAACAGCTCAAGTAAAATAAAATGTTAAAACATTCATCATCTATTACTTAATTATGAAGTAACTGCCAGGAGCCAACCTGAGAGTCAGTTTGTCAGAAGAGCAGCTGGAAATGGAGTCAACCACTTGCTTCTTAGGAGGACATTCCAAAGGGAGGGTCTGTCCCTGAGGATGCCGGATCACTACTGTGTGCCAATAATCCTGGCTGATCTTGGAAAGAGGCTACAGTAATTAATAGGGCTGTTAAGGACTTTGAGTGGCTTGTATTTCTGTGCAACTATAATATAGGTGGCTATACCCATATTAGCTGAGGTTTCTGGGAGGTCTTCAAACTCCAGCTCACATTGGACCATTCTCCGCTGCTGTGATGAAGTGCCATCTGCCTACCTTTGAATCAGTATAAAACCATACTACTGGTGCAGTTACACAAAGTAATGTATGACTGCGTCACTTGGAAAGTGTCAGAATAAGGGAGAAATACCATTCTAATACTGATACAGCTATGATCAACTTAAACCTGGCTGGGGAAGAGCTGAAGGCAACATCAAGGGGACATGGCAGAGAGAGAGAGAGAGAGAGAGAGAGAGAGAGAGAGAGAGAGAGAAATGATAGATGGATAGATGGATGATAGACATACAGACAGACAGATATAGGACATATTGACGCAAGTGAGGAAAGACTATAAAGTGCATTACTATAATCCAGCTTGGATGTAATTATGAGGTTCCCCCTAAGATTCCAACAGCCCCCATTCTACTATTATTTCACCCAATCATTTGGTGAGAATGATTGATGCCCCTTTTCTTCTTTTTCTTTGTTCCCATCTGGGATTGTTTTCTCTACCATCTTTCTTCCTTTGTTTTGTGTTGTTTTTGTGTTTTTTTGTATTGTTCCTTGTTTTTAAATGTTTTAACAATTTGTAAACCGCCCATAGTTGCTGGGAGTTGGGTAGCATATAAATTATTATTATTATTATTATTATTATTTAGGAAATGCCTCCTATACTGACCCTGGATGGTAGCTGACATACAAACCCAAATCAGTGAAAGAGACTCTTAGTGCCTACTGCACCCATTTGCACTTCCCCAACAGCAATGAGTCCAGAAGGATCCTCTAAGCTACAGTACAACATTGTAGTTCATGGGAAATGCAGCTCGGTGTGATGCCACTTGCATTCCTCCCATTTCTGCATTTGTGCTGATCAGATAAAGTCTCAGTTAGTGTGTGCCCTTTTCTTTACCAAAAGAGTTCCAACAGTCTCTCTGAGATAGGAGATGGAAATCAGAGTGGTTCCGTCCATCCTTGCTTCTCAACAGAAAGATGTCAAAACCACCGGGGGAAGAGGCACAAGACATACAGTAAGTGCAGCTGATGGATGGATCTTCCAGGGTAGAGATTCCCAGAAGAAAGCTGCTGCAGTTTAAAACCCCTCTGCCTTCCCAAGGCCATCTGGAAAACCCCCAAGCAGGGCTCAAAGCATGCTTTCGAGGCTTAGTTAGAAGACCTGGATTTGTAGAACATAAGCTTCGTAATTTCTAGCTAGACTTCATCATTGCAGAAGGAATCTTCAAAATAAGATCCAGTTATACTAATTGCCAAAGCAGCAATAATCCAACATTTGAGTTTAATCTTAAAATAACATACTTCTTATCTGACCTTTTTTAAAAAAGTGATTTCCATTGATTTAAGAATCAAAGCAGTTAGAAGTCTTCAGAAAGATCTACCCCAAGAAATATCCCTAATTTTTTTTTTAACAGGCTCATTGTTCTGTGAAGGAGTCCTCTCTTTTACCATCTATAGTACTCTTATTTTCAATTACAATTCAGCATAGATTTCATAGGACTTGAGCATGAACCAGCTGAAGCACTTTTTATCCCTGCGTATTATTACATCTATTCCGTTTTCTTCACAGTTATTCCTGTACTTTTTATCATGGCTCATTCTTATTCTTCATCATTCTATTCTGCCTCTTCCCCATTTCATTAACTTTCCATTTAAATGCACTATCAGTTTTCCTTTAATACATAACTTTCCATTGTGTAATAGTGAATTCCAGCACACAGACCTATCTCCCAAGGGTACCCAAATCCTTTCACAGTCTGGAGCATTCCATTTTATCAGCTATCCCCATCCTATTATGATGTCATCTGTATGTCTGAACCAGCAGTTCAGTTTATAAGTTTGAAACAGAGCAAGTCTTAGCATACAAAGAGAGATTTGAAGAATACCCCCACCCCGTTTGTCTGCTCCATGTATAGTTTCTTCCATTCCCCCAGCGCAGGCCCAGCCCCAGCCCCTTCTGTAGGTCTTCCCATTGATAGCTAACTGTTCTGCAGGGCCTGATATTTAGACTTGGGCTATAATAAGGCAGTGGAACTTGGTCAGAGGCTGACTTGGGCCATTCACTCCCCAGCCCTACCTACTTCATAGGATTCTTGCAGGGAAAAATTGGAGCACTATGCATACTATCTTGATTGCCTGGAAATAAGGTAGAATGCTGATTAAATAAAATTCCAAGGATATTGTTAGATATGCTTAAAAGATTTTTGTTTTTTCAAGTAAACTGAAATAAAAAACATTTTAAATACATTTCATAGGGCAGAATGCCATTCAACTGGCTTAAGCACAGTGAGTGGATAGAACTGGGCAGGGGTGTCCTTGGGGGTAGGAGTTTGAAAAATTCAAGATGTGACTGTGCAATTGAAGCCACCATCTTACCTTTTTTGACCCACCACTCTTTGGATGCCCCTGGGCCTGGGTCCTACTTGGGATTAACTAATTTTCTGTAAACAACATAACTTACAGAACAGCTGGGGGAGCAAGGAGAAGCTAAGATGGGATTCCTTTAACTATCTGCACCCCCGATTCTGAGCAAAAGAGAGAAACTTTATGGCTCTGCTGTAAGGATTTAAAACTGAGAAGACAGCAACAGAGAAATTCTTAACCTCTCTCCTTTTATGCTGCCTGCCAGCATCCTCTTGCTCAGAGGGCAGATCCCTAATGCTTCCCTGCCTTCCTGCCCAAGGAGTGCTATTTTGTTGTGGATAATTGCTTGCCCACATATTTATGTGTAGGTTTTGAGTATGTGTTTGTGGATTCAAGGAAAATTGAGGATTAAAAGCCATCAGAGAGGTGGGAGATATGGTGACAGAGGATATAATGTTCCCAAACTATAGGTAGTCCTTGACTTACAACCACAATTGGGACCAGAACTTCCATCGCTAAGCAATGCAGTCATTAAGTGAGTCACACCCAATTTTATGACCTTTTTTGCCATGATCAAGCAAATCACTGTGGTCGTTAAGCAAATGATGTAGTCATTAAGTGAATCTGGCTTCCTCCATTGACTTTGCTTGTCGGAAGCCCCTTGAGAAGGTTGCAAATGGTGATCATGTGACCTCAGGATGCTGCAACGTAAATACATGCCAGTTGCCAAGCGCCCAGATTTTGATCACGTGACTGCAGGGACACTGCAAGGGTTGTAAATGCAAGGGCCAGTTGTAAGTCACTTTTTTAGCACAGTCGTAACTTTGAATGGTAATTAAACAAATGGTTGTAAGTCAAGGACTACCTGCACTGAGCATTAAATCAGTTTCTGCCAAAGGTTCAAGGAAAGCTTTTTCCAATAACACAATTCTTTACCTTTTGCCATTTCTAGTAATATTTCACTAACCATAGGCCTCCAATTTCCTTGCACTCAAAACCTTCCTCCAGGTATTGTGAGCAGTTCTTGACTTGAACCCGAGACAACATCACAACATCGTCGCTCATGGCACCTGTCACTGGAATGAGATCCCCCCTGAAATCTGTGTGGCTCCCACCCTGTTGGGGGTTTCATAAGGCCTTGAAGACCTCGTTGTTCTCTCAAACCTTGGGGTGAGATGGAGAGAGCCTTTTGTTGAATTTGTTTTTGTATAGAGTGACCAGTTCCATCTTGTTTTATTCTGTGTTGTATTTTTATTGTTTATTATATTGTGAGCTGCTGAGAGTTGGTTTAGAGTCAGGTGGCAGCTAAATTGAAATAAATCTTCAAATGATGAAATCACAGCCATATAAATCGAACAAACCAACAGTTTCTTCAACATGAATTGCACAGTAGAACTAAAACCTGTTATGCCTTCAGGGCTGGCCAGTCAACTTATCCAGGACCCGTGTTTTCCTTACAAAGCAAGGGATATGCTGAAAGGAACAGATTTCTAGCTCAGTACTTTTTTTCCCAATCAGACCCTCTGGCTTATTACTGCAACATTAGACTGACATGTAGATTCAGATCTCTGATATGTAGGAATTTACTTCCCTGCAAGGAGGCCAGCTGTAAAGATATGGATTCCAAGGATGGATTAATTAGAAATAAAACATAAGCAAAGTCCGAATGTTGCATTGCTTTGCTCATCCTTCAAACTATCATTTGCTTTATGTCTATAACACACATAAACACACAAATACACTCATAGACGCAGACACAAATATATATCCCACTGAGTAACTGGCATAACTTAAGAAATTAATTCAATTTCAGTTTTCAGCCACCACATTCCTACCACAGAATACTGGATATAATTAAAGTATGGTTGGGGAAAATATATTTGCAAATGAGAGAACTTCTATTTGCTGAAATAGAAATACATGGTGATAACAAGAAAGAAGGATGAAACGTGTACAATTAAAGATCCTTTTATTCAAATCTTATATCTATTTCTGAGCTATACTAACACACTTAAAACTTAGATTTTCTTTACTTACATAAATGTTTTCATGGGTAGAAACATTGAAATGTATTTTTCTTTGAAAATATATCTTCCATTTTGTTGTTTTTGCTTTCCTTAATATTTTGTATTTTCCTATAGTTGATATGTTTACTTCAATAAAAAGCAGCACAAAAATAAAAAGCTATTCTGTGCAGTTGATTTTTTAAAAAAACCACCACTTTCCTCCTACAAACTCTGTAGAAGCCAGCAATTCCAGGCTTGGTTTCTTGAGCAAACAAAAGTGACTTTTATATATTTTAGCAGAATTGGCTATATATCTTGGGTTACTCCTTATTTGAGCAAATCAAATGAAACCAAAAATAAAGTTCACTTTGGACCCTTCACATTTAGCTACCTACCTGCTGAGTGTCATCCACCCTGCAAAGTCAAAATCAGCTTTAGATTTAAGCAGATGCAGCCATTCAACAGACTAGGAACATTTTAAAATGCCAATTCTAAAGTTCTTGTTTCTGCTTGGAACAGGTGATGCCCCAGAATCATAATTCTCTAGTGCAACGAAATAAATGATTGAAAAACAAATTGCCACTGAAAAGTGCTCACCTAGAACTTTTTATTTTAATGTATCTTGTGCAGTCTTATGCATATTTATTTTAACGTGTGAAGTCCTTTGAGCACAAGGATGTTGCAAGTGAAAAGAGCTGGCTATAGAGCAGTCTTTCTCAACCTTGTCAACTCTAAGATGCATAGACTTCAACTCCCAGAATTCCCCAGCCATCATGCTGGCTAGGGAATTCTGGGAGTTGAAGTCCATGGATCTTCAAGTCAACAAGGTTGAGAAATGCAGCCATAGAGAATAATACTTCTATGCCATCAGGAACCTGAAGACAGAAGTTGCTGTCTTAAAAAAAAATTAGTTGAAGTCATTTCTTGGTATGCAGCACCCTCTTCTGGGTTACAGTTGGTAAGACAAGAAAAACGATCAAGAAAAGTTGAATAGTATATTAAGCAAAAGGATGAAGGATAAAATAACTACATAAACCATCATATTTACTTGTCCATTTGGTTAGATATATTCATCTGGAAGTCACTGCAAAGTTTTAAAATCCTACACATATAACAAACTTAGAAAACAATGAGCGTTCTCCCCTATACTTGTGTAGAATTTTCTAATATGCAGCAAAAGGGGGAGATGGGCGGTGGCTAAATTTGAATAATAAATTAAGTAAGTAAGTAAGTAAGTAAGTAAGTAAGTAAGTTCTCACATTATTCAAATGCTTTTGCTATTTCTTGCATTTTCTGGTTATGGTTAGTAAATAGCCTCAGACATAAAGGCAACTTGGTGCAACTTTAGTATTAATATCATTGTCAGCCCAAATCAGTCCCTTCAGGATGAAGTTTTCTTCGCTGAAAATTATAGACCAGTGTTTTTCAAAGTTAGCAATTTTTAAGATGTGTGGACTTCACCTCCCAGAATTCCCCAACCAGCATGCTGGACCAGATGTTCTTTGACTTCCTACTCTAAGGCTGAGGCAGAATGACTGGCTTAAAGTCACCCATCTGCCTTTGGTTTCTAAGCTAGGACTCAAACCCGGGTCTCCTGGTCATAGTTCAGCGCCTTAACTGCTACACAAATTGGCTGCCACTTAGTGTAATATAATAGATGAAAAGTAAGGGCCACATTATTCATTGAAACCACTTCTGAAAATGCCAGAGGGTGCAAACATTAAGTGTGTTTTTTTACAGAATGAGCTTACTCTGCTGTTCGAGGCACAAGGCACAAGGAAAGCAGACAATTACATAACCTCAGCTTAAACATTATGTATCACTGAATGCAAAATGGGAAGTTATTCTATACAGCTTAAAAGTTTGCATGTGTCTCTGCATACAAATATTTGAAGAGAACTCACTGCTCACACAACGAGTTGAGCATTTGTGTGCATGGATGTTAGGCCTGGCAACATACTGGGCATTTTCTGGAATAATTTTGCCAATGAATTTGCCTGTTCTGGGCTTACCATCTAGTTGAGATGAAAGAACTTACACGAAAAAGAGGGAGCTTAGTCCTGAAAAAGGACTAGTAACGTCTGAATGTGGCTGAATGTTTCCGATGCAACTTAAATGGTCATAAGTGGTCATAAACTCCCAAACCAACACTTGAAACCTAAACAGAGCTACTATTTGGACCATGTAACAGATAGGATTATTCATACATTTCGCTTTAGCAGCCCAAATAAAATGTTTTTGAGTGAGCCAGTTTACACCTTCATCTACCAGTAACAAAAACTGAAGGTCCAAGAATAGAAAAATCAAAAGCTATGCAGGTTTTAGTGAGCAGAGTGTGTGTTTTCATTTTTAACTGATTCTTGTCATGAACTTGCCTAATTCCTATATTGGCAGATACCATACATTGCCTTGGAGAGAAAACTATCTTGAAAATTCTGAAAATTCCCCAAAATTATTTTCTGAAATGCAATGTTAAAAAACGCCTTTGGAACAAAGCCATAGATGGGGATTAAATTTCCGCCTTCCCCGGCTACAGCTTCTCTCCCCATCCTATCTCTCATTATGAAGTCCTGATGGCTATTCTTATGGAAATTTCTTGCTGTCTTTCCTTTTATAATAGATACTGATGCAGATTCTCCTGAGGCTGAGACTATACTTGAGTCAAGAAGCCATGGACAAGACCATCAAGGGGAAAGCAGCTGGCCAGATGATTCATTGTCCAGTAAAGCAGAGAAAAGAGGAAGAGGAGGCTTGTGTTGGGTCACAAAGCCTTGAATTGTTTTCCAATCTCCATAATTTCTGTGCCTGCTCCTGTGTGCTGTTTACTACTGCTTAGCAAATGCACACTGAGAGGTTGACCAATCAGGCAGAAGTCTCCCTTGGGTCTAAAGCATTGGGGGGCATTGTTTAGGATTAAGCTTTCTGTGCTGGAAACTTCCTATCAAACCTGTTCAAGAATTTCAGGCTAGGACAGTCATCCTTTCCTTCCATTTTCCAGTGAAGATGCCTTCTGGTTGAAATGGTTATAGTATCCCATTTTGAAATTCCATCTCTATGAAAATGTACATACTTTTTTGAAATTAAAATTATTTCAGAGATACTTCAGAGGCACTATAGAAATTGGGATGAATATAGGATTGGGGAGGGGGGGAGGAATTCCAATGTTCTCTGGATAATCACCAATCCAACCTCAAAATCCTCTTTTATTGCTCCTTGATAATTTCTATGACTCTGCATATATGTAGGGGAAGGAAGAAATGTTATGCAGGACAACCTACCTGTACCTCTAGCAGATGTCTAGAAGTGACCTGCAATCTGTTTGCCTGGGCCTAATTATCTTCTGTTTACAATCTGGCTGCAAGTCTTTCATTTCTAATCATTGCTATTAAGCAATGGTTGAAAAGATTTTGGATTTGTTTGAAATCCTACCTTTCTTCTCCCCTTACTGCCTTCCCCCCACCCCAAAACCATCCTTCATTGCTGTTGTGTTAATGTGTCTTATTGGCAGAATGATAGAATTTGGTGTCAAACAAAGGGTGATAGGCACACCTAAGCAGTAGGTCACCAACCACAGTTTGTGCTGTGCTACTGCTGTGGTATAATTTCTGTCCAGGCTCTTTTGCCATGTGAAGTCATTGCTTTTGGGCTTATGATAAGGAGGGGGCTTATGTCACTGTTTGCTTAGTCTCTCAAAAGCTTGACCCAAAAGAAAAAGAAGCCCTTGGAAAACATGTGACTAGCGCCTCTGTCTTTCTCTCTTGCTAGAAAATTCCATCACATGAATTAACTTCTCTATCCAAGACAGCAGACTCACTATGCCCAATGTTTTGAAACTGAGATAGCTTCATTAGCAAATGCTTTTTGCTCTCTTCTCCAGACTCCTGGGCCACTGAAGAAGGGAAGAGAAGAGTTTTGCCTTCCTTCAGTACTCATACTGAGAACAGTTTGGGGGTTTTGCCAGCAAAGACCAAAGGTTCACCTCCATTCAGAAATGCATGGTCTGAGGCTTGAAGGCTGCATATGAGTATAGTTCCCAGAGCCCAAAAGTTGCTGGTGAATTGTAACTTTTAATTTGGCAAAAGGTAGATGTTCTCAAGATGTTCTCAAGTTGAGTTTGATTCAAGTTGAGTTTGACACACTCCTGCTACTTTCATAACAACCCTATGGAAGGGGTTTTCCATTTCAGGATGTTTTTTTGACTTCCCTGTCTAGCCTACAGCCTGGGACTTGCTGGTGGTCTATCACTCAGGTACCAAGCAGATCTATTTACCTCTGAGCCCAGACAAGGCAAAAGGTGATCTCCATCAACTGCACAGAGTGCAATAATATTGTTTTCAGCTGATCTAATTATATACTTCAACTGAATCAAATCCATTTTAGCTTTTGCCTTGTGGGTAAATGTCTTGGACCTGTAGTCCCTGGAATACCACTCAGATCTTCAGTTTAAAAAATAGTTGCCTATCTGGTGAAATATCCCTTTCAGTCGTTTAGGGAATGGAATAAATTCCTCTTTATTCAGTCAAGGCCACACTGAATGCTATGATCATTGTACAGTGCTGAAGGGAAAACGTTTTGATTCTGCTAAGCATATAGAATTGCTCTTTCCCCTGCTTTCAGCTTCACACGGACCTTCCCCTAGTATTAATTCTGTCCACCAGATGAGACAGAGACGTCACACTGAAATAGTCCATATGAAAGGACTTAACGTCCTTAATTCTTAATTAACTGCATCTATGAATTCAGTTTTATGAGCAGCTGCTGGGACACGTAAGTTCAGGATAGCTGTATCACTGGGGTGAGAGCATGAACACTTAATGGGTGCAAGCTAAGTTATAATTGGATCTTCATGGCAACTTGGTAATCTGAAAGTATCTTACCATGGAACTATATCAATAGAAAGTTATGTTCCTTGACTCTGGTGGCAACTTTTTATGATAAAAACTACTATAACATGTTCCACTTTATATTTGACTTCCCAGCAAAAAGAGGGAATTGCAGTTCAATCAGTGGAAATCAATTCATGTGCTATTACATGTATCTCTGCAAGTTCTGGGTAATGTTTCCAATGATTAATAGGAAGTATGATTATCATCACACCCAACAATGCTCTTCCTAAAGGATATTTTTTTGCATTGCTGTCACCCCTGAATTTCCACTTGCACATCCAATATGCCCTACATCTTGAGGAGCATTGCTTGAAATCAATGATTTATTGCCAGTACTGTTGGTAACAGTACTGACATTTAATTGTCTCCACAATTATTTACTATCCAACTTAGCTGTCTTTTCTCATCCAGTTTTCCCTTTCATCTTGGAACTGTCCCATTCTGATGAATTTTCTCCCACATTTGCTCTTCTAATCTCATTCCATCCATTCTTCACTCCTCTAATTATTTCTGGAGTCTCTCACAGATTCATTTGCTTTCTCAATACCTTCATAATTTATCTTGCAATCTTTTTATATCACTATAGCTTGCATCCCCACAATCACTGCTTCAATCTTTCCTTGATTTGGATACTCTTATTTCTCCTTTGTTTCTTGCTTCTTTCCTTATTACATCGTTCTCTTTCTTCGAAGGACTTAGTACTTGAGTTCCTATCTAATTCATGCATATTAGACATTAGTACAATTTACTTCATACTTATCTCAAATAGTGTGATTTTCTTAAAACTTCTTTGTATTCTCTGAGCATTGCATTTTGTTCTATCAAAGAGTTGCACAGCACAGCATTTCCAATTTATTCAAAAATAAGTCTTATTATAAGAAGTGACCTGTCTAGAATTGTGTTATCAGTTGTTCTACATTCAGTCTTTTTTGTGTTTTTATTTCACTAAGAGTCCACACTGATCTACTCTATAAAGTGCTCAGGAGAATCGAATGAAATTCCTTTTAGATTTCAATAATGTGCCCAAGGAAACTGAAAACATTTGTCTACCACTTTTTCTCACCTGGCTTGGCATAAGTCTTCTCATTATATTGTGATATTAAAACAGGTCAAACTCAAGACTTGCCACTTAGCTTTCCTGGAAAGTTAGAATGTGTGACACTAACCTCTGAACATTAGGACAGGTATTTAAATTATATCCACAACCAAGTATAATGCTGTATTTTTATGCAAATCTGCTGAGTATTTCCCTTTGAACTTGGTCTGCCAGAGGATTCTCCATTTCTTTAACTATTATATCTGTTCAGAGTTTGCATTCCCACACAACATGGGCAGCTATGCCAGAGTTTCCAGCCCTAAGAATATATTTATAGAAATAATAAAGTGTTGGCATGCAGGACAAGGCTTATCTAGATAGATAGTCATGTGAAGAACCACATGAAGTCCTCTGAAAAATTTAAGCTAAGGATTTTTCATTCAGTAACATTTTACTTTTTATCTCCCCCCTCTCCTCAAGATATGATTGCATTTCCTTAGGTTTTTCTTAAAATACGAACTCACAACTTGGTAAGCGCAAGCATAGACTAATTGTCCTTCAGGAAATCTCTTAAAACATGGTTATTTCAGCATGCTTGGGGATCCCATAGTAATAGGGAGCCCCTGAGATGGTTGTATTGTGAGATTTTCTCCTGTGGTCTTATTTATATTTTGTATTAATTGTTTTAATGGTTATTTAAGATTTATTTGAATCGCTTGTTTTATTGTACAATATGCCACCGAGTTACAGCAGTGAGATCGGCAGCTATATAAATTTGATAGATAGATAAATAAAACGAAGGTATCTGAATACTTGTCTGAGAACCCTACTTTGGAAGAGAAGTAACAGCAGAAGGGAGAGACATGTGACTGTGGAGCAGTTCATGAATGTTTTCTGTCCCAGGCATCTGACTGTGCTGACTCTGCTGTGGAATGCACTCATCAAATCTATGGCTTTCAGCTGATGGAGTGGCAAATAGGCCTTTGACTGTAGTGCTGCATCTGAAAGAGATTTTCACCCACAATTGGCTGAGCAAAACCCTACTCACACAGTAACAGCTGTGAACCCTGCTGAGGGCATCTGTTAGGTTGTTAATACTGGTTGGGAATCATATAGCTCTGGCTGTGTTTTGTTTATCAGAGAAATTCCTTTGCATCTTCAATAGCCTTAAAAGATATTGTACCTCCTGTTTGTTTACATATAATGTGGGACTGTTTCGTCTCTATTCCCTGCTGCTGATTTTCTTCCCTGCAGGGGGGCAAGCACATTGAAGGGATTTTTTATTATTTTCATTTCAACTGAGTTATAATAATAGTAATATCAGCCTAGATGCTATTAAAACAAAGCTCATTGCAGGGAGCAGGGCCTGATTCTTTCGCTTTCCTTACACCAGCATCTGCACGGAGAAAGGACATTTGAGAAGACCAAAAATGGCACTGCAGGTACAAGGAAGAAATTATAGTGAAAGAAGCAAAATTTTTAAAATCTGGCAGAGACTATGCAGATTTTGGTAATAAAGGAGAAAGTTAAGTTATCCCCTTGCACAGTGTAATTGTGTTCACACAAAGAAAGTGTGAGTGCCCATATTCCAGTTTAAGAAAAATAAAAGCACAATCATCATGGCTGTTGAAACTGAAATCTTGAGGTTGCTGAAGTCTATCCATGGTTTACATTCTTTGCTCCATGAAATCATGGCATAAATTGACTATTGTAACCCTTAAGACTTCGGCTTCCATCAGCCTTTTTCAATATGGTTTGAAAGTTATATGGTACACGTGCCAGATTGCTGGCAGCTAGGTAATCAATGGTACAATAGCTGTGGAAAGGGTTCCAACTTTTTTCACTCTTATTTCATGGGATATAGCTTGGCTGTTTGCTGTTTGGAAAGAACGGCTTAAATATAAGTTCATTTACAGTTGTTCTAGAGAACTGTATCTTACCTTTTCTGCAAGGTAAGAACTGGAGAAAGTTTTGTGATGGGTATCTTACCACACACACACACGTTTATATAAATAGTATACATAAATATTTTTGAATTCTTGTGTACTTGAATAAAGCTACTTAACATTTGAGTAAAACTACTTGCATTTGTCCAATTGGGTTTGATGCTATTGATTTTACTCCACCAAAAATGTATTTTCTTTTTTTATAAAAACTATTTGTCCCATATTGAACTTTGTATGTTAGTATGGGAATTCAGTATTCTTGAAACATTTGGATAAAAAGCTACATTATGGAGACTGGATATAATTTGGCTGAATAGTCTGTTCCTTAAGGGCTAATGATTTGTATCCAATTATTTATTAGGCTTTCAAAATAGCCAGGGATCTCTTAGTTTCCTTTCTTCAGTAACAATTAAAGCACATGGTGAAAAAGACCTGCAGATCTTCAGAAAAGCAGCCTGCCAGCACCCAAATCCTCTACCTCCCAGTGACATCTAGTGGGCATTGTGATTAACTGATTGTTCCCTAAGGTCAGAGCAAACCCATTAAAGGAACGCAGTGTAAAAGAGATGCTACCGAACGTATTTATTTGACAAACTTCCAATAATATTTGGTAGAAAGGAAATTTTATTGCTTTTATAATGAAGAATGGCTCAAAACATTTTAAAAGCAAGGATAAACTATTAAACATCTTCAAAACAAAGACGATCAGAACTCAAGTAGTTCGGCAACAGTCTTTTTCTGGAAGTGTTTCAGTTTAGCATCATTTTAAATTAACTGTGGTGTAAGATTCTGGTTGTAAAAGGCGATATACAGTGAGTTTTGTTGTGAATTGGGCTAACAAAACGATATGAAATGAACTACAGTTATTAACTTCCCAGCAAAGAAACATGGTTAATTTATATCTATTATTTCATAAGTACCAGGCTATATGGAATTGCTATGTACATGTAGTTTTTGAGAAAGAAAACAATACTATGAAAGGAAATATTCTAGATAACAGTACAGTACATATGATTAGACAACTATTAAGATTACATCAGACTAAGGAGTATCATTTAATTTTATTCTTTTTTGGTAGAAACTCAAAAATACACAAATCATATTCTGGAAGATGATAGATTTTCTACCACTATTATGTCCATATCATTCTTTTTTACCTGAGTTACCTTAAGTAAACAGATTACGATGTGCACTTACTAGCCCGACTCAGAGCTCCGGGTGCAGCCTATGCGCACATGAAATGTGGGGGACCCTCATTCATATCAATCAAAATAATCTGTCTGTACACCAGGAGAGGAATACCCTTGGATCAACCCTCTCTTTTGGTATCAGTGGGGGGACCATGTCAGCACGAGACCTGTGCATAAGTCCTTGTGGAATTTCTGTACTCCTAGTGTTTCACTGTTTCAGTGTTTGGACTTGATCTCTAAGGCATGGCCACTGCATAACCTCCAGTCATTTCAAAATGGCTTTTGTATATCCTGCCAGTAAAATAAATGAAGGCTGCAGACACACTGTTGCTGAACTGTTTCATACAAAATTAACTTCTATATGAGAAAAGTCTAGTAATGTGCTGACACTTCTAGAGTGCAGTTTTACACTTATGAAGCAGATAGGAGCCTGTAAAACATTGGCTGAACATTAATTTTACGGTACATGTAGAGAATGGTATATGTAATGTAATTATGTACAGAAGTTTATTTTCATAGTATTTTGTGCAACCCAGTCTCCATTTGCAGTTAAAAGGCTGCTGTCAATTCCTCAGCTATTCAGATTCCGTAATGCAGCTAGTAATGGAGAATATATAAAAAAGAGGACCACTGATCCCAAACAAATACTGTGCTACACAGACAGCTGTACATAATTCATACAGTGCATATATCAGAGTTACATATAGCAGCAAATATAGACAATGACTTTTACAGTTTCTAGGCATGATATACTTTACATGGGAATGAATATTTCTACAAAAGAAATTAGGAAAGTCTGGGTTTATAGGAAACAACATCTGCTATTTACGTTCAGAAAAATAGTGCAGTAGGAATAAATCCTTTACAGTAGCAATTATATAATTTAGAAGCACTGTTAACTCAAAAGTTTTAAAAAGCCACATACAAAATGAAGTGTATTTGTTCTCGATAGTTATGTCAATCAAGTTTCCTGTAGTACTTATCAGAAGTATCCATCTTCTTCATCTTCTTTGTGCTCTATTTGCTCCATATTTCTTGTAATCATTTTCCTCTTTTGTTTAATCTATCAAGGCCTTAAGTAGAATGACTACACTTGAAGCAATTTCTAGCTAAAGTCATATTGATGAAAGAACACAGGTGTTCAGTCACATTTACGAGGTAAGTTTGGAATAATTTGGAGGAGAAAATTTACGTTTTAAATACTTCAGAATATAAAGTGGAAGACAGCTTACTACGGTGATGGCTGACACTTTCCATAGGAAGGTCACTGTTGTGATAAAGGCAACATCTATAGACATAAAAAAGGACATCAGTTATAAAAGTAGAAAAAAAGGGCAAGATCATTAAATAACAGTGAAACATTGTGACATGTTTTAGGAAGGACTGCAAGATTAGATACTATGCTTGGATGGGAGACTACCATAAAATCCCAGGCTAGACCAAAAAAAAAACAGGGGAAAGGAAAGGAAAGGAAAGGAAAGGAAAGGAAAGGAAGGCAGTGTTGTCAAGAAAAATACATGGACACGTAGGAGGGAAGTTTGACTCAAGACAAAGCCATTTATTTAAAAAAATATGCCAGGAGCTGATTAATTTTACAACACAGTTGTTCATTGCTATATGACTTTTCTAAAAATGTTTTATATTTATTTTTATTTTAAAAATAATAGTGAAAACTTAGAAATATCTGTAACTACTATTCCAAATTCTTGTCATACAATAGCCATCACATTTATTTTTTATTTTTATTTATTTTTTATCCTGCCTTTATTTTTTTATAAATAACTCAAGGTGGCGAACATACCTAATACTCCTTCCTCCTCCTGTTTTCCCCACAACAACCACCCTGTAAGGTGAGTTGGGCTGAGAGAGAGTGACTGGCCCAAGGTCACCCAGCCGGCTTTCATGCCTAAGGCAGGACTAGAACTCTCAGTCTCCTGGTTTCTAGCCCATTTAACCACTAGACCAAACTGGCTCACATAAGTACAGTATATAATTCTTAAGGCTATAATTTTATTAAATCAAGTGAAATGGATGATCTATAAAAATTTTAATTACAAATTGAAAATTGGTTCAAATTAAATCAGTGTTTCTTTGGTTTTTGACAGGCCCAATACTGTACTTCAACTTTGTGTGTATAGAGAGACACAAAGAAAAAAATTATATATACACACAAACTCACATTCCTTCAAGATGCTTTCTCTTGATAGTTTCTTTATAAAGCAATGAAAAATTTGATTTCCCGAAAAAAACTATTAAATATCAAGTGAAACATGTTATACTGACTGATATCAATGTACATTCAAACTTGAATTCTCCACATAGTATTATACTTTAGCCCTGTTCATGTATTGTCTTTTATTTATTCTATATTCAAAAATATGAATATAGAATTGTGATTGATAACTATTATAAACTCCTATACATGTCTCCTACTTTTTTTTTCAGCTTTCTATTTACAACAGATTACATATGAAATATGTAACCTTTATGGAGATATACAGGGTACAGGACAGGCCCCATAGGCCAACTGCAACATGCTTTATTAATTTTTTTTTCCACAGAAAATGTTACTGTACTTAGGAATGTTCAGAGATCATGCATCAAATCAGTAAGGATGTGTTTAGAAGAAAATGGCAACCAATTTGAACATTTAATGTAATTTATACAATAAACTGTCTATGGACCTGACTTTTTCAATACAACTCCTAATATCTTTCAGAGTTCCAGTATCTAAGGATCAGAGAAAATTAAAGAGACACTTCTCAGTGCTAGAAAAATTAGTTATATACTTTTAAGAATTTCTATGGGGCATCTTGTCTTTAAGGAAACAGCAATAATACCTACCTAAGAAAGCTCCAAAAGACACTCTGCCTATACCTGTTCCAGTACAGGAGAAGAAAGGACAGATTCACAGAAAGGCAAGAAAGGAAGAGAAGATACAATCATAAAGGAATTATTAGAAACATCTGAAAGTTAGAAAGAGATTAATAAAATCTAAAGAATATATAAATATAAATATATAAATAAACATATAGTAAAAATATACCGAAAATGACCAAATGAACATTATTTTTAGAATCTACATCAAGTGTAAGAAAAGATGCTAGCTCAACAGGAGCCTGAATTCAGATCTTGGAGGGATGGGATCCTACTAAGTGTGTATGAAAGCATTTGAGATAAAATTTAAGATTTTTATTTGTAATGAAATGCATTTCTTTTCCATAAATTTTGTACAGCTATAGCAATGGATCACTGTAGCTAAATACAATTCAGTATTATTGAAAAGAATTTACATAAAAACTGTGCCAAATTGCTCTCAATATTTTAGATGCACTTTTCAGCTTTTCAAACCTACATCATTTTTAAAAAAGCAACAGTGACTATACATTATGCATGTGGGAGCTACTCACCAAAATATTCATTAAGGAATGCAAGAGAGGCTACATAGCAGCAAAGACTGAAGATTTCAGCCACGATCATTAACCAGTGCCATGTGCGTATGGTGAGAGCAACCATCAAGAGTTCAGTCAGGATCAGTGCAGTGAAGGAAATGGCAACAACGTGGACAAATTCAGATTCAAAAAGCAGAAGGGCTCCATACATCAAAATGCCACCTACGACACACAAACAAAAGAACTTTTATTACCGATTCACTGTACAGACTAGTGTTTCATGCATGTGCCCTTACATTTGCAATTTTTAATTATTTTACTGTAAAAAGCTATTTGCAATCATCTTGAAAACAATGCTGTAGAAGTTAAGAATCTGATATACAGTATTTCAGCATCTATCCTAGAAATAAGTTCCTTTAGAGGTTCAACATGCTTTAACTTATTTGTGAACTTAAATGAACATATAGAGAAAGTATACTGTTAACTAATATTACGATGCACAATTCTTGAAATAAGATTCCTAGAGTTGGGTGGAGAAAACTGTTGTGCAGTATATGAAATTCAAGTGCATATTTTTCTGATTATGTCAGTTAGAATTTGATTATGTCCATTCAAATATTTCCAACCCCTAACCCCCATGATCTCACATTATGATGCTGGCTATATCCCTGGCACTCACACGTTCAGATGAATGCACAAAAGGGGATATATACATAAGTAGCCTATGCAGCAACCCCATAAAGACATCTCTGTAACATTCAACTATCCATGTGGACTCAGGGGACATGATCTGATGCCCAAAAATGTCTACATGAAGTGGTCCCACTCTGTTTTCCATGTTCTGAGGCTATTGCAAGAAAGGGGCTCATAAAAAAAAAAATCTCATTTTAAGTGGCATGCATCAAACAAACAAACATGCAATCTACGTGGTACTATGAATAGGTTTTATGTTACTTCAGTATCACATTTTAAGACAACAGCTATTAAAAATAATATGAATGAAATGTTAAGCTTTGTAAATGTAACTTGAAACTCAAACAGTACTGTTCTCTATTTCAGAAAATATGAAGCAGAACTTCACCTTGATAAATACTGATTAAAACCCAGATGAGGAAAGTCTTAAATGATAAGGATCGCCCCTAGAAGAAATGACAAAGACAGCTTAGTTTATGATTGCAGAAAAAGTCATTTGAAATACTAAACAAAAGGAAAAACAATACCCACGTTGGTCCATAAAGAACCCTTCCTACCCCACAAGTATAACATAACAATACAAGAAACCAAAAAGGCACAAAGGAGTTATAAACTTTTGAGTTCTCTAGAGTTCTTTATCAGGCCTGTCACTGCAAAATGGACATGACAAATATGTCCCTATTTTTGTAGATATAAAATTTAAAAATAGGCCACGACCATATTTGCTGTTGAACGTTAGTCTTAAGGTAAACTAGACAACCCATGACCCTCTGGGTCATCCTTTCAGAGATATTTCCTTACCTAGAGAAACAGAATGATCACGGGTGGGCAAAAAAGCAGTGGGAGTAGGAGCGACTTCTGACTTCCTGCTGGCTTCCCCATTGACCTTGCTTGTGGGAAGCTGGCAAGGAGCATCGGAAATCATTCCTCCTCCTCAGCTGACCCATGGAACTGCCTACCACTTTGCTGGGGAGAGGGGAAACAAAGGGAGCCGCAGACCGTGAGGAAAACTGCATCCCTGCTCCCCATCCTGGTGTGTCCCCAAGGGCCCTCTCTCTCCAGGGAGGAAGAGAACTCACCCGTCGACCACCAGCACCCCCCAGCCAGCCCTACCTCACCAGCAGGCATCCATGTCACAGCCAATCACCACTTGCCTGTTGGGCCTTGCTGCCAGCCGACTGGGCGCAGCACTGGGAGCGGGAGCGACTTGCAACTTCCTGACGGCTTCCCCATTGACTTTGCTTGTGGGAAGCTGGCAGGGAGTATTGGAAATCACTCCTCCTCCTCCTCGGCTGACCCATGGAACTGCCTGCTGCTTTGCTGGGGGGAAGGAGAACAAAGGGAGCCATGGACTGTGAGGAAAAGTGCACCCCTGTTCCCCATCCCAGTGTGTCCCCAAGAGCCCCCTCCATCCAGGAAGGAAGAGGGCTCACCTGTCAACTGCCAGTGCCCCCCAGCCAGCCCTACCTTGCCAGCAGGCATCCGAGTCACTCCCTCACCCTTCTCTTGCTACCTACCGCCATTAAGAGATTTCAAATTTCAGCCTTGGTTCCCAAGTAGCCAATTGCTGCTTGCCTGTTGGGTCTTGCCACCAAACGATTGGGTGCAGGGGCCAAAGGGAGGTGGGAAAGAGGGCAAGGATATGCCTGTCCCATCTTCCCTTGTGCCACGCAACCTACAGGTTTCTGGGAAGTGCAGTTGGAAGGTGTGGTGGTGCTGAAGCAGCCACAACTTTGCCAATTTCAACCCCATGGGAGTAATTGGTCCTGGATTTTGGACACATTCTGTAAGTAAGCCCATTTGAGGTACCTTGGTTCAAAAATTGTTTCCTTATGATGCACTGTTTTGCCCAACTGAAAGTTACAAACAGACACAAGAGTTTTAGTAGTATATAGATATTCTAGACTGAGTGTATTGATCCAGAGTCCAGCAATCCTTTCAGAAAGTGCCACCTCATGATGCATGGGTGCCTGTGCAAATCCAAAAGAATGGCTGAGATAATATCACAGGAGATCTGGCTATAAGTATATTATACCAGCAAAGTCAGAATAATTTATGCTATGATATGCTAGGTAAGTCACTTAAACCACACTACAGCTGATTTTGTTGTTTAGGGGTTATTTTAGTGATTTAACAAAATAACAATAACCAAGAAGACTAAGTAGATTGAATATGACATTTTATTTTAGGCACTACAGGATGCTGGGGAATATCAAACTAAGATGGAACTTTTTTGGAAAAAATATGATACAAAAGTAAAGGCAAACTTTATCAGTCACATGGGCTATTTATTAAACCTGCACAAGCCATACAAGCGTGCAGCAAAGTTTTACTGAGTTGTTTATAAAAATAATAAAGGCGGGATAATAAATAAATAAATACATACATACATAAATAAATACATAAATTTTGTTGTTTAGAGATTAATTTTAAAACAGTGAAACTACATCGATACATGTAATCTTCTTGGCAACCCTGCAGGTAGTCTGCTGTTGCTTCTTTCCCGGATGTGATTTCAACCTTCCACTCTAGCTTATACCCACAGTATTTCCTTAGGTTTCCCTATCCAAATACCAAAAAGGTTCAGTCTGCTTAGCAATTTGAGAAAGGCCAAGACAATTGGGTTCTGTCAAGGAATTAATTTTGTTTAGGATTACAAGAGTACAGCCAACTTATTTTAAATCCCAGCAAAAAACAAAAAATCCAAACAGAGAATAATTATTTTATAATACTTAGGTGCTCAAAGGAGGAATCAACTTGCTTTTGGTAGGAAAAAAGTAGAATGAAAACCCATGAAATATTTTGAGCTTTAAAAACATAAGCAAAATGTGTGTGAGTGTGAAGCTGTTGATTTTTTGGAACTTTAATTTTCTGCCAACCAAATTATGCAACCTAATTATGTTCCAAGAAAAAAAAAATACTAGCTTGCCTTACAGACAGCATGCCACTTGAGATTTGGATGGCCTTGAACCTACCAGCTTTCATAGAGTACTAAAGACCTGGTTCTTCTCCTAGTCATTGGGCCAGCCTGTTTGGTGAGTCCATCTTGGTGTTGTGGTTGTATGTTTTGAGTTGTTCCGAACATGTTATGTTATCTTAAATTGAATTGCATGTCTTTATTGTTAGTTATTTTTAATTAACTGTTAGCCCTCCAAAGTAGTGTGTGTACAGGAGGCAGCCACACACTAAACAAAGAAACAAACAAATATTTGCAGATTTTTCAGCAGAAATAATGGTACATTATTGCTGCATGCATGATTTGAATGCTCTCACCTTAGTAAGATCTTTGTAAAGTTCAGGATACAATAGTGCCATTTCCGGTTTCACATCTTGATCCAACACTAAAGAGAAAACTGGAAACATAGTGTATATGGTTGCATACCTTAGAGAAAAATAATTTTAAAATAGTTGAACACTGTTTAAAGCCATATTCTTTACATAAACTACTTCTCTTTGAAATAAAGTTTTTGAAGGATTGTGATTACTACTTACCCCACCATAAGGAAACCTTGATACAGAGGAACAGATGCAAAATAGAAGACAGATGAAAACACAGCCTAGAAGAATATAAGCAGTTACACTGGATTATACATCATACAGTATCGTGGAAGATACTATCAAAGTTAGAAAAAAGGATCTATAAATTGTTTTCCACATAAGCAAAAACAATTAGGTACCTGCATAGTTGAAATAATAAGGCCTCTGTGCATGACAAATTGACCGAGAGCTGCTGATCTTTTGTAACTGTTTCGACCATGTACCATCAGCAGTCTACCAATGTGTTTAAACTGTGTTATAGAAAAATCAGCAGCCAAGGAAGCTTGTTTCCCTTCCTAAATCAAAAATAAAACCATAAAATGATCAACATCAATATCAGTGTATAAACTGTGGTTTATAAACATGTAAACAAAGCAATTCCAAATTTGAAATTTGAACAATAGTGGAAGATTTGGTAATTTGCTTACTTTGAGATTCTCAAAGTGCTCAGGTTAATTTGGAAGACAACCTTCAAAAAGTTCTAGAGCTAAGATATTTTGGCAGAAACCCAGCCTCTTCATAACTGTCCTGTATACTGGTATGAATTCTTCACCTCCATCAGGTTTTGCCACAATGAGACTCAAAGCCAAAAATACTACTTTTGAGGGAGAGAAGGGCAGGTTGGGTGAATTTATAGAAGAACACTTGAAGAAGCTCAGTTTTAAAGAATAACCTTTTCTCTCTGTGAAATCATACATTTGGTGTTCTGCCTGACTATCAGAAGTCACTGAAGCACTACTGACAGCACTGTTCTCCCTAAAAATGCATCCTGTCAGGACTGAAGATCTATCTAAAAATGCATACTAAAAGTAGTAGACAGTGACCATGTAGTTATCCTGCATTTACTTCGCTGAAGAGAGTTACAAAAGCTGGTAGGTAGCAACAAGGATGGAAGCTGAAATTTTCATCTTTGCTGATTTATAAGCACCCATTTTTTGGGGGTGGGGACTTGTTAGCCACCTGATGGAATGGATCAGATGTTCCACAAAGAACATTCTCAAGCTGCTAAAATCAAAAGCTCTGCTAGGACTGCCTTGCCTATATTTTGCAGGGGCTGAACAATCCTCACTATTAAAGGGCAAATGAGGCCTCCTGGGTCAGACTCAACCAACTTAGCCCATGTATAACTTTTGTTACCACAGTTAAGAAATGCATGTCAGCTCCTCTCTTGCCCAGTCAGAAAGCAGAACTATGGGAGAGGAAATGACAAAACAAACTCCTAGGGCATGATTTGAGAAAAATAAGGAATGGGTCCTATTGAATGGGTGTACAATCCTACATTAAGGACTACACTGTGGTGATAAGGCAACAAAATCTACCTAGTTTTCTGTTTTTATTCTGTCTGCACAATGCTGTCCAGCAGTCCTATTTAGAGTGACCCAGTCCCTACCAGAGGAATATCTGAAGAACTGCTGTGAAGATGTCAGTCCTTTGAGATAGGCAGTGTCAAGAAACAGGCATGGCAGGAATTCCTGAAATGCTCTTCATTGTTGTGAAGTAGAATAACAGAATCTTGAAAGCCTGTCAGAGTTTCTCCCTGCCCCATCTTATATTAAACAAAATCAAGGCAGGGTTATTTTGAGTCCCCCACCCCCATGTTTTCCTCTTTCTCAGGAATGAGTAATCTTTTCTGAAAATCCCCCATAATGGTTTGCTCATTCCTCCCCCATTTTCAAGGCCAAGTCTATATTCTTTTACACTACCTCCCCTGTCAGAATCACTTCCCCTTCTCTGTGAAAGGCAGCCCAGGCAATTCATCAAGGGCAACAAACATGGAATCACTCTCCTGCCACCCTCCACCCCGCCCCTGTGGTCCTGACAGCATGACAAGGTCAATGGATAAATCTGGCAGACCAGTGCTAGATAGAGCTGGAAACTGCCCCTCCCCTCTTGTTGCACAGCAACCACCACTGGAGGGTCCAACACGGCATGAAGCAAAGGTGGTGATGGTGATCTTTTCTGAAACTATGCCCCAAATGGTTCAGTCATTCCTTCCCCATTCCCAAGGCCAGTTGGAATTCCTTCACAAAATATTATTCCAAACACCTGATAGATAAAATCACTTGGATCCATTTTGAATTGGACTCTGGCTGGACAGGTCCATATGAATAGACTGAGGCAGGGTTCTGTCCTCTTATTTGGGAAGAGTTCGAGCCTGTAAGTCTTGAAAATTAACGACTACTGAAAAGCCAGTATGGTCAGGACCAAACAATGCCCAGGGCAGGCTTCCTGGGCATTGTTTAATAGAATAAAACCTCCAGCTCATGTCTAACCTGTGTCAGATTCACTCCTTGTCATCTTCCAGGGGCATGCTAGGTGTCTTTTCTTCTGTTTCATCACTCGGAGCTCCTCTACAAACCAAGGGGAGCCCCAGACTGTGGGCAGGGAGAGGCCACATAGGTGCGATCCGCCCTTTCATTCCAGATGGTGACTAAAGCCTCAGTCAAAGCATGCACCAGACTTTCAAGAACAACACCAACCAAGCTCCCTCTGAAACCCTATCAGATCCATCAGACACCTGGGGTGGACTGATTGAATAGGTGCTCCTTCCATGTGGTGGGAAGCAGCACCAGAGCATTCCAAGGCAATCAGAAAGTGATCATTCCACAGCAAGCGAGTGATGGTAGTGTCTCCTAAAGACAAATCACATTACCACTGCTGTGAAACAAACATCAGATTCAATGTGTGACCACTACTGTGAGTCAATCTTCCATGAGTCAGTCCATGATTGCCATGAACTCCAGAGCCCATCAAAATCCATACCCAAGGAAGGCAGATTGAAGTCCCCCAGGACCATAAATCTGGGGAACTCTGTTGTGGAGTCAAGAAGCTCAGGCAGGGAAGTTAGTACACCAGCACCAATCCCGACTGATCCCTAGAGCCCAATTTTTCAAACAGGGTGTCACATCAGGTAATCTGCAGGACAGTGCCTTTAAAAGCCACCAGAGTGTCTTGGATGGGTACTCCACCATCTTTGTCCAAGGATATTAACTGATGTCACAGGCAAAACCTGGATGGGTACACTTCCAAGAAGGCAGCTCTCCTCTCCACAGCCATCCAGATCTTGATGATACACATGAGACCAGTCCTTCCATCTGTAATTAAGTCACAGATGAGGGAAGCTTTATTACAGGGTTACCTGGCATTCAGCAGCAGGAGCTGCTAAAAGCATGGGCCTCTAAAGATCTGATGACCAGAAATTTGGGGTGAGATCAGTGGGCTGAAATATGGAGCCAGTCTAAGACACTGAGACCATGTTCCCCAAATGGAACACAAAAGGAAAAAAATCATGAATTTTTGAAAAAGCAGAAGGATGATCAGCTCAAGAATGAACATGTTAATACTTGAAAACAAACTAAAAGGGTTTCGTGGGAGCCATCCCTAGCACATGTGGAGACAAGGCTCCTGCTACAAAATTCTGTAACATTTAGATGCTGCTGAATAGGGCTTTTTATAGGCACATAACTTATGAATATGAATCACTAAGACCATACTGAAGATGAGTGGTACTGATGATGGCAATACTGCCAATACAAGCACAGCCTCCAAAACCAACACAGAATCCCTTAGCAATACTGATTCTTGGGACTTAGATTTCTTTCTTCTTTTCGCTAGGGTTGGGCTCATTCCAAGCAACAGGTTTAGGAAGTTGATTTGTGTTAAATGTTTTTTGATGCAGAGGTACCAAGGATCCCATTCTCAAGCAGCTGCTCCTGCAAAAGAGATATGTTGGCGAACCTGGACTTACAGATTGAGATTATATAGACGGGGGAATCTAGGTTCATTATTTATTTAATAAATGTATATGGCCACCAACTCACACACAGTGATTCCAGAGTTATCTACTGGGCAGGAAACCTTTTTCCAGAGAGAGGCTTGAAATCTTGAGGACCTGCTGTATCTGACCTGTTTAGTGAAAGCACAAATCAACTATCTGCTGCTCACTTAAACAAAGCAGACACAGGGAATCCTCATTGAAGGATGGGAGCTTGCTACTATGTGTGTGACATTTTCTAAGCGTGGCCTTAGAGGCCATATAGTTGTTCTGGCAAAAGGCTTTGCAAAACATTTGCAAAGATGAAGAATAAAGCCAGAAGAATGAAACAAAAAAGTAAAATGACTGTGAGAAAAAGGTGAGTCAGACCAAGGGAGCAAATTAAATAAAATTATTTAGAAAGTAGTCTGAGAACTCTAATGCGTTGTATAGTACAGAAAGAGGAACTCAGGGAGGGGCAGAGATCATACCAGTATATAGAGTAGTACTAGAGGAGTGAAGTCCCATGAAAGAAGTTTAAATTTTATAACTTTATGCACAGCCAGGAAAAACATTTCAGTTCAGAGACCATAAGAAAGAGAAAGAAAATAAGAACATTTGTTGCACAAGGAAAGTCTGTTTGCATGATTACCACAAATCAAGCTGTCTATAACTTGAAGCTGTTAATTCTAAGATATTATTATTAAGTGCACATTTAATCTAATTTGTGAATATACCTTTCCTTCAATTCCAATTCCACAATCTGCTGCCTGGATCATACTGACATCATTTCCTCCATCACCTGAAAAAACATAAATGTGCAGAATATTTAAGTTTGGCTTGGCAAGTGCTTCGTATTTACTAGCTGCATTTCATTTCACCTTGAATTAGTATAAAGTTATCTGAATTATCTTTTAAATTAAACGTGGTTTTATTTTTTCAGTTTAGGAAAGCAAAAAATAAAAAAGTAGATATGTTACAAACTATTGCACCTTTGTCGCTGAAACAATTTCCCAATTTTCTATATGTAAATTATAGTACAGAGGATGATAAAGAAATTGGTGACTGAGCATGATAGCCTGTTTCAGCAAGCAAGAAGTTACTATGGCTCCTGGCTCAATAGGTTTAGCAGGGGATGATGATGATGATGATATCCTGGTATGTATTGTTTTTCTTGAGTATTTGAAAATCCAGAAAGGCTCATGATGCCAGCCTATGAAGTAACAAACGTTATTATCTTACTGGAAACCTGTGGGAGTTATTAGGGCCGTGCAATACTTTAGAATAAAAGGCAAAAAGGTACTTCAGAGCACATGGGGTGCAACTGCTTAAACCACCTTTTCCTGGGATCCCGCTTAATACTGGGAAAAGGCATGGGTGCTTAAAGGAGTTGCAGGCAAGCCCTGCATTTGTGCCCCTATGCATTCCAAAGCAACTTTCGACCTTCAAATCCAAAGCTCTGCATAGCCCAATAAAACAGTGGCTGATGATTTCAAATGCTGGCTAGTAATTGTTCTGAGATTTAATTGTACTTGATTTGTTTTAGTAAAAATCTTGAAACAATGAAGTGAAAAAACTTTCCTTCATTATCTTTAGCATTATTTTTTTTAAAAAAGGATTGCCATATCATCATTCTACTTTTACATGATACTATGGCAATCTTTTTAAGACATTCATTTATTTTTCATTATTGTGACTAAAAGGCCAAATAATTCATTACTTCCACAATAGAAATGAAACCAGAGTTGATACGAACCTATTGCACATGTACGTTTTCCTGTGTGATGCTGCAGCAATTTTACAATGTGGGCCTTTTGGGTGGGAGAACATCGGCAGCAAACTACAGCTGGACACTGACATGCTAGTTCTACGAATTCATGCTCATAGTACTTCAAACACACCTACAAAAAGAAATAAATTCGAATAGGGTTAAAGGTCTGGGATATGTTACATTACCTGAAAGATGAGCAACCTTCCCACTCTTTCCCCATCCTCTAAAGAGTATATTAGAATTCCTTGGCTACTGATGATGATCATTACGACTGACATCCCACGCCCTTTAAATAGACCAGCCTAATCCTCCTCCTGTGCCAGTTATGATTGTAAAGCAGGAGAAACCAACTTCGCATAAAAAGGGATAGCTAATGCCATTCTTCCTACATGTTTACTATTGGAAATGGCATGGACAGGTATAATCCATGAGTGGAGAAAAAGATGTTTCTCAGCTTGATGCAAGGATACAGCTCAGAAACTGATGAAATCTTATGTATCCATCTGATTTCAAGCACATTTCTTCCATATTAGGTTCTCTCCACATCCAATGATATCACTTGTATTGAACAGATTTTCCCAGCTGTTCAGACAGGCAGCATCTCATGCTGTGTGCTAATCCAATAGCAGAAATTATGGAAGTAGGATATCCCAAACAATGTTTAGAAGAAGAAAGATAACTACTATGCCATGGAGAATAAAAATTGAATGAAATCTTAGTTATTTCACCGATAGTGCTGAGCTCTATGCATGGCAACAGACATCTTCCACAGGGATCCAAAAGTCAGGCTTTAGTGTCTTATCTCTGGAACCAATGATGCAGCATTATGATCCCTATCAGCTGATTTTATTCCTGCCCAGCAGCCCCATGGAACCAATTAAGTTCCACTTGGCTCTAGAAAAACTTAATTCTGACATATATACTCTCTTGGTCCCTTTAATTATGACTGACAGCTTCCAGTCTCCCTGGTGTCAGGCAATACATGAAAAATTAAAATCCTATGGCTTCTCATGGGCAGCCATCACCTTGATGGGCTGTGAACATGCACTAGCCAATATCAAACAATGTAATCAGATTTGTCAGTCTTGCTCAGAAATATCCTTCTGAGCCACTCCACATGTTTACTTCACCCAGCCAGATATCTCAGTTGAATGATGACCCCTAAATTTAGAAAGGCTTTGTCCTTGGACATATTCAATGCCCTCCCAACAGCAGTTATTGAAGAGAGATACCGAAACATTCCTTTTGAACGGAGATTGAGCCCATGGGGTGGAGGAGCAATTGAAATGCCAAAACGTGTTGTATTGTATTGCTCCCTCCATGCTGATGCTCATCCGGAATTATTATCCCACTCATCACCAAACACCCTGGTCGCTCTGATTCTTTCTATCTCAAATTGTTACTATCAGACCAATCTGATTCTACTTTGATGATTACAACCAAATACTGTTCCATAGTTTGTACAATACGCAGTATTTTCTCTTCAAATATCTCCTAGATATTTTCTGTTTGAAAGATTTCAAATGCAGCTGTCCATTTAGTTTCTACTTCGTATCAATGTTTTATGTCCTTACTGTCAATTGAATCTTATTTTGTCTTAATTTCATTAGCTGCCAGAGTAATTTTAACAATATAAATAATCACTATAATTAGACTTTAATGTTTAATTTTGAAACCATAATCACTCCTTATGTATTATTCTTCCTTATACATCACTACATTTTCTCTAAATATAATAATTATAACTTTTCTATGGCTTTTAGTATTATAGTGGCTCTATGTACTTTAGATCAGTAATTTTACTATTCTATTATTCTAAACTATCATTTAGTTGCTTATGTAAATTGTATCATACTTTACTATATTAATTTTTATGCCCCGAATTCTTTAACTTTAACATACAATTTTACTTGTTTTTTTTGTACTTTACTTCTATTTTACTTGTAACTTACAATATTGACTTATATTTACAGTACAATTTTACATGTATTGTTATGTGATATTACAGCTTGTTTTACTCTAATCCATTGTGACTTTTGTTTTGTTTTGCTGGTCAGTGACCAAAATAAAAGGACTGACTGACTGTGGCATATATACTTTCCTCTAGTGAGGAAAACTTTATGGCCAGACTGAGCACCTGTTTTTCTGTCTTACTACAATAGTTGTTACCCCCCAATTTTCCCATTTCTCAGTTTTCACTAGGAGGATTGAAATAGAAGGTCAGTATTCTTAGTATGTCATTTGCTATTGAAACCTGTTGTCCCTTGATTATATGCCATCAAGGCAGTATCAACTCTTAGTGACTACATACTGTAGATGTCCCTTGATATCCTTGCCTTTTCTGCTCCACACCTCTGCTGGTCATTTCTCAGAAGTTCTCTTCTGCTAAAAAGACCTCTGTTTTCTACCTCACTGTGTTTGAGAATTTCTTTCAAATTTCTCTTGGTAATGTTTTTGAGCTGTTCTTTAGAAGGTGATGGAAGTTTCTACTGCTAGTGCAGTATCTTGTCACACAACTCTGTAGCTCTCCTGGCAAACAACAGTTTCTAGTCTGAAAAAGGCTATGGGAGGACTCCCACATGTTTCCCCTTAGGATTTACAGCAATTACAGCAAATGAAAATTGTAAATCTGCTTTTATTTCCGGATTGATGTTTGGAGATGTGCAACAACCCTAAGAGAATCACTCTTTTGTATCTGCTGACTGTAGCCCAGATATTTGGCCTCCCTCTTTTCAGGCTGGAAGAGTTAATACTGTATGATAAATTGTTGTCAGAACTAGTTGTTGCTTAATTTAGGTAACCCCCATCTCTCACCTTGGCTAAAGTCAGTGTTCATGATTTCATCATCACAAAAGCATTTAGGAAAAAATGGAATTCAAAGGAGAGTAGCTGCTAAGAGCCAGCTGTTCTCAGGGAAGAGATGTCATTAATTTTAAACTGTGATAGTTATAAGAGGAACTATATTCTCATGCTGACAGAACGCAATCCATTGTTTAATATGGCTGCAATCTAGTTGCGATAAAGGTTCTTATTTAGAACATTGCACTGAATCTCTAAGAGACTTCTGCTGAGTTTGAATTGTGCAGCCAGCTTAAACCATGTAGTCAGGGATTGGAGATTTAAGCTGAGTTCTGGTCTAGGGAACGTGATAGCAGCAAGGAGGAAGACATTGCTCACTAAAAAGAACACTGATGCTCATGTCAAGATTGCCAAAAAGCACCTGGATGATCCTTCAGACTTCTGGAGGAACATTCTATAAGCAGATGAATCAAAAGTGGAACTTTTGGGGTTACATGGGTGTTTTTCTTTCTGGTAGAAACCAAACACTAATGCATACCAACCGTCAAGCATGGAGAAAGCAGCGTCATGGTTTGGGAATGTTTAGTTGCATCAGGACCTGAATGACTTGCCATTATTAAAGAAAAAAAAGAATTCTGCTTTGTTTCAGAGAATGCTACAGATGAGTATCAGACCGTCAGTTAAAGCTGAACTACAAGTGGGTTATGATTCCAAATGTACAAACATCTACAAGAGAATATATAAAGAAGAACAAAGGCAATGTTTGATATGGCCAAATCAAAGAACCATGAAAATGTGGCAGAACTAAAAAAAGTAGTTAAGAAAACCTTAAATAGTATGGATTTGAACCATATGCCATGGAGGAATGGGCCAAAATTCTTATTATCTGGTGTGAGGGACTTAGCCGTGGGTTATTTATAAAAATAATAAATGTGGGATAGTAAATAAATAAAAATCAAAATAAAATAACAACCATTACAGGAAGAGTCTGGTTGAAGTTACTCAGGGAAAAGATGGTGCAACCAGTTACTGCATCTAAAGGGCCAATTACTTTCCCACACTAGCACATTGGATGAGTTTGTTCATGAAATACATGCATCAAGCACACAAAACTTTGGTGTTATTTGTTTATTCAGACTCCTTTTATATATCACTAAGACCCACATTCTGAGGAAAAAGATATACAAAAAATTAGAATATTTGAAAAGGGATTAATACTTCTTGACAGAATTGCTTCCATTAGAGACTGAGTTAAAACAGGCAATAGACCTGTTAAATTGAAAAGTAAAATGAAATATCAATTGAACTGTTCAATGCTGCAGGAGAAGAGACAGCAAAATGCTAACATTTCCATGTCAAACAATATGGAACAGGACTGTGTGATATAGAAAAGGATTGATGTATAAACCTATACTTAAAAAGAAGATATCAAAAGAACGTGCAAATTACTGAACCATTCCATGAATTCCTTTGTTTAAGATCTTACAAAAAATAACAGAAGCATACTTGGAGAGAGAAATACCAGGTAAAGAGGCAGATTTCTTAAAAGCAGAGGGATATGAGACTAGAGAATTAACATAAGATGAATAAGGGAAAGATAACAAAATGTAAGAAGAATGTTTTCCTCTGCTTCATGTGGAATCTATTGCACTAATGGGTGTGTTAGAACACCTGAAACCTGGACATTGAAAAATAGTGGGTGAAGAAAAGACACATTTGAATCATGGATTTGAAAACAACTGTTAACAGTGCTATGGACTGCAGGAACAACCAATCAATTGCTCATAGATGAAATAAAGATTGGCTGCTCTCTTAAACAAGTAGAAACTCACATACTTTGGGCATGTGATAGGAGTGAATGATGGAATAGAAAAAAGGACTATTCAGTGACACCTCACTTTAATAGGCTAAATGGAGAAGATGTTTGTTATTGAGGAAAGTCAGTTGAATCGGAGAATAAGGCATTAGGGGATGTTTACGTCATTTGCTTATATGATACAAATCATAATTTTGTGTGATTATGTCATTATGCCCACAGTGACTGTAGACAAATCATGCACACAAATGACATTGTGCGCATGATGACAACATCATGCAAATGACATGTATCACAATGGAAATTTGGTCTGCTGCATGTGAATTGGTTGCACCGAGGTCCAGTAAAACAAGATTTCACTGTTTTGTGCAAGGTTGAAGGCTACAGAAGGGAAAAATGATAGAAAGGTGGCTGGACAGGGCCATTTTTGTCACTTTTGAAAGAGCTACAGTTTATTGCCGAGGACGGATTGAGATGGTGGGCATTTGTTTGTGTAGTCACTATGGACAGGGTTGGCTCAATGGCAATTAATTAAATAGCCAAGAAAATGGTATCTTAAAGAACGGATTTGAAGCACTGAATAACATGCCACATGATCACTTGCATTTGCTTCTAGAGTTATCCCTCTGGATGCTATGATAACAACAAGTCATGAAAATTTGTACTGAATGCTATAAAGTGAGACTAGGAGATCACGGATGCATGTAGAAATACATGCATTAGTCAATCTTTACTTATCTCCTGTTTTAACCTAATACAGGAACATATTCTGTTTAAAGCTATTAATGTAGTATTCATATTAGAAACTGAACAACATACTACATTACTGCACCTGTAAGCCCTTTCTTTCCAGTGAAGTAAGAAACAGTGCTATAGGCTGTAAATTATAGAAACTGCAGCAGTTTCTTCTATATATCACAATTTCTCAGGTGCACTGTGCAATTGGCCATATGGCTTAGTGTAACTGTTCCTTCTGAAGGACATTTGTGATCCCTGCACACCTTGGCATGGGGGAATTCTATCCTTACCAACAGGCAAGGACAGGGTGGCATGAACACCAACCAGTGAATACCATTCACTGACTACTGTTGCAACACATCAGAGAGGAACAAATTAGGTAGCAGCTAGGTATGCTATGAGCAGAGCTGAGGACACAAAAAATAATTGCTCTGAAACCATCAAGAAACTAGTTTTAAAATCTGTGTAATAAAAACAAGTATCTGTGAGGATCTTGTGGCACAGTATATATAAAAGTAGTACAGCTCTCAAAAGGTTTTTTTCTTTTGGCAGATCGAAGAGACTTTGAAACTGTTAGGATTCCACCACCAGCTACAGAAACTTTATTTTATCTTCAGGGGACAAAGGTGTTTTAGCGACAATGGTAACACACAAAAGAAATACGGAATATCTCCGTTGGGTTAGGTTTACAGTATTAGGTGTTATGTTGATGTAAAACAAATGTGAGCCTTGATTCACCAAAGGCATTGCTTGGGACTCCTTTGGCTGTCTTTCGGAAAGCATTCCTACCTACCTACACAAATAACATTATCAGCAATTGATGAAAGCCAGGCCATTACCTCCAGAGAGTCACCAGATATTACTAAAGCACAATCATGTTTCCTTCTGAATGCATTTAGTTCCAAATGAGCTTCTCCACGACTGGTTACCTGAATTTTTTAAAAAAAGGAAAACAGAGTAAGGGCAACTTTTATATAAATGCATATAGATACACAACTTGTTATGAAAATGGAATTTCAGTCCCAGTGTAGAAACTGTATAAAGTGGGACAAAACCCATTGCTTTTAATACAAATTCATTAAGAAGCAACAAGCTTTACAGTGTGTTAAAGGTATATTGCACTGGGAGGCTTACATTTTTTCCCACTTGATTTCATATACATATTAGGTCTATAAAAGTGTTTTAGATTAGGGTTCTTCAAAAAGAAAGAATGTAATGTGGATCAGAAGGTTGCAGATTCTGATTATTCCCCTCCCCCCACAAAAGAAAGTTCTGGCAATGTTCAGCCCAAAAATCAAGACTTCAGGAACTGAGGAAAGATGCAATTGGGGAGCAGACATATGTGTGAAAGGCTAGCTTTAAACACAGAAGCAGAATATGCTAATGCTGAAATAATTTCAAGCCTCATGCAGCTAAAATATTGTATTATTCCCAGTTTAGCCATTTCAAATCATCCTAATATTGAGAAATTAAATATACATGAAATAAATATTTTACATTTTAAAAAGTATTTAAAAAGTAAACAACCCATTGGATATTTAAATGGACTTATCTTTTTCCACAAAAAAAAAGGCCAAAAAAACTTTTTGAAAATTTGGTTGAGACTTCTGGTGGGGACATGGCAGACTGAACTGCTGTGCCTGTGGGTTCTGCGGGCAGAACTGACAATGCTGCAGTTTTTTCGGGCTCAGCAGATTTTTCCTGAAGCCCAGGAGTGTTTTTCCAGATAAGAAAAACACCTGGAATCACCCCATCTGTCCTCCAGATGGCTGCTTGCAGCCAGAAGATCACAAACAGCATTCGCACTCAACTGGTAAAAGCAGCTGGGAGGCTGGGACATCACCATTTCCAAGCCGCGCTGTAGCCTTAATGGGACACTAAGATTGGCCACCCCAATTCTAAATCACCCAACTTATATTTCTTTTAAGTACGTGTACCCTAAGAGAGACTTTCTACGGCAACAAGAAGCAGATTCTCTTGGTGCTTATTGTTATTTCAGGGATTAATTTAAAAAAAAATTTTTTTTTTTAAGTTTTGGACTTTGTTTTCCATCCAAATATTAAGGAGGATTGAAAGTAAACAATTGTCTCCCTGTTATTATTTTTGTACTAAATTTGAAGATATTAGCATTTTCCTACACGTTGAATCAGCTATTTTGAACTTTCAGTTTTCTGCTTCTACTTTCCCTGGGGAACTGTCTTTTATCTCACTTTCACTGGTGTAAACACATTCTAAATTCTTCCATATCTTCGACTTTCACTGGTTAAGCTCCTAGTGTTTGCCATAATCTACTGCTTGAGACATGGACAAGTTTAAGCAGACTTTCTCTGACTTTCACCAAGATTTTAAACAGATTCTTTCTGATTCCTGTCAGGTTTTTATGTAAGGCATTCAGGACATTGTGGAAAATATGAGGTCTAAAATGTGTTATCTGGTTGGGGATGTCGTGGATGAAACTGAGGAATGTACCAGCAACAGAAATGTTTCTTCTAAGAGTGAGATTGGGACTTCTGTTGAAATGCTGGATGAAGATCGGATAGACGAGTTGAAGAAATTAAAGGGAGAGATCGAGTTGCAAGCCATAAGTGAAATAGATTTTCTGATGGAATGCCATGGAAAAGAAGGGGTTATTATAGATGGGAGGTCTCCTGAAGAGAAGTTGGAGTTTTTGAGGGGGGCAGTTGTGCTGTTCGATTTTTCTAAGAAAAACGCTCTGTGTGTATTGTGAGGATATGTAAATGCTCTGGTTTATTTTGAAGTGGGAGAAGGATTTAAGAATATTTATCTGAATTGCTTTTAGGGTTTGGCTGACTTCATTTAATTTTAATGATTTGGATTAAGATTATTAAGGTATAATAAAAAATAATAAATGTTTGGTTTTGGGTTTAATATGATTAAGATTATTAAAATTGTTGTATTATCAAGTTTAAAGGCAGACAATTTATATGTTTTTTAGTTTGATCTTTATTATAGTAGACAGGAATGTATAGAATAGTAGTAGGAAGGAAATAATTAAATAAATGTTATCACACACACACACACACACACCGCCCAGAGTCCCCCGTATGAGGGAGATGGGCGGTGATAAAAATATGATTGATTGATAAATAAATATATATAATATATATATATAAATAATAAGGGGAGGGAGCAACTGTATTTAGTGATTTTTATAATGTGCCAATAGGATAATTTTGGTTTAATAGAGAGTAAGGGATTAATTATGGAAAACTGCTGTATATGCTTGCTGTTAAAAGTTGGAGGTCACTTCTTTTTGTAATTTTTCAAAATTTTCTCTTGTGTTTCTACACTTTTTAATTTTTTTCTTTTTTTCTTTGTAGTTTTTTGTTTTTCTTTAGCTTTTATCTTTGCTTGAAACTTAATAAATTTTTTATTAAAAAAAAAGAAAATTTGGTTGAGTGAAATAGGGGAGAAGCTTCATGGGATCATAAAAAGGGGAATTTGGGATCTTTAAGTGCAGCTTTAAACCTCTCCTTTAAGTGCTTAATCCAGTTGAATGTATCTGCAACTCATTACTGTGTAAAAATCCTACTGGGTTTAGCCTTGATTTTGCACACTCCCAACCAACATGAGCAGAATAACCCATGTCAAAAGATACTACAGAGAAGTGCATGCATTCTATGCTTTCTTCCTTTTTGCTTTGTATTCTATATGCATGTTCCTTGTACTATGCACAAGTGTGTTATACATGCACTATATCCGAATCAAGTATTTGAATTACATGGAATTTTGATCGTTGGCAAATGAAAAGCTAAGACAGTATATTAATATTAATGAAGAATGGCGCAGGCTTTTTACGTTAGTTAGTATTACCAGGATTTTAAAACCTTTTTAAAAACCTTTTTTCACCTAAAGCAGTCAGCTGAAAGATAATTGTAAACTCTGACAAGTAAATTATATTCATACAATCTTATGAAACTTCAGAGAGGCAAATTAGGCTCTACAGACATTTATTTTCTGTTAAACTAATTTGAGTACAAGAGACTAGTGTAGAATGAAGTGATATAAATGTCTAATTATTCAAAGATTGAAAAACTTTTTCTTTAAACCTTATACAGGAAAGATGTTCAGAATAAAAACAAATAGCAAAGCCAGTTTATTTCAAAACACATTTTCAGTTTTTAATATTTGGGAGAAATAGCTGGATTTATTTGTGCTTATTAGCAATTAAATATTTTATTCACAGTAGCCACAAAAATAATGGGAATTAGGCTTATAACTATGTATCTGTAAATAGCAGATTAAAATCCTACCAAACCCCAAGCTGATTTAGAAGTGAAAAGATCAAAATCAACTTGCATTATTGTTGTCAAATACACGGTATTTCAAATTTCATAGTGATGAGTGATAAAATACATGAAGGTTAGAATGACCATAAGCAGCTTGTTATAATAGCTATTTAGAATCCTGGGAAGTTTTAAGCATGGGTAGAAACTTCTGGTCCTCTTGATACTAGTGAACAACTCCCAGCAGTCCAAGCTAGCACAGTATCCCAAGCTAGATCAGTTGCTGGATCTTGCAAAAAATCAGGAATATGATAGTGCCTTTTCCAACTAACAAATTTTTATTAAAAGGTGTAACTTTTCATGAGCTAAACAGACAAGATGGAAATAATTAATGTTGTGATACATTTCAATCTTTATCATATATACCAAATTTTCAGAAAACGACCAAACATATTTTACAGCTCTAGGAAAGAAGACGATAGGTATTGCTAAGAATGATGGGAAATATGTATCAGCAGTTCTACTTACAGGTCTGAAAATATGAATATCTTGTGTCCTAGATACTAAATGGGAACTTTTTGCAATACAAGTGGCAGTCTCCAGTTTATCTCCTGTTAGCATCCATATCTGTGAGATAATTTTAGAATTTAACTGTTAATTATTTATTGTATTAAAAACTGTACATTCATCTTTCTCAAATCAACTTCAGGAAAACAACAGAGTAATGATTCAAATTATTCCTTTTGCTTCAGATAGATGCAGAGTCCAGCTGTTGGGCTGTACAGAAGCAAAAAGAAGTAGAATGATTCAATAGACGAACCAGCATTTAAACTCATTCTGTCTATTCAAATATGGTAGCTCTTCAGGTATCTATTAACTTGGGAGATACAGTTAAAAAGAGTAAAATATATTATCACTCTTTTCTTCCCACAGATGTCTGTCTCCATATAATTAGTTTGATGCAATATTTTATTCTCTGAATCCTATTAGAAACCATAGTAATTCATACTGCTATTATTCTTGGTAAGCATTCAAATATCTGAAATGTATATTATTCAATTAAATCTGTAAATAACTGAGTTATAAGTTAATATTGTTGCCCCAATATGTAATAAACAAACAAATCCACATGGCTGTCTGTCTACCAAAGGAACTCTGGATGGTGAACAGAGATTAAAATGCCCTCCAAAATTTATAAATCCATTAAAGAAAAAGGAAGACAAGGCCTATAAAAAAACCGGAATTTAAAGCCCTGGAGGGCAAATCTTAATGTGTTTGATCAATATGACCTGCTCTATTACAGCTTCTTGTGCACATGGAGGTATTCGGTTACATAAACTTAGCAGTGTGTAAGTAGATATGTATCTGGGTGTATTCATGGAAAAATTCATATTGCGACACTTAGTAACTACTATATTATTACACAGCTGATAAAACAAAAGTTCCTGTGAATTTTCTGTACATTTTTGCGTAAGAAAAAATTATTGTCTCTAGTTAATATAGTCAAATATATGCTACAAAAAAATCAACTTTGCCTTCTTTCTCTCTCTCTGCTTCTTATTCTACAGGAGTTGGACCAGCATTGAAACATTCCCAGTTGCTTATATTTCTCACGTGAAACAGATTGGATTCTTAGTTACAGCAACAAATCTGCAATAATAGGACAAGAAATGTATATAAACAAATTGAAGAATAAAAAAATATTAGTACCTTTATTCCAGCATTTCGTAGCATCTCTAGTGTTGGCCTAACATCAGCCTGTAATTGATCTTCAACTCCAGTGAGACACAATAATTCCATTTCTCTTTCCAGACTCTCCACAACTGCAGCCACCTTGAGCATTCTGTCATGTATACTTAATTTTGCTTGGTTATATCGATTCTATTTGTAACAAGACAAAACGAAATGTAATTTGTAGCCTCAGGTAGATGAGAAAGATTTTAGTGTTGTCCCAAATGCAAGCCCTATAGCGCTATCTGGTTCAGATTCACCTTAGAATCTGAAATTCGGATTTCACTTACAATGTGCATACAGCACTAAATGATCATGAAAATAAATGATAACACTGAAGACAGAAACTAAAAGCATCCAAATGTATTATACCTGTAAAATTCAAGCTCTAAAGTCTTGCTTATTTGAAAAGATTCGCACAGTGCTACTACTTTTCATTTTTGTTGGCCTGATTTGTGATCTTAGTTTCTGAAGTTGGTAGAACCAAAGGAACCAACTACACTATCTGGACTGAAGCTTCACACATGAGAAGATGTAACAATATTTCATGATTTACTACTTCATTCCTGAAAACTGTGGCACATAATTAACATGATAGGAGGGATTTACAGAAAATTATAATATGGTGTAATTTGAAAAGTCATAGGCCACAGACAGACTTAAAAGGCTTCTGGAACAATTTTTTTCCAATTTACAAACTGTGCTCTGGTCAGAAAAGAGGGCCATGTTTGTATCACTAGTCAATGTGAATGATAAACAAAAGTATGTTTTGTGGAGTTTGGGCTCATGGGTTAACTCAGATGTTGTTTATATTATACAATATCTTTGTGGATTATTGGTAACATTGCTTGGAAATGGAATGTTAGAATTGGAGAACAGTATGACAACAAAAATGTAAGAGAGAAACTGAATCCTTGTTACAGACGTACATATGACACAGAGCAGGAGATGCAGAGTTTTGGGCTGCTGAGCAGATAATTTTTAGAAAGAATGAAGTATTTACAAAAAGACTCAGAAAAGAGCCAGAGTGATTGTTTGAGATTGCATGCTCAGAGGTTAACCATTAACCTATAATATATATGTATGTACAGGTATGTATGTGTGTACATGTATGTGTATGTGTACACACACACACACACACATATTATAGGTTGATAGTTAACCTCTGAGTATACAAACTGAATGCCCAGTTTGTAAACCATATACATATACATGTATGTATGTATGTATGTATGTAGTTAAGAATTTTCTTCTGTCTCTGACTATAGGTAATCCTTGTTGAAGAACCATTCAAAGTTATGACAGCACTAAATGAGGGGGACTTATGACCAGTCTTCATAGTTGTGGCTGTTGCAGCATCCCCATGGTCACGTGATTGTGATCTGGGTGCTTGGCAATTGGCTCACAATTATGACAATCGCAGTGTCCCGCGGTCACATGATCGCCATTTGTGACCTTCACTGCTGGCTTCTGACAAGCAAAGTCAATGGGGATGCTGGCAGGAGGATGCACATGGCAATCATGTGACAGCATGGGATTCACCCAACGAGGGCAGCTGGGACTGCCACAACTGCCATCTTAAGTCGTATGTGACATCGCACTTTACAACCATGTCACTTAGTGACAAAGTTGCCGATCCCAATTGCCATAGTTAAGCAAAGACTACCCGTATTGTTGTTCAAAAAATTTGGGGTAAGTTATACTCCTTGACAATAGGAGTATTATCTACAGAAAAATATATTATTGACCCCCCAGTTGGATTTGTATCAATTTGTTTTTAAAGAGAATAAATAATATTTGCAGAATTTCAGAATTGTTATCTTTTTAACTTAGAAAAAGTTTGAAGAAATTTGAACAAAAACTTCTAGAAAAATACAAAACTTTTTCTGTCAAGAAAGAGCAAGTACCATTCATATTTGTTCAACAGAATGAGAATTTTAGGTCTGTTAATTACATCTCAAAGATATGGGTTCTTGTTTTCTTGAATGAATACAATCATTTTTATTTGTACAGGCAACATTCATTTATTTAGCTTATTTATGTTCTACCTGTGCTGGCTTCTGTGATCTAATTTCTATTGATAGAAATAAATTATATTTATATCCCCATGTGATTTTATATAACTGTAAAATTAGTTATGCTAGTTAATAATGTATAAGTTGAATGATGTGTAGAAGAATCTATATGTTTTGTTAATTATCCTGTTTATTTCGTTTTTGTTTTAATTTGTATATGACTATGCAGAGCTCATTCCACTTAAATTTATTATACCAAGTGAACATTAAAATCAACTCTTTAGTACTCCTACTTTGTGGTATTTATCCTACTTCCAGTTATGATATGGTATTTTCTGTTACCTTTTCCTTCTCCTGTTCTAGCTGTACCCATACTTACTTATATTCAGCATGATTAAAAATTAATGGTAATAGTTCATTAAAATCTTTCTGCAATCTAACCATTGATCTACCTGGATGCTCAATATGGTGTCCATGTCAATTGCCCCAGAACCCAAAGGGGAAATACAAACATGGGAACACATCAGTCAGCAGCAACCATCACAGCCACTATAAGCAGGAAAAAATCCAACCCTCTGGTAGAACAGCATAAGGATTTAGGAAGCAGGGTCATAATACTCTTGCTAATTATTGGAAGAATGCATCTATGTCTACAATGCACATTAAAATAGTATTCCCCCCAAACAAAACCACATTACTAGCATAAGAAAAATTGCACCATATTAAAACCGATAATAAAAATGTTGACACTGTTATAAAAAAGTATGAATGCAGCTGTAGCTCAGAAGTCTTACAAAAGGAGTCTGCATTATCATTAGCATGCCAGATAGATATCTTCCTCCACCCACTCAAACGGAGGACTCTTATGAACATAGTAATGGAAGAGAAAGATTCAGATGAAGCAGAAGGTGAGGAAAAAGCAGAAAAACAACGCTGTACAAATCAAAAGAAATCCTCCAAAGAACAAACCAGTGATGAAGCCAGTGAGGGTGGAGCTCACCTATCCCTTGTCTACCCTAAAGAGAAATTATATATGTGAACTAAATAGGGGGTTTCTTGCATTACTTGGGCTCAGTGTAATATTTGTCTTTCAACTCTTTTTTACCTCAAAATCCTGATACTGTTCTTCTGTTAAGGATTTTTTGGCAACAACCAAAGTGCGCAGACCTTCTCTTGCCATGTTACCACACTAAAATTGCAAATATAATAAATAATTATGAAGTAGTTATGAATCATGCTGGAATATACAGTATTGATACAAAAAGAAATAAGGTTATCAAGCCGATTTACATTGTTGTGCATTAGAGCACAACCATCCTTTTATTCTTGAGACATCGTATTGTCTACGGGGCTATTCCTTCAACTGCCCTAGTAATTCTCCTATTGTGAGAGTTCATCCTCATACTGTCAGAGAGAGGCAGTGTCACAATAGATCTGATCATTGACAAGATAAAGGAAATATTGAAACTGGACCTCCTACCCAAAAGAGGGAGCCAAGCATCTCTTTATGTTTGGTGGACAAAAGAAAAAGGTACAGAAGGGTTTGAATACTGATTCTTTGGGAGGGACTTGCTCTTGAAACAGAGCAGTCACTGGAATTCTTTCATTATGGCTTCTTAACTTTTCTCAATTAACAAATCATTATCTGAAATTCTGAAATTCTTGTGAGCTTGCCCACTGGGCTCCAGTACCGGCTGGTGGTTGAAGCCTGACACCTATTGACATCCGAATCAACAGCTTTACTTTGTATGTTTCTTTGACCCTTTGACATCACTATAAGGTAGACCAGACTAAGAAACCAATGCCATGTAGGTCCTGACTACTTTTATTGTAAGAGTTATAGTAACAGAATCTTGGAAGTCTGAATGTGACCCCCCCCCCCCTTTTTATGTGAACTAGGGAGGAGCCTGTTGAGATGTTTACTTAAACTAGTTTCTTGGAATGGGCTCAAGCCTCACTTGTCTAATCATTGCCTTGGTAGCAGCTCTTCCTCCTGCCCTTCAAGGTCATTCCCCATTCCCTCTACATCCTTCAAGTGGAAATTAAATTAGCTCTGGTTATTTTTGAAGAGCTAATCCAAAAAGCAGTGCTGAGGGATTGCCTTATCCCATGGCCACTTGGCCTCTGAAGTGTCTGTGCTGGTTTTTGTCCATGACTTTTTAAAATACAGGAAATTGCAGAGAGGTTACATGGAGATTTGGCTGAAGCCTTACCAAATTACAGATGACAAGTAGGTTTTTCTTGTCTCTATTAATCCATCATTTGGAAATGATGGAGGCAAACTAACTGAAGCTTAAAACAGTTTGAGATGAATGTACTCTTGGTGGGAAAACTGCCATTTGGTTACAAATTTACAGTCAGTCTGAGGAATGACTACATTCTCCCTGCATAATCAAAAACATACGATTGAGGAGAGGGAAGTCTTTGGAAATCTGTATTATCTTTTGGTTCACAGGTGACTTCCCTGGCTAGAAGCACCTTTAACAAACTTAGGCTGGTTTGTGAAACAAGGTCCTAGCAGAGAAAACTAGTTAGAGCTCCAGTCTAGATTATTGTAAGGTTCTCTAAAGGTACCTTTAAAGACCAAAAATGTCAGTGCAAAATTCTAAACCAATACGCTTGTAGGAGTTAGGCAAATTCAGTCTCAATTAACTAAGGGGATATTTGGATCCAAGTTACTTGAGGAAGAATTTCTTCCCATTTGAACTTCTCAGTGTCCTACATTAAGCTGCAAGAAAGGCTTGTCAGGCATACTCCTCAGATCAATAAGCCTAGTAGGTATAAAGGACAGAGCCATGTTATTGGTGCCCTAATAACTGTGGAATTTCTTCTGCTGAAAACTTGACTGTGCCTCATGAACCACAGGTTTTAAACAATTCCTAAAAATTATTTTTATCCCACCAATTTTGCTCTTATTCCAATTTTTGTTCTCCTGTTATTTTTTTTAATATGCTTCATTGTTTTCTTCTTTAAAATTTTTATTAAACTACTTCTTGTAGACTTGGCCTAAGTGCAGGACAGAAATACATTAATAATATTATGAAACATATTTATAGATAAAAAAAATAACCCTCATGGAATTTAATAGGCAAGCCCTACTAAATGGATTAAGATTTTTTTATGCTCACTTTTTCTTTTTTGGATCCTGCACTCTTCCTTGAATGAATAAGAAGTGAGGTTCCTTATTAAGTTTTACAAATTAATTACTTTCCTTGAAAGTAAGATTTCATATAAATACACTGGGACAATACAGTAAACAAAGTTTGGAGCAGACATTCATTTTCTCCTTGGTTCTCTGCCTGATTTTTTACTGGGTCACTTGATTTCCAAAGTTCCTGTGTATCACCATCTGTCTTAAACTACTTGTTCCTTTTCTTTTTTAAATATTGTTTCAAAATATGTCTTCATGCTGATAAGTACCTTTATCATAGAAAAAGTCTATACCATATCATAAAAATAGCTGGCAACAAGCTTATTTTTCTCTATTGAAATAGTAAAATTAAAGAGTTAGATTCATTACTTTTTAAAAAAACAAAATGCTGTCTTTCTAATGCAAAATGCTTATTGATTTGACCTCATAATGCTAAATAAATTAAGCAAGTATTTTACAATTAATTGTACATCATTATCACCAAACGTAATTTTTATGACACTTTATTAGGTCTTCAGGGAATTTAATTTATTCATGACCCTGATTAAATCAAACTGCCTGAAGCGGCTATTGATTTATATTGCCAATACCATTATGAACATGCATTGTGTGATTATCACATTACCATATTATCTATATGTAAGGTCAAATAAAGACAACTGCTGATGTCCAGTACAGCAATATATTGTAATGCATTTATTTAGAAAAAACATACGCATTCATACATAATTTAAATATATTTTCAGTTACATTTCTGCTGTCCAGAGTAAAAGCAAAGCCAGCCCAAAACAGACTGAGCGTATATGAGAGCATGTCTATGTCTATGATGACTCTTTAGATTTAAGGTAATATCCTTGTGTTCTAATAGATACCGTGTTCAGTAAAAACATTTTACATTACTCTGTTCGTTTTTTTCTTTTCTTTCCTTTCCTCTTCAAATATTAGATAAAACCTCAGAACCACTGAAAATCTCCCAAATCTATCACTCTTGTTTTTTTTTAAATTTGACATAGACAAGATGAGATGTTACTAGATTAGAAAAGATTATTATTCAGTTTCTATTCCTTAAATCCCACTATTCCATTTTTAATGATAAAGTAAAACACTTGCTTTTTTCCAAAACTGAAACAACTGTTAGCAAGATTTCTTACCTCCTCTTCTAGCCAATCATTATACTGAACAATGGAGGACATTGCAACATCTGCACCTTTCATATAAAACATGATTTCACCTGTAGATTCATCCTAAAAGTAAGCAAAGCAATAACATTAGGGAAAAAGAGGAGGAGGACAGAGTATTAGGTATGTTCGCCGCCTTGAGTTATTTATAAAAATAATAAAGGCAGGATAGAAAATAGAGAAATAAATAAATAATAATACTAATAATAATAATAATAAAAAAGAATCAAATGCAGACCTAAAGCCATGTGTACAATATTTATTCCTATCATCTCTAGAATATGGAATTTGTAAACGTTAGGAAATGAATGAATTCATACTATTGTAATTAAAATTCTTAATAAAAATTATATTAAAGAAAGAAATGAATCAATTCATACCCCATAACATGTATGAAAACAAAATCTACTCTGAAAATAGTTTGGAGGACATTTATGTTTTCTGCCAGGCCTTATATTATAAATAAGTATATTTTCACAAAGATTCCAATCAGGAAAGGAAATATTAACAACACATACCATTACTATGATTCCCATTCGTTTGCTCTCAGATGTGAAAGGGAAAATTTGCAGAATATTGTATGTCAGAATCTGTCCACTGGGGTTTTTCAGTTGCATTGAAGTCAAATCCCTATTCACCAAAGTAAGGCCAACACTTTCTGTCCACTGAACCAGAGCTACCTAGATAGAAATACAGCAGTGACTATGGTCAAGTATACCCAGTGCAAATCAAGCTGAACACAACAAAATTCATTGCAGAGCTTTTGAAAAATATCAGCAAATGAAAAGGAATACACTATACAAATTTTCATAGATTCAGTACAATCAGTAATTATTGCATTTTGTATAGGTTTCTCATATCACTGCGATCCCAATTTAGAATGGACAGTAGAAGCAACTATCAAAGTACATTTGTCAACTGATTTTCAACAACAACAAAAAATTATCCCTGATATTGGAAACAATATATTGCCTTTATCACCAGTAACTATTTTATACCAATATAAAATTCAATCCTTAAACAACTATCTTTTTCCTCCCCGTCTTCTTTTTCTCCTTTTTCTTTTTTATTAATTTCTGTTTTCTCTCTCTCTCTCTCGTCTATTTTAATTGTTATAATGTATTAGAGATTTCTTACTGTATTATCACAGATGTATTGTTTGTTTGTTACATTTCACTAACACTCCAGGTCAAATCTTCTCTTTTGTAGCCCCACTTTTTTGGAATAGGTTACTACTCAAAATCAAACTAGCTCCCACACTGTTAATGTTTCAGGAAAGCCATCAAAACAAGGCTTTTTAAGAAAGCCTTGGGAGGAGATCCAGTAAAAGTTACTGGGCTGTGGTTGGATGCTTTGTTCTCAGCAACCTTAATTTCTGTTTTAGTAACTTTTGTGTTACCATTTTATTACTGTTTCTCATTTTATTATACTTTTTTTTTCATTTTAATCCTTTTATTGTAAGAAGAGAATGTAAGCTGTTCAGAGTCCTGTCGGATTGGGAACAGCACATAAACCCAGCAAACAAATAATTAACTAGGAACCCCGCCCCCAGTAATCATTAGTAGTCTTATCATTACAAATTTAAAACCCTTTTAAAGAAGTTCAAATTAGTGACCTCACTAAGTTTTGTCTGAATATATCCTACAATTTAACTTTGTGTGAAATTAAGAATTCCTAACTGTCTTTTTCTCACAGCACTTGTCCAGCATTGAGCTTCATTCAAGATCTAATACTGTAAACATGAAAATATAATTTTTGCCATTATTTTGTATAATTTTGCCACTGCAGTCATAATTCCTACTGTTGATGTTTTTCCTAAACTAAAATACTCCAAATATTGGCTGTGAGGGTTTTCTGATATCAGGTTTCTTTCTCCATGTTCAGAGCCCTCACCTCTTCATTGGAGAGTTAAATCTGATACAATGTCTGGCCCCTGAGACACCCTTCAGGGAACCATAGTATTCAATCTGTACTAGCATGAGAAAGTTTTCAAAAATATATTGTGCAAGTCTGCAGCTTGTGAAGCAGAGATGTAACATGTGTTCTGCTGGAAACATACATAAGTGCTTGTGCCACTGCATTTTGCAGCAGCTGAAGCTTCTGGATACTCTTCAAGGGCAGCCCCATGTAGAGTGCATTGCAATAGGCCAACCAGGAGGTGACCAGGACATAAGTGACTGTGGGAAGGGCCCCTCGATCTAGGAATGGGCATAACTGGTGTACAATACAAAGTTGTGCAAAGGCTCTCTTAGCCATGACTGCCACCTGCTCATCAAGCAGCAGTTGTGAGTCCAGGAGGACCTCCAGACTGCACACAAGGTCTTTTGGGTCAGTGCAACCCCATCCAGTAACAAATATGGTATAGTCCTAGAACTGGAGGGCCTCAAAACCCAAAGCCACTCAGTCTTGCCAGGGTTCAGTTGAAGACTGTTGTTCCCCATCCAGACCCTCACAGCCTCCAGACACCAGGATAAGACGTCCACAGCATCACTTAATTAGCCAGGGGCAGAGATGTACGATTGGGTATCATCAGCATACTGATACCTCACCCCATGGTGGCGGGTGAGCTCACCCAGCGGTCTCATGTAGATGTTGAATAGGAGAGAGCACCAAACCGTGTGGCACCCCACACAGTAGGGGCTGAGTGCAGGATCTCTTCTCCCTGATCACCACCAACTGGAATCAATCCTGGAGAAAGGAGGTGAACCAGCACAATGCCATGCTGCCCACCTCCAATCCTCAGTTGATCCAAAAGGATACCATGGTTGAAGGTATCAAAAGCCGCAGAGAAGCCAAGTAAGACAAGGATGGAAGCACAGCGACCATCCTGCCCATGCCAGAGATCATCCAAAAGTACAACCAATGCTGTTTCCATTCCATACTCAGGTCTGAATCCTGACTACAAAGGATCCAGATATTGCCTTTAACTCCTCCCATCACAGACACCACTGATGTGGTGAAATAATAAACAAGAAATAAAGAAATAAAGAATAAAGAAATTAAATAATCCATTTTTTGGTAATTCTTGGCGCTAGATTAACTGAACACCTGAGGAGGAAAAATGAATCTAAAAGAAAAGAGGTTGGAAGATCTACCAAGGGGTCATATACAGTTCTGTGAAATATATCTGCCCCTTTCAGATTTTCTGACTTTTTGCATATCTTTACCACTGAATGTTATCAGAGCTTCATGGGGTCCTATAAAGGAAGTGTGAGTGAAAAAATGACATCAATGTTTGGTGCTAATTTAATTCATAAACAAAATCATCCAACATGCAATATGCCGGTGAAAGAAGTAATTGTCCCCCCATTTAGTTCAATCAATTCAACTGGTAATTAAGGCCAGCAGTGTGACTACTTCATTAAGCAATCAGATTGATTTAGGCTAGCCCTGCCTTATGTAAATCTCACAAACTTTGGTACTTTTATCAAAGTGAAGGTCCCTTGATATATATTCTACAGGCATCTCATACCCTGATCAAAATAAATTTCTGAAGACCTATATAAAAAGTAATCAATGACTGGAAAAAGTTACAAAACCATTTCTAAAACCAAACCAGGTTTAGAATAATAGGGAATCTTTCTCAGAGTGGCACTCCTGTCAAAATTATTCCATGACAACATCTGGAAATCACAAACAACCCTCAGCAACTTCCAGGGATTGCAGGCTTCTAACACTTCAGCTAAAGTCAGCATTTCTACTTTTATCCACAGAAAACACTGGGTAAACACTGGGTAAATCTTTATTTATTTGTTCATAATCTGGATTTAGATTTATAAAATGGGTTCATGGGACAGTAGCTGTGTGAGATCAACAGAGAGCCAGCAGCTCTCAGGGCAGTTATGACAAAACCAACAACCTCTTGGTTTCAAAGTTCTGAAGCACAGGGCAAAGAGTCCATAAAAAGGGTGAGAAAGGTAGGAAGAAGATGGAACTACTGTCACACTGACAGAATTCAATCAACTGCTTAATATGGTTTCAGTCTAGTTGCAATAAAGTTTTTTCTGATGCCATCATTGTCAGATGTGTGTCTGTGTGTCAGCCCTCCCAGGTAAACCAGACAGGAAACACAGCCAAATGAGCTACTTTTACGTTATTGTTACGCTACATTAACAGAATCTTGCAAGTCTGAAAGTACAAATCTCCCGCCATCCCTATTTACCACCTAACCAGTGGTAAGCATCCCCCCCCCCCGGTCTTCCAAGGTCATTCTCACATTCCATTCCATTAGGAGACTTTTGCTGAGTTCAAAACTAGGAGCCTAGTTAAGCCATGTAACTATAGTGTTGGAGATTACAACCTCTGCAGCCTAGTCAATGGAGCCTCACTATACCAAGGAGGAAGAAATTGCTTATTAGGAAGAGCACTGATGCTCATATTAAATATGCCAAAAAGCACCTGGATGACTTTCCAGAAAAATGTTCTATGGACAGATGAATCAACAATGGGACTTTTCAGGCAACATGGCTGTAATGAATGATGGAAACCAAACACTGAATTTCACAATAAGAATCTCATACCAAATATCAAGCATGGAGGTGGTAATGTCATAGGTTAGAGATGTTTTGCTTCTTCAGGACCTGGATGATTTCCCATTACTTTGCTATAGAGAATTCTACAGAAGTATATCAGGCCATCTGTTTGTCAGCTGAAGCTAAAATGCAAACAGGTCATGCAGCAAGACAATGATCCTAAACATACAAGCAAGTCTATAAGTGAATGGATGAAAAACAAATTCGGTATTTTGCAATGGCCAAGTCACACTCCAGACATAATCCCAAAGAAATATTGTGGAAGGTCTAAAATGAGCAGTCTGTGCTAGAAAACCTTCAGAAGTTATTGAACTGAACCAGTTCACCATGGAAGAACAGGCCAAAATTGCATACAAAGTTGTGAGAGTTTGATCGACAGCAACAGGAAAATGTCTGATTGCAGGTACTGACTCTTGGAGGCAATTATTTTTTCATATTGGCTATTTGGATGAATTTGGGTATGAAATGAATCAAGCACAGCAATCTTTGGTGTTATTGTTTACTCAGAGCTCCCTTTACACCAGTAATACATAAAGTTCTGATGACATTCATGCAAAAATTCAGAAAATCTGAAAGGAGGCGAATGCTTTTTCACAGAACTGTATTAATGTAGCATTTGTAAATTACAATTTTGTTAAAAGATGGCTATAGGAGGAAGACAGCAAAATAAATACAGTTTAAAATGTCATTTTTGAATCCACAAGAGCAAAGCGTTTTAAAGTTTAAGAAGCCTGCTATATTAGTTGCAAATGATCCAATACTCCAAAGGTTAATTTTCAATTTTCACTGTGAAAGGTTACTATTACATTCTGACCTGTAAATTGCATCTTTCCGTTAATACCCTATCATCTCATTTGTGTCCCTTTGCAACGAGGACTTGAGTGTTCTATATTTGGTGACTCACATCTGTTTATTATTCAGTTTATGCTTGGCTTCACATGCTAGTTGAGTTGGCAGTTTATAGCACAACCACATTTTAGATAGTTATACCTGTGTGCATATAGAAATCAAGGAACTAAGTCATCAGATTTTGTAGTTATTAGATTATTCTAAAAATAAGCATCCAACAGTTAACAAAATACATTAAACAAATCAAAAGTACTTGGAGAAAACTGAGAATAGATTATGACTATGATTAGATAACCCAACAGTTAGCTGCTCCTTGACGTAACCAACTCACCTACCTCCCAGCAGTGCAGTTCAAAGATGACCCAGTCAGTTGTGTAATAGCCATTTCTAAAGTCCTCCCAGATAGGAGACAAAAATGTCCTTTTTTTTCAGTGAGTAAAAAAGAACGGCCCCTGTGGTAAACTGGAGTTACCATCACTGGGGATGGAGCTGTGGGCACTGACCCCACTCTTTTGTCCCCTGCTTTCCTGCAACCTCTCCTGTGTAGGCTGATGGCACAAAAAATAAAAAGTTGCCAGGCCCCTTTAGAGCTCTGCCTGCTTTGAAAGCAAAGAGAGTTCCCTTCCCTGACTTCATCCACAATGATATGGATTCCTAATGTGGTTGACTGAAATAAGTTTGTTTCGCTAAAGAGCCTCAGGGCTATTTCAGGTTCAAATTACTCCTTTTGGGCTAGTTTTCAGAATCAAAAGGCTGGGTTTGAATGTTTGTATAACATCCTAATATTACTCCAAGTCTATTTAATTACATCATGTGAGCAGAGTCTATATAAACATACTGTATAACCTTGCACCTTACATTTTTCCTTGTTCATTAAAACAATGCTCATAGAATCAGTTCATGGGCATGAAACAGGAGCAAAAATCTAGTTTATTTTGAATACAGTGCCTCTGTACTACCACCGAAACATCTGGGCTGGTTCTAGGAATGTCTTTTCCTTTTCCGCATTTTCCTAGTCTTCTGGTTCAGCAAGAAAAGTCTTTTTTACAATGCTAAACACCACTTTCGCTACAGGCCTCTCTGAGCCATTAGCTTCAAACTGTTTATAAAGGCATAGGTTGGGGAGGAGGGGTACCACTTTGGAAGCAGATATATCTCCTCCACTAAAGAGATAAATGCTTTAATAAATTCCTTTGCCTGGTCTAAGAGTTGGGGCTTTGGGTTTTTTTGCACAGAGATGATACAGAGAGAATGAGAATTTAGAAATGTAATCCTTCTGAACGGCAAACAGAACTACCTCAGTATTTTGCTATCTCATCTGTTGTGCATGTAAATAAGGCCTTAATCCTTTTGCTGTGGATTCCTAGTTTTAGGTAGACTGAAGGTTTCCCCAAGTCTATTCTGATCTGCATCAGCCTTGGTCCAGAGACACTGGAGGCAAGCACCTCTCCAGTGCTCACAGCTACCAGTTTGGATCATTCTAACTAACAAAGCTGGTGCATGTACAGCCTTGAATGAGCTTGCCCTCCTCCCTTTTACTGTACATTCTATTACAACTTACAATTACTCAGTTATGAGAGGAAAGTTCAGAAAGAGGGGCAGACAAGACATAAACCACTGCTTCCCGCTGATATTATCATAATATCATATGCACCAATCCCACCAATTCCAGAACAAGTATGAGTATGAGTAACCATCAGATTTAACGCCTCTGTGATTCAAGAAAATATGTGCACAGCATAAATAATAGCCATTATTAAGCCTTAGCCTCAATACATCCTGAAAAAAAAAGAGAGCACCAATTCACCTTCTGACCACTCTGACCAAAACTGCTCCCCAAAAAAGGAGCCTACCCTACTCCAAATCTAACTGATTATTCCATTATGTTTCTGGATTCAGACTCCTACACAAATAAGGACAAACCTACAAGATCTGGTATGCTTGACAGAAAGTTAAGTAAAATCAGCAATAGTCAGGCGTTATTCCCTTTCCAAATAAATCAACCTCTTCCCAATATCTAGCCATAATTATACACCTTCTATCTCTAACCAAGTGTTTGGTTTTTTTCACTATCCTGCCTGTAATTAACAAGGTATCTAGAAACCTACTAAATCCCTCATACTCAATAAATTTACTCTGGTTTTTTTTTCCATTCTGGGGTGACAAAGTCAATACATATCCTGCTCCTAAAGTAGATGCAGCAGTTGAGACACACTCAGAAAGTTTCAGTTTTTTGTAAGTCTGGGGAAGCCTCAAAGATCTAAAGTACTGTTCTTAAATGTAGTGAAATCCTCCTTCTGTCTCAACATCTCACCCTTTGGAGTAATTCTTTGACATATTCTAAACATATTCATTTCTAGAGTTAAATTTTAAAACTTACTTTCAACTCTTTTGTTAATAGCTAGCTTAGCAGGGCCACGAAAGCCTTAAAGTTTCTTTTTATCCTATTTTCTCTTCCTTTAATTTTTCCGCTGCAGCACATTAATATCTCATGAAATAGACTGAGGACAAATTTTTGCAAATTACTGTAAGAAATAATAATTCATAACAGATATGCCTAGTGTACAATTGTTCTGATCTCAACAAATATATATGTATAAGGGTAATCTCCTTATAATACAATATGAGACCCATCCACTGATAATGATCATTATTAGGATTTAAACATCTTTAACTTTAATTCATATGATAAAATCACCCTGCTTGCAGCAAATATTAACACAGTGTTTAAATGTTCCAAGTGTTGGAATTATAGAAATATAAGTTAAAATACCATCAAATAATAGCTAGTGTGCCTTTAAAAATTGAGATTAATCAATCTTTCATACCAAAGATGAATTTCTTTTGATAACAAGAATTATCTGGATTTTGTGGCTTTTGAACTCATTGGTCTACCTATTTATATCTTTTTACACTATTTATTTCATCATCTTAGCACCAGTTTAACTGAACATGCAGTACAGTGTCAAAAACCCAACTCTCTGTACCGTTTGAGTCCTTCCTTGCTATGCTGTTGAGGGCACTAAGAATAGACAAATGAAACTTTCCATTCTTTCAGAGAAAATGAAATATTGATCACTTATCATAAGAAACAATGAGCTTGGCATAAGCAGAACTCATGCTATGAATACAGAATAAGTTACTAATCTGAAGCTACAGTAGCTACATGCATTATAATGATGCACTGGTGTTAGTTTCTTTAAAATGTATTAGGGTGCATTTGAATGGCTAGGGTTTTAGATTTTAACGGAAGAATAATTTTTATTTTAAACTGTATCTTGTATGTTACAGTCTGCTGTGAACTTATTCTACAATTTACTTTATATGTTATAAATTTTAAGGATATTATTACATACCACAGTGCAAAAATCGTAAAGATTTTATTATTAAAGGTTGAACACATAAAACTAAGTTGTTAAAAGGTTGTTGTTTATTAACTAAGTATATTTTGATAGGTCATTTATACAGTGAAGAAGAAAACATCAGCTGAGCTGTTTTGCTAAATAAAGCTCCAGGGTACAATATTCACAGCACTTTATTCAATAAGAATACTTTTAAAATAGTACTTGTGTGACTGGGAAACATTAGCATCATCCGTCAACCAACTGCAAGAAAGCTCAATACACTAAATAATGAACCATTTACATTATTTTCCTTAGGCTCCAGTAATTTGCAGGCATTGCATCAATATAGCTCTTCAAAAAATATGATGAAGACCTTCTGATCTTCCAAACCTAGGTTTATAAAAAAATTCCTACAATGAGTTTCAGGTTATTTTAAAGATTTTGCATCTTTATCTTCCTTTAACAAAATTTGAAAAATCATTAGGAAAAGTTAAATTTATAAAAAACATTTAGAAGACTGATATTAAGGATTACAAAATGATGCTGATAAGGCCACGTCCAAACAATCTAAATCCTGATTGACTGTTCAGCCAAGATTAGCTACAAATGCCTGCCTGAATAAAACAAAGCTATTTTGCTAATTGTAGAAAACCAGGGGCAAGCAGAGGCATTGTACAGAAAGCTGGGTTGACTGCATTTTAAATAGTCCAAGTTTTGGTATAAAGAAAACGAAGTGTTGTTATTAGATATATCATCCAAAGTCTGTTTGCCTAAACATCTCGAAGTATACTAAGTACAAATCAAGGTTTTCTTTTTTAAAATATAATTGTACTGAAGTTTTAATAATCCTTGTAAAAACTAATACACTAAACTAGAAGAACAAAGAAAAATAAAAGAAAAATTCAGAAGGTGCAGAAAAAAGAACAAAAGGAAAAAGAAAGAGAAAAGAAAAAGCAACAAAGGCAATAATGAAGTGGCTTCCAACCTTCATCACACCAAGCATTAGCTAATGTAATAACTTTTCACCCTCTTTTTATTTGTAAATTTACAAATAAAAAAACCTCTTCTCCCCATTGCCTAACTTTTATCTATACACAATCAAGGAATTGTCATCTTTTCAGTCCTGGTTCCACAAAAAGTCCATTAGGAGTTACCAGAAATATCAAACAAATAATTTATCCCTGATCAAACTTTATATTCCTTTTTGCTCTTCACAATCTTAACCTTTAAATCATTCCAATAGCATTGCAAGATTTGATTTTTCATCAAACTTTGGCATTCAAGAGGAGTCTTCAAAGCTTTTACCAGCCTACTTGTAAATCCCATAAAGAGGCATCATCCAAGATTTCTTGTCTCAGCTGTTTCATGTCCAGATCCTTTTCTTGATTTGTCTTTTGTATTCCCATTTTCGTAATCTCAATTTTGTTGTCTTCCATGCCTTCAAACTTCAAAGTTTATAAAAAAAAATTCTCATCATTTTCTAAAAAGTTATCCATTGAAATCTGTATCCTTTCTGAGATTTTAATTATTAATATGTCAGTCCAGTTATCAAAAAACTCTTTCAGTTAAGAGAAGGTTATAGTTGTCTTAGCCATCTTAACTCTTTTCTGCCTGGTCCTTTAGTTCCCTGTAGTGTCCATTTGCAATCTTCATCAAGCCTCAGATCCTAAAATGTGTTTAGTTCCATTTCAATCATTTCCCATGAGTATATTATTTAACTATATACTTGTTTTTTTCAGATCTTACAGCAAAAATAACCAAAATTCCAAATCTCTCTGGTCTCCCAATCAATTTAAACTTTCTTAAATCAAAATCCTTTTTTTTTTGCTTTTTGCCAATTGTATATTATTTTAAACTCTTAAGTATCTGTTAAAAATTTCAGCCGGGTGACCTTGGGCCAGTCATTCTCTCTCAGCCCTAGGAAGCAGGCAATGGCAAACCACTTCTGAAAAACCTTGCCAAGAAAACTGCAGGGACTTGTCCAGGTAGTCTCTGAGAATCAGAGACGATTGAATGGAATAAAAAAGTATCCATAAAGTGGTTTAAATTTAACATTTACGAATGTGATTAGAAAGTGAGTTCAGCTGGCTTAGTGTCCTGATAAAAGGCTCCATCACTGCCAAGAGCAAAGATGTCATCTCCATGCTCAAACCCATGGGAGATCGCTGTTTTATAGTCTCCTCGCAAGGAGCTGCTATTCAGCACACTCGTGGGCGAGCTCCCGTTCTCTTCTTCTCTGGAGAGCTTTGAAGGACTGGTCTGCTCATCGGTCTTTCATTCTACACAGTGGTCATTGTCTCTGCTTGTTCACGGAAATGTCTTCAGTCAGCCATGACTCAGCCCACAAACCAAGGCTTTTCCTGTATTCTTTTGCTTTCTAGATTCAAGAGACAGTACTCTACTGATCTGCTCTTCTACTTCTTTTTGCCCGCTCTATGATCCAGTTTCCTCAAATCAGTTTTCAAACGTAAAGCCAATAAAATTCAGCATCTTACAAAGGCCAGTAAAATACAGTAGATTACAAAGAATCCTAAAACAGTTTATAGAAACTAAAAACAATTAAAATAAAAGTAAAAATCATGGTAAAACAATAAATTAAAACACAGGTGTTAAGAGGAATTAATTAGAGGTGTGCACAAAACAGAAAATATGTCTTTTGGTTCACTTCTAGAACAAAACAGTTCTGCTTAAATATCCCGCCAAAATGGATTCAGTGTTCTATTTCTGTTAGAACAAACTTGAGAATTAGAACAAACTTGAGTCCTGGCTATATAGAACAATGGAAACTCAGAATCAGCTGCTGCTTCCTTTTTTCCCACCCCAGGTCTATAACAGTAGCTGGGTGGTAGTTTTTGTTACATGCTATCTACCATTCAAATTGTGTAAAATATGGCCAAGAGCATGATTTTGAAAACATTAAAATAAATCTCCACAAGAAACAGTAGGAATACAACTATGGCCTTGAAAGCTAAAAATCCATTTAGAATAACATCTATTATCAAAAAAGTTCCCCCAGAAAAGAAAAAAAAACAGAGGTTTCTTCAATCTGATTAAATAATCAGAGAATATAAAAACATTTTAGCATTCATTTCAATTAATGTATGTCCCCTACAAGATTTTCTCAATTTTTTGAATTTTTTTTTTAAAAAAAAAAACCTTCTTGACTTGGCTGATTTTCTTTCTTTCTCTTGGTAACCCTGCCTGAAAAAATATATAGCAAAATCGTTGTTCTCTTCTGATGCTTTTATTTGCACATAAGGTATAGCTGCTGACTGGAAAAAGTAAACAAATTTCCCAAGATTTCTGGTACTTTTAATTGTACTAATAACATTAGAATTATAACAAGTTATGTGGACATGCATAGAATACACATATACACCAAAATTCAAGAAACCAACCAAACTCAAGAGGGTATTGATAGTCTTCACATTTATTAACTTCAGCAAAATTAGCCACAATTCTAAAGAACAGCAAAATTTATCATACACCTATCTACCCACATGAGCTGTAACTTCCACATAGCACAATTTTTAAAAGACAGCATAGAACTCTCAAACTCTATTCCCACATCAGCCCAATATAATCAAGAGCAGTGGGACATGACCTGTCTCTGCCACTAAGGTAACCAGACAGGAAAACTTTGAAAAAAAATGTCCCAAATACATGTAGCAAAACAACAGCCCACTTACAGTTTGAAACTCGTAAGTGCCTTTAAACAGCCATGTTTTGCTTCATACTCAGAACTGTTTCACGGTTCAAACAAAACTTTCAGATCATGACATTTGTTTCAAGCGTGGGACACTGAAATGGCCACCTTTGGATCAGAACATTTTCACTTTGCTAAAGTTAATAGCTTGAGAAACCCAGCATAAAAAGGTGTATTTAAAAAGATGCCTAAAACATACCTGGGATATGGTACAGCTGAGCTTATACCACAGGAGAAGTGGCAAATAATTGTAAATCAAATAAATGGAATATACACAAGTAAATGTAATAAATATAATTGGCATAATCCCTTGTGAATAAACAATCAGCTCCAGTGGAAGAATCTTATGTAAAAGCACAAGCATGCACAATAATTTTTATGTGAAAGCACAAGCATGCACTTTACATGGCTGCACTGAACCTTCAGGAAGATGCAATTGCCTTGATGTTTTGAGGATCAGTATTGCCAAAAATTAAAACACATCTCCAAATGATTTGTTAAATCTGCCATATCAGAAAATCTTGTCTTCTTCTAAACTCTGGGAACAGTTGCTGCATTTATATGACAATAGTGCAAATTAAATTATGGCAGCCTTACCTCATCAGGACTTGAAGCTTGGTAAGTTCTATTTTCATCACTGAAATCCTGATCTACCTCTGCATATTCTGTTTCTCCAGTCACTCCTGTTCGGGATTCATACACAGGTGTAACATTGTGACACAATGCAATAGCTTTTACTGCTTCATGTATTCGATTGCTGACCGTTTTTCGAACTTTAGGTGCAGAGGACTGCATCTTTCTGGAGGGTGTTGAGCTGGTACTGTTTCCGCTAGACTGTGTATGCATCTTTGAAATATAAATAGAATATTCAGATAAAACAAAAATACTAATTTCTTTCTCCTCATCCTGGAATAACTGGATTATAAAGTTCTATGTTTGGTTAATTTTAAGATTTTTCATTAAATGTTCCCTTTTTTAATTATGAGTCCTCTTTTTAATAGCTAAGCTTAACTTTCTATAGGAAATTCATAACCTCAGACCAATTTTCACATGGACATACACAAATATTACTCATTCCCTTCTTTTGTTGGAGAGAAGGACTGTGTGAATTAGAAACATGATAAAGTCATATGCTTCCTTATATACATGGATTGGAGAAAGACAATATTTTTTACCATTTGGACAGAAAGCTATGTGAACACATGAAATAGGTATGTGAATTGTTCTAAAGTAAAAATAGTTTTGGAATAATTTGGAGTTTTTCTTAAGGGAAACTTTCCATGTTACTTTTCCTGATATATCTCATCACCACTCCTAAGAACAGCAGGAAGCCAAGTTGTCAGAGATGAGTCAGGCATGAGTAAAATGAAACCATTCCTTAGAGCAGGGTTGCAAAAACTGCCTCTGCCTGCACTCAACAAATATCATTATTTGGGATCCTAGATAATTTACAAGTGAATGGGCTCAAAAATTCAGTCCCTTTTTGTATTTTGAATGGCAGTTAGGTGACTAAATGTGTGCCTTGCAGATGCTTCTACCCTAAAAATTCCTGAACGTTATGTAAAATAGGCCCTTTGTCTGGAGTGTGAACTCTTAATATGCCATGCAAAGCTTGGTGTGACCTTTGATTCAGCAGAAATGGCACACCTCTACCTCATCCATAAAATTCACCAAAAGAAAAATCTCATTGCCTTCACAGAAATAAGAATTGTTGGGAGTACAAAATGCGCTTACAGTACTCACAAAGCTGTATATTAAAAGGCAAGACAATACATGCTAATATAGTTGTTGCTACTGTTACTATAAAGAATTATATTGAGTTAGCACTGCAAAACAATCCGTAATCTCACCAGTATTATCAAACTACCTTTAGATTTTTTTCTAGGGTAATAACACTGAAATCCTGTTTGGCAAGCAAGGCCTTTTTGACTCCATGTACTGAACATGGAACTGTGAATATTTCACCCATCAAATTACAGTGTAATCTAATAAAAGGTTTAACTTTCTGATCATCTGGCACTGTTGTTCAGCTATTGCTTAAACCTTTGCCTCTGCAATTTACTAACACTGATGCCCTTATAACTATTAATAAATTAAGCAGATTTACTCCTTCTGAATTATGTTATGTTTATTGATGCTTGTATAATTTAATTTCACACAAATTCCATTAAAGATTATGCCCTCTATCACAAAATGCTTCCAGTGGGGAAATATAATCAGGTTATAATAGATTTGTGTGCTTCAGTAGAGGGGACCTACTTGACTATTGTCATCTTAATAAAACTGAACACAAACAAGGGGGAAAAATCAATACCACACAAGAACCATTGTATAACTGGCTGCATTAATAGTCATTGCTTAAGTAAATAAATGCACAACAGTTATCTTTGGAAGCAACTATTAAACAGATACTTATTTTTTATGGAAGATTATTTTTCCCTAAAGTGGCAAAAATGAATTTATTATTGGGATATTTAGAATTCAGAGGGAAAAATCTTAATGAAATAATTTACTTAAGTGCAAAAAATTATTTCTCCTTTAAAAATGCTTTAGTATTTAGTAAGAATATTGGATTCTCCACTCTGTCGTGTTATCCTCATTTGAAAGTTCTAGGTTTATGACAGATAACGGGAACGTATTGTGTAAATTAAACAGACTTTATACTCAATTTCTCCATTAATTGTGGCTTTTCCTTTTCTCTTAAACTTGCAGAGTTCTGTAACTGATATATTGTGATCCAAGCAAGATGGGGAAAAATATTATATAGAAGTGTTACAAATCATATTACAGCTCAACACAAGCAACTGGTTTTCACATATGGATGTGCTGTACTGCATGTGAGGTAAGAGGGTGATCACATCCACCAACCCATTTATAATTATTTTTCATAATTTTAGCTTATTAATATCCTTATGTAATATATAAGGTTGTGCATTGGGCAATGTTTGTATGTATTTTTATCTAGAAGCTGAAACTCAGTAAAATACACAAAACAAGAGGTAATGTAGCTGTTGTATTACTGTGGTGATGAAAATCATGGACTATGAGCTGAGAGGTCTTCAGTTTAAATATTTTGAAAGTGAATTCAGTATTTTGCATAAGATATACAGTATCTTAGTTTTTTTCCCACGTGTACCAGTATTATTATGAATAAAATGTAAGAAACAAGTGTTTTTGCATATGTATCAGCTTTTTCCAAATATACTAATCTTATCATGGAATTAATACTAGTATAATTAACAAGATGCTGTAAGGATTCATGGAATGATCTATGTGGCACAATTCAAACATGAAGGGGAAAATACAATAAACTATACTTTATCTCCTATACTGCATTTGTTGTTTGTTGGTATATATTTAAATATGTATCAGATTTGTGCTGAAAATATATTAACACCTTTTACAAAGTAGTTTTAAACTTACACATAACTTATTTCAAGAAAAATGTATCTTGAAGCAATGTTATTTACTATACTTTGATAAATGGTAGCACGTGGTAGACCCATAGAATATGGGGATGAAGCAGCTCTTACAATGAATAACCTCCATCCAGGTTGCCATATGATATGATGCATTCATTTGGGGAAATCTCCTTTGACCTGCTTCACTCTGTTGCTTGGCTTCTATCTACTCCAGACAAGCAGTAGACATTTGAGTTACACAAATACACGTGCAGGGCTTGATGAAGATTTCATGCCACTGGAATGCAAGAATCCTACTGTATGCTCCAGGGGCAAAGTTGACCATATTAACTCCATCTGATGACCCTCGACTAATAGTGTATCAGTTCAGACTGACAAAAAATGTGATGAAGCAAGAACACATGAGCTGTCACCACTGAGCTGTTTTTCAAGAGGTATAGCCTCTTTGCAGATCTTTATAATAAAAACAGACAGAAGGATTTTGTAATTCTTATGCAGTGATATTGTATCCGAGGAAACTTTGTTGTTATTCTTTTATCCTTTAATATTCAAATCTGAAATTTTGCCTATGAGAACAAATACATTACGAAATCAATTCCTTCATATAGGTAATTTCACATGGATTTGAAATATTTTTCATCATGTAACTAAAAATTTAATTTACAAAATAAATAAATACCAATAGCACTGTGATTATTTCACAGTGCTCTAGCTTTTCTTGTATTGGGCTTTATTTAAAAAAATCAGTCATATTAAGGAAGTAAGAATAAACACTAAATACCTGGGAATATGAATTGATAATATGATTTTGAATTTCATCCATTGTGTCTGTTCCATATGAAACAGTACCTAGGTGGAGGCGCTTAAATATCATCTCATTCTGGGTCAGTGTACCTGCAGTACAAACATCGAATACACGCAAACTATAAGTTTCATGATGAAAATATTCTTTGTGTTGTAAGTTATAATAAATCCATTTGACCTACTTTATATTCAAGATACATTGCTTAATCCAGGTAAATAGAAAAAGAAGATTGTGGAATTACATTCAGCTTTAGAGTCATAGCACCAAACCTTGCATTCTCAAGATGGCTAAACTAAAGAGCAACCTCTAATGGTCTGTACGTCTCTGACCATATGTACTATACTAATATAGCACAGCACTCTTTTGGGCTGGTAGGACATGGAAGTTTTGAAAGTATATCATGGGGTTATCCCCAAATGGTTGCCATAGTGAGCATGGCTAGTCATAAAACACTCACCAGGATTATAAAGTTACTCCCACCCAGGTTGTTCTCTTCCTACCAATCCAGCATACCATTGCTTTTTTTCCTTTGCACATAAACTTACTTCCGAATAATGAATGCTTATGTGGGGCTCAGAGGCATTCTTGTAAATAAAGACGATTGCAGAGCTACTATCTTTACTTGCTAGAATGCCACAGGAACAGTATCCAACTTGACACACTATTGATGACACATGCTAAAGTAAAACCACATTAACAACCCATTTGGGAGAAGAGTGCCTGTTAACTCTGAATTTCCATAAATGAAACAGCTTTTCATATCTTTATTTCGTTTGTGGTGGTCATGTGACAAAGTTACCCTCTTTTGGCATAAAATTGGTGACATAAGCATCATTACAAAACAAAGAATTGAATACTCCCCAGAGTTGTGGTTACTGCAGTTATTCATGGGATCAAACCTCAAGCTTAAAAACAAGGAATTAATTATTTACTTAATCTTGGCAGTTATAATTTAAAAATTTAGGGGTGGATTGAAAACACATCTTTAATTGCCACGTTAGAAAATATCATACATAAATAATGAAGCATCAGAGGCAGAAACCATAATTCTATCAAATTGTATGGACTTTATATTTTATCTTAATTGCAAAAGATCTACTATTGGCAATACTTCAGATATACAGTAAACATGAATGTGTATGTGTAGCAGCTCTTTTTTATTTACTAATTTTTTCCTATGCATCATTGATTTATATTATTCCATTACTTGATAGTGTTTGTCAATCACAGTTCAATAAAAAAATAGAAAAAAACCCTCTGGGAAAAAAACACCACCAAATTAGGTCAACTCTTTTTCTTGTTTCTGTTACTACAACCTTCCTGATAAAGAATGTAAGCAGCAGCATGCTAGACCAGACCAAGAATGTCTAGCAGCATGCTAGACCAGACCAAGTAATAGCTACTAATACTATTTTGGTACTCCACTGATTAGGGTTAGGGTTACCTGAAGTCTACAAGAAGTTCACAAATAGTAGGAAATCTGTACAATTGTACCTTCTATGCTCCCAATATTAGCATTGAAAGGCATATTGACCCTCATGTTAGCCAGCAAGAGTACTAACCATCAGATGCAGAATCCTAGTATTCCCTAATATCTTAGCCATATCCACTAGAATATTTTGGCTGAAAATCTATTTTTCCATATATATTTCATCAGCTTCTGGAAGTAACAACCACAGAACTCTCTCCCTCCCTTGCCAAATAATTCTTTTTCTCACTGAAATAAAAGCTTTGTTATAACACCATGGAAAGGAAAGGATAGCTGCCCTAAGAATATATTGAATTTGAAATGAATTTTTCTCATTTTTTCAACATGGTTCAAATAATTATTATTTTATTTTATAGATTTAATACAATCCATTAATAAATTACATTTACTAATAAAATAAAATAGTGATGAAGACTATTACTCTGTTGAGATAAACACATATATAGTTATTTAATGAAATTAGCAATTAACTGATCTAAACATTTTCAGGAGTACAACATTCAGTTTTTTAAAAATATTGTAATCCTTGAGTGCTCAAGAATCTATTTTGTTTACTTTTTAACTTTCATGATAAATTAAACTTTCTTTCAGTTTAATTGACAATCTATACAGAAGGAAGTAGAACAGTTTTACTTCGTTTACTGAACTTACATTCCAGTCCTTCTCAAAGGAGCACAAGATAGTACTAATATTTTATTGAAAGAATTTGCAGTGATTAAAATGTTAAGGCACAAAGTTTTAATGGGTAAGATTATTATATGACATGACATGACAATACATAACATAACATGATGGCAAGCATTCCTTCTATCTAAGGAAGGGCTTCTGATGTAATAGAATCTTTTTTCAACAAATTTCCTTCCTTTCTGCTGCCTTCCATGCCACCCCATATACATATTTTTTGTTTAAGCATGCTTATGTACCTCATTTCACAGAATTCAGACATCTAACCTTTCAATAATGTCATCGTTAATCATGTCATGTGAATATTAATAAAAATTACAGAAAGAAGTTCTTTAGCTATGAACTGTGTTCCTTTAGGGAAAAAAATGGACTACTACTTGGGGAAACATGTTAAAAACACCATGTGGTAAAGCAGACAGCATGCTATCTCTAGCAGGCTACTGGAAATTATAACTACTTCCCATTTCAACAAATTTAGCCTGTTAATTGTTACCAAGCCTTGAATTTCAGAATCAACCCAAATAGTATGCTTTTAGTGATCACTTCCGATCAGTAAGAAACTATAGGGTGTCAGTCAAGGAGTGACATTATGTTCACCACTGTCAACAGTGACATCCTTGACTCCAAGAAAGCTTTAATTGAAGAGTGGGTGATATAGGGTGTGATGATAAGGCAGAGGCCAGAAGTCATAGATGGACAGATTCATTTGTTAATTCAGTCAAGCAAGTTTATATACATAATAATTAAGGCTCAGTAAAGGGTAAACAATCCTATTTTTTGGACGATTGGGATATTGAAATTAGTCTCATTTCACCACTCCCCAGAATGTACTATCATCTTTATAGTCCCCTTCTATTTTTAAATGTGCCAACCTATTACCATTAAATATATAAGTATGTTTCCCTGAGAAACATTTTAATACAAGTATGGCTATAATATCTAATACATAAAAATAGATTATTTTTGTAGACCAGAAACTTAAATTTAATCTCATGTCCTCCATTATCCATCAGTTGAATATAACATAGTACAAATAGGCCAAATCCTTGAATAACTTTAACAACTGTTTATATATTAAAATTGTTTACCTTAATTAACATCTAACTTTTGAATCCAAAGGTGATTGTATTCATGCTTTTTAGGTTTACTTATAACAGGCTAAATCTTTCTTTCCAATTACATTCAATGCATTCTGTTCTCTTGGTTTTTATGATTAGCTCAATATTTATCATACAATTGTCAGGCCAAATTAGTTTTAGTGTAACTTCAGCATAACTTTTTACACATGGACAAATGTATATTATACTAAAGAGCAGGACCAGGGTGAATCATTCCCCGATATAGCAGTCAATAGGATTTCTGCAGTTTATTTAAGTGAGGTATTTATGCTGTGAATCTGTGTACACTTTTGTGCACTGTCCCACTGAAATGAATACATACAAACCTGGATAACATCCATATAAATCTTCCTGAAGTGACGGGGTGCACACCTAAGCTCATTCTATAACATAACAGTCTCAGTCATCAATAAAATAGGCCTGTTCTAACAACATGTAAATCCAACCTCCTTAGAAAACAGTTTCTCATTAGGTGATTTAAGCAGGGGTGTGCAGATTTCAGAACTGAAAGAAGTTTTACAGGTTAAAAATAAAAATTGCACAATAAAAATTGTGCTTGAATTCAATCACGCTCTTCAGAAATGGGCTGCATTTCTGAGTGGAACAAACTTTATATTTAAAAAATGTTAAAAAAACCAAGGTTGGACTTTAGATTAAATCGAAAGGAAAAAAATATTATTTTAGGGTTGTAGAAGGGTGAAACAGTAGCTCTGGCTCACATGCCACCTCTTTTTTTGGTTTCTGGCAAACCTAGACTTTTTTCCCAGGCCAGATGCCACCCCAAAGTTCCCATGGATATCCTCCTGATACAGCAGTTCCACCATCTGTTTTAATTGGGGTTAATCTTTTAACTGGACATAATTATCCCTGAGTTCGGGTGAAACAGGAAATAGGTCCCAGAGATACATCACGCTTAAAGAAAGAAGCATCAATGGGCAGAACAGATTGAGTACAGTAATATTTAATTTCACATAAAATATTGACACTCACTGAAACAGATCATTAAGAAAAAGACCAAACAAACGGTATAGATATCCAACAGTACAATCTAACACAACTGCCTAATCTAGTTCCCCCTATTCTAGAATAGTCACATCACACTTTTCGTCAGTGGGAATGGATGGGTTAACTGAGCTGACTCTGCTCTAATCTTTCTTTCTTCTTTAAATCATCAGTGCCAAGTACCAACTGTCTTAACTCAGAATCTTTTCCTCTTCCTTCCTATCACAAATGTTAACATTTTGGAGGCTGGATTCATTCAGGGACTGTTGTGCTTTAGGAAAAAACAGTATAAACCTTTAAGGGGAAAAATATTTCTCATGTTTATGCCTCAAAGAGCAGGGCAAATTCCAACCCACGCAGTATTTCTTCTGGTTGGGTTGCAGAAACAACTTAGATTAAATGGAGCAGCTGCAGTAGGGAAGAAGGGATATACTTCATAACTACTTGAAAACAAAAGTTACAGATGAGTATTTGTTTTCTTTGTGGTCTCCAAGCAAGTATACATATTAGTATAGTAAGAATTTGGTAGAAGCTTTATTGTAGTAAGAAGAATAAATTTCTAATCTAGTTAAATGTGACCAGGACAGATTGTTACCAATCTGAATAGAATAATAAATGGTACTCTTCCTAAAACTCATATCGCAGGCTCAGACACTATACAAATGCACTTTTTATTATTATGAAAATGCTTTTACTAAGCCAAGGTTTACCAGTATTCCAGACCTCACCTGATCCATTAATGATTAATAAATTCTTATATGAAGGACTTCATTTTTCTGTCCTTAGTCTGCTATTTGCCCATCAATGGAATTATCCTGAGTTTGAGACAGTTACAGGATGTAGTCAAGACACAATGAAAACTTGACTTGGATTTTGATAATAATGAAAATAATTTTGTTAAAATAAAAACTATTATGATTGCACTGTTCTCATTTTTACATCACAGAATTTGATGGACTTGAGTTCCCATTAGCATCTGCATGTAGGGTATCTGATCAAAACAGGTCAGCAGAAGCTGGAGTCATGGTATCTGTACAAATCTCAATGACAGAAAAAAAACCCCAAATGTGTGTTGTAATGTCACAATGCAAATCCTGGCCTTTTTTACTAATTTACCCACTTCAGTCAGGTGATTTGCATAATGACATTGCAATGCATATTTTGCCATTTGCCCCTCTTGCCTCCTACGGATGCCTACGGCTGGAAATCCAAACAGATCTAAAGGGCTGCAGTTGCTCATGTTTCACCTACTTTTGCTGAATTTAAGATTGTCCTCAGACTGAACCAAACCCATAGCAGTAGTGCTTGGGTTAATTACTTTAAGCAATATAGAATCCTATAGTACGTTTTCAACAGACAGATGAAATGATATTCTCCATATATAAAAGGATAAAATGTGGAAAATGTGGAAGGGTGAACAAAAGGAAATATTTATGTTATACATACTGTTCTGGAACTAGACTCCTCTAGAGAAAGAGAGAAGGACCCATTTCCCTTATGAAAAGTTAATAACATCAAGGAAATATTTCCTCTAGTTTGCAACATAGCTTGAGGGTAGCAACAATCAGTGGGATAAATGTTAAGAAAAAATACACTGGCCATCTTAATGTCACCTTAACAAAAATGGTATCCTACTCAGATAAATTTAACACCTCCAGAAAACAAATATGGAAAGTATACTTGCTATCATCCATTGGATAAAAGAAAATAACTAGAAAAAAAAGCAAGTTTTGACTTAACTAAAAGTGAAAGCAATATTTAGTATGTTATATCATGTGCTGGGTCAGAGTGCAAAGTAAATAATTTGCAAGCTCATCAAGCTGAAGTGAAAGCTATTGAAAAGTCATCATGTACTGAAAGATGTAGAGTTTGCACACGCCATAATTTTAAACAATTCAAACATTAAGAATTAAGGTGTAAGGCATCATCATATATCGTTGGGAGTCACTGGGAGTTGGGCAGCCTCTAAATTGTTTAAACAAACAAACATCTTAGAACAAATTTTACTAACAGATGTGAATGCCGAACATTTCTTAGTGGGAGGGTGGAAGGTAGAAATTAAGGAGGGTGGAAGGTAGAAATCAAGGATTTGCAAAATAAATCTGAAATGTTACTTGAGCCTGAAACATTGCATTACAAGTTTGAAACAGTACTTTCAATTTCAAAGGGGGTCACTCCAACCATCAGGAGCCATTTCAAGCTCAGAATTGCACCTGAAATAGAGCTGTTTCAAGCACTTCCAGAATGGTTGGAACAACCCATTTCAGACTTCAGCCAGCTGTTTTGAGCAGAAAATGTTCTGCATTTGAAACATTTTCCCTACTGCTAGCAGTGATAAATTTAGTTGGTAAAAGAAACCGAAAATAAATCAGAGAACAGGAGTCTTTTGTTAGATAATACAAGTAACAAAATATAGCTTGCCTGCGAAGAAAAACTCCTCTGAGTAATTTCACAACACTGTTGCTGTGGTGACAAAAAGAGGCCTTTGATACCTTGCCCCCTTGAGGCACGTGTATGTAGATTTTCTTAACATAGAGGAAAAGTTATAAACACCAGCTTGTAGATTCCTAAATAGAGCTCTATTGTCACATATGCTCGGACAAAACAAACTATTATAATTTAATTTTCTGCTTAATTTTAAAACAAGTTTTCAGAATTTTACTAATGTTTTAGTGTTGTTTATAGTAAGTAGCAAACTCCAGAAACTTTAATAAGAGAGATTTCTAGTCTGCTATTTATCAAACAAGTTCTCTATAGAATTAAATAGTTTTGCCCACAATTATATCATTAAACACAGAAGAAAAAAATATAGAGATGTTAGAGGACTTGGACCTGATGAAAGTTAGAATGGAATGGCAAACTGAAAGTAGCTAGGGAATATAGATACTCTCCAAAATCCATGGTTGCTATACTAAAAGAAGGGTAAGGAGTTTTTGTGGAGAACTCTTTCTTATACCACAAGATGAAATATTTCAGGAATGTTATAGGTTTCCTTGAGATTTTTATGGCCTGATAAGGAAATCTGGTAGCCTAAGATTAGGCCTGAAATTTGTTATGCCTAATTTGAAAGGTAATATTGAGTCAGCTTTTTATCTGATTAGGGCTATAGCTTCCCAGCTCTGAAGATGGGCTCAGTAATTTGTAGTGAAAATAAAAAAAATTGAAGTTCCTTGCAAAGTCCATTGGCACTACATTTAATCATTCCATATGTGGTAATATAAGTACTCATCCAATTCATATGAAGAAACATCACTTCAACAGAAGCCAGATGGAGAATGCAATATGTATAAGAATCTTTAATAAATATTTGTAAGGATTTTTAATGAGACCTAGAAGACTCCCATGTATCATTTCAGTGTACCAATATGGAAGAATTGCATTTTAGGGAAGGGCCAACAGATCTTACTCCTAACATGCCTCTCTTTTAATTTTTTTTTAATAAGTTTGAGGGTTGAAGACAAAAAAGATCCTCATGTGGCCATACTGCTGACATTGATAGATCCATCCTAATGTGGTCATAGATATCTCATGAAATGAGAAATTATGGGTCATGGTGATCAGCCAAAGAGTCTTACAAGGGACTGGAATTTCAAGTCTCTGTCTCAGGGGATACTGAACCTTCCTCAGAAGATGTTCTAACATCTTCCACATTCTGAGCTCACTGGAGGAAACATGATAAAGAAGATGGGAACACATGCAGCATTATTCATTACTAAAGAAAGATGAGCCAGATAAAGTGACTGATGGTGTTTGTATCATAAGCTATGCCAGAGTTCACCAAAAATATGGTTTAGCATAAAAGAAGAAACCTGACTCTGTGATCTAGGTAATATGCTAAAAAGTTTTTTAGCTGTGCTCCCTTGCAGGGGATTAAAACATACCAGCATATTCTTCCTGGATATACATTTATTTATTTTTAAAATTCTGAGTTTTCCTTTGGCCAAGAATGAACATTATTCAATAGTTTAGAACTTTAAAATTAGGGCACAATTTCAGAAAACTGAACAAAATTAAAAAGAAAACTATTTAATAACAATGGGCAGGTCTAAGGTATTCAAAATCACTCAGAAGCCATGAGAAAGAAAATTAAACTTAAAATTAAGAGCCAGTTTGGTCTAGTGGTTAAGGCACTGGGCTAGAAACCAGGAGACTGTGAATTCTAGTCCTGCCTTAGGCATGAAAGCCGGCTGGGTGACCTTGGGCCAGTCCCTCTCTCTCAGCCCAACTCACCTCACAGGGTTGTTGTGGGGAAAACAGGAGGAGGAAGGAGTATTAGGTATGTTCACCACCTTGAGTTATTTGTAAAAATAATAAAGGCAGGATAGAAAATAAATAAATAAATTAAAAAAAATAAAACAAAGAATAGAATGGCCCAGTCAGACCTCCTCTAGGAGAGTTTTACATCTAGTGTACTATGTCAAAGAAGGCCTTATCCCAGATTCCCACTTACCTCTTATGTATATGGGGAAGAAGATGATATTATGAAGTCATCCCAAAATATGGATAATTAGAAGAAAATACTATTATTTGGATATCTCAAATAACAATCTGAATTACAATCTGCATTAATTTCATAAAAGGACATTCCTGTTTTTGCCATGCAATGCTTAACATATGTTAACTGTAGATATATTTTAAACACAAACCTCCAGAGTTAACACATTATTTCTTATTACAGGGCTTCCCCAGTAGATTATGAATTCCATTACTCTATGCATCTGTTCAACTATTACATGTGTTAAGTATCTCATTTGGTCCACACAGCCGCTAAAATGTTAATTACAGCACTCAAATGCGCGCATATGCATTAGTAAATAACTGTGCTTGGAAGATGGTTTTTATTTGTTATAATTGAATACTATGGTTGCTGTCAGGAAGGGCAGGGAAGTTGCAGTATCACACTCTAGATGTCAAAAACATTAAATAAATATTGCCAAGTATCTTTGTTTTTTCTCTTTGTTGTAGGAACTTTCATGCCCTAGAGAGACTGAAATGTCATGCTCAGCTGCCCTTGGAAAACACTGGAAACAGCATTCCCCCCAATAATGGATGACGCCTTTCTGTCAAACTTATATGTGATTCAAGTCCAAACAACCTGGCACTTTGGGTAATGGATGCTATAATTAAAATGTGAGTCCTAAA